>NC_143527.1:6518538-6869788 GCF_031878675.1 Megascapheus bottae
GAAAGAATTTTGTCTTGGGTTTACAATCTTTTATTTAGGTTAATGACACCAACACTTTTCCCAGGATACCCCCCACTTTTGTTGTGTTTATTCAAGACTAGTCTTAAGCAAAATTGGCTGAACTAAACTAAAAGAAGATCACAGGAGAGCAGTGTATTCACTTAATCTCAGACTCCAGCTCGCCCCCAGTCTCATAGCAATTTTCCACAGCAGCTTGTCTCCCTGCAGGGAGGGGCTTTCTTCCCCCCACCTAATGCACATTAAAGTTACCTAGAGCTTCACTCACTAATGAAAGTGTAGCTGCCTCAATTCTTACACTTCTGTCCATACCATTTGTTCTCATTAGGGCAGAGCTTCAGGCAAAAAGGAAATCAGAACAAGGAAAAGAAGATGAATCCAAAACTAAACTCTACCAATGACTTAAAATATGTGAGATTTGGCATTTTGAGTTTGTCTTATCTCATACAACAAGATGACCTCCATATTCATTGGATTTCCTTCAAATGGTATAATTTCTCTTTTTTTTCTTTATAGGAATTCAGTATGACTAAACTCCACCAATGCTATTTGTAAATTAGGAGAGGAAGCAAGGAGCAATAGGCATATGGCAGAGACAGAATTTATCCAAAGTATATCATGAACTCATGTGGAAACAGTAAAAATGAAACCCCTTCATGCTTTCAATAGATGATATTTTAAACATAATGAAAAATAAATTTGGGAAGGATATGGTCTCTGCTTTGGCATATCTTGTTTTTAATTTCAGGTTTTTATTTCCCCATTTTCACTGGAATTTTTCTACTCGCAGTGTTAATTGTTGAGTCTGCTTATATAAAGCCAAAGCTATAAGTACACGATCTAGGAAGAATATTTCCCGTGGTTCTTTAGTTGATTGAGGAGAATATTAAAAAAATTAATTAGAGTAACATTGTGCAGAAAAGTAGGGAAGGAGATATCATGCAATTGAAAAGATAAGCAAAGGAAATGACAATGATGCAGATGCATGCAAAGAACATAAGTGACAACTTTCAAAGTCAAATGAGCTCCCCTATTCTTTTTTATTAACAATTGGAAATCCTAGCCTATGGAAAATCATAAGAACAATAAACATTGTCCATTTTACCTACTGTATATTATTTTAAAGATGAATTAAATAACGGATAGTAGATTTTCAGGAGTTCTGGAGGAAAGAAGAAAGGAACCAAAAAAGGAAAGAATGAAAGAAGGAAGGAAAAAAGTCTTATCAACTTGTTTTTGACATTTTTAAAATATCCTAACTACATTTACATTCAAATGTGGGATTTGTAATATTTAATGGGCAAATTAGCTATGGTTGCTATAATGCTTAGATTTAATAAAATATTAATGAATTATATGTAGCTATGTAGCTAAGTGAACCAGTGTATTTTCTCTCTCCATGCTTCAATGACAAGTGCTTCATTAGGAACAAATTGAATTGACCTCCCTTCATTGTCATAAACCCTCATGATGAACATGACCAGACTGCATTTTTGCCCTTTCTTCATGAACAAGATGTCTGCAAAAACTTGTGAAAACATTAGATTAATGTATGTACAACAGGACATTGGCTGTCTTATCATTCACATATCAACAGCAAATGGCATAGACCGGACCCAATATTTGAACATGATTTTTTTTTCTGTATGGCTCTTCAAAAGCTAATGGAGGGCTGGAACATAGTCTAGTGCTAGAGTGCTCGCTTAGCATGTGCAAAACCCTGGGTTTAATTCCTCGGTAGCACATACCCAGAAAAAGCTGAAAATGGTGCTGTGGCTCAATTGGTAGGACGCTTGCCTCGAGCAAAAACTGTCCAAGGACAATGCCCAGGCCCTGAGTTTAAGCCCTGGGAGTAGAAAACAACAACAACAACAAAAAGCTAATGGGAATAAAGTACTGGAATTACTTTCTTCTTGAACTTGACTTTTGAAAACATTGTTGTACATATATGTGTGTGTGTGTGTGTGTGTGTGTGTGTGTATACGGTTTATGACATGGTAATATAGAGTTTATGAAAGCTGATGGCTTTAAGCATGTAAAAGTTTTGCAGACCATGAACATTAAGTAAAGAATTCTTCATATTTTTAGATTCCAGTCCTTTAGCAATTATTGATGGTGAAGTAATTTACAGAGGTAATCAATTTCCAGAAGATATACACTTTTAAGACATTCAAGCCTGCATTATATTTATTATATTAATGAAACATCATTCTCCTTGAAAACAGCTAGATATGAGGATCAATCACAAGTTTTAGCATACAATTATCTTTTAGCATAAAATTATTTTTTGAAATTTCCTATCTGTATTTTTATTCTGAAAATTTTCTTCAAGCATTTGTTTTGATGGCTCAAGTTTGTGCAACTGCAAAAACTTAAGAGGGCAAGTTAACAGGCTGAGCCTCTGAAGTCTTCTGAACACAGTCCCATGTCCTGGAGCAGCTATTGCTGTAATGCTCTAACCACAACTGTAAATCTCTGTATTGCCCTGGACTGAGTAGTTGGGTTCACAAATCTCCCATACATTTCTTTTGTTTTATTCTTGCTTTTCTGATCTTCAAGAAAAAGCTGACTTCATTATATCATTAGGAATAAAGGTAAGAATATTGGTCAGCTGATTCAAATTGTAAGTTTCCAAAATGCCTTATAAAAGTCATAGAAGAATAAAGAAATATTGAATTTTATTTGAAAGGTTTTCAGCAGAAACAGTAAGGAATTAAAAATAAAATTGGTTGCACTAGTACTTGAGCCACTCCTTCACTTCTGGCTTTTTTTCTGGTTAATTGGAATGAATGTCTCACATCTGTCTGCTCAGGATAGCTTTGAACCTTGAACTTCAAATTCCTGGCTCCTGAGTAGCTAAGATTTTAGGCAGGAGCCTCCTTTTTCAAATATAATAATTCAAAGTTTTAAGTAAATCTTCTATTTTTCTTTGATAAGAAATAAAATGTCAGCCAATCCATGATTGTTAACAACTTTGAAGACAAAGTGATAATGAAAATTAAATGTGATCTTGAACAATCAGAAATATGGATTCTACTGCTTCTCTTTCTTTAAAACTATTTTTATAGCTGCTTTATCAACACTCCTCAACTTTGAAGGAAGAAATGAATTTTTTTTTGGCCAGTCCTGGGCTTGCGCTCAGGGGTGACCACTGTCCTTGGACTTTCTCAAGGCTAGAGCTCTACCACTTGAGCCTCAGCACCACTTCCGGCTTTTTCTATGCATGTGGTACCCAGGAATGGAACCTGGGTCTTTGTGCATGCAAGGCAAGCACTCTACCACTAGGCCAAACTCCTGGCCCGGCAGAAATAAATTTTAAAGTTGCACATACTTCTGAGATTCAGTGGGCTGTGCACGTTGCACTCGTGCCAGTTCTGAAATACAGTAAGCAAGGCTGCGGACCACATTTTCTGATTGTGTCAAATATTCCATTTTTGATCATTAAAATGACAGCTTTTAATATGATAACTGATGGGTAGTACCAGCATGTGGAAAATCATGTTTAATTTTCAACTGTTTACCGTGAAAACTTGTAGACATTCATAACATTGAACTATGCTCACTTTAACCATTGTCTTCATGTTTTCAAAATATATATGGAGTTGGGTTCCATTGACTTGGGTCTGAAATCCAAGTTATTCAGGATCAGGTCTAAGGATTATTGTCCTAAGCCAGAATGGACAGAAAAGTCCATGCAACTTTTATCTCTTACTCAAAAAGTCAAATTTTGTGTTGTAGCTTGAGTGGTTGAGTGCAAGCCATGTGCATAAAAGCTCAGGGAAAGTGCCCAAGCCCTAAGCTCAAGTGCCAACACATACTCCTTCACTTAAACACACACAAATACACACACTTACACACATTGTATATGTGGCTGTGAGTTTGTCCAGATAACATGGAAGGAATGGCTTATTTCTCACTACTGCTAACTGCCTCCTGTAATGTTATTTCACATAAATACCTCAGTACCCTTCCAAGTTTACTACACTCCTACTAGGAAATAAAGCTTTTTACAGTATATTCTGTCTTTGGACCTTCCGAGAATATTAGCTTATTAAAAAAAAAAGAAGAAATGAGAAGTAACATTTTAGTTTTCTACCATCTACAGCTTATTTCCAAAGATTGGAACCCTGTTAAGTCTAAGGATTAAATTACAAGTGATGAAAATATGTAATAAAATGTTTTAGGGTAAAATTAATATTGCTATGACGTTTTAGTACAAAATGTTTGTTTTAAAGATAATTTTATGTCTAAAAAGCGCCTACAAATCCATAGAACTGCATGCTTACATTTAAATGGAAATATTTATCATTGGAAGAAATTGTGAGAGAATTCAGAAGGCTTTCCAGCATCGTGGTAAGATGAATGGCAAATCAAATGCAAGGCAGAGTTCCTTAATAATGTATTGGGTCATGAGTTATGGTTTTGTTCAATTGAAAATTATTAGATGGGTTTGCCTCGGGCAAAGTACCTAATGTATGGAAAAGGAAAATAGATTAAGCAAACATTCCATGAATTTAATCATTTCAAACAGTGTACTGGATAACGGCCCAGCTGAATTTGCCATTAATTCATAGGGCAATTTTGCATCCACACAACATAATCAGAAGATGGGGCTGTCGGAAGAGCTCAGTAAATGGGATATTAGTACTCAATACTTAGAATACATTATTATACACACTCAGTTTTCCCCAGTGGAGGAAGCAAGCTCAAGTCAAAGGTTACCATATATTTTTTCCTTTTATTGAAATTTAATATTTTTCCTATCTCTAATAATTTATTCATTGACTTGGTCATCTTTTCACCCCTGTTTCATTTGGCACTAGTTTAGTATGACAGACACAGTTCAAATCTCCTTGTGAAGAATTATTTGAAGATTGCTAATAGTGACCATGCTTAAAGAAGAGACATTTTACACAGACTTTCTTCTTTTTTATGCTTCCTTCCTTCCTTCCTTCCTTCCTTCCTTCCTTCCTTCCTTCCTTCCTTCCTTCCTTCCTTCTTTCCTTCCTTCCTTCCTTCCTTCCTTCTTTCTTTCTTCCTTCCTTTCTTTCTTTCTTTCTTTGTTCCTGGGCTTGAGCTCAGGGCCTGAGCACTGTCCTTGAACTTTCTCAAGGCTAGACCACTTGAGCCTCAGCACCGCTTCTGGCTTTTTTTTTTATGTATGTGGTACCGAGGAATTGAACCTGGGTCTTCGTGCATGCTAGGCAAGCACTCTACCACTAGGCCAAACTTCCAGCCCCTCTTTCTTTCCTTCTTTCTTTCTTCCTTTCTTTCTTTCTTTCTTTCTTTCTTTCTTTCTTTCTTTCTTTCTTTCTTTCTTTCTTTCTCTCTCTCTCTCTCTCTGTCTCTCTCTCTGTCTCTCTCTCTGTCTCTGTCTCTCTCTCTCTCTCTCTCTCTCTCTCTCTCTCTCTCTCTCTCTCTCTCTCTCTCTCTCTCTGTCTCTCTCTCTTTCTTAATTAATTAATTTGCCAGTCCTGAGGCTTGAACTTGGGGTCTTGGCACTATCCTTGGATTTTCTGAAGTCTAGAGCTCTACCATTAGAGTCACAGCACCACTTCTGGCTTTTTTCTATGTGTGTGGTATTGAGGAATCAAACCTGAGTCTTCATGCATGCTAGGCCATGCTCCCAGCCCTACACAGGCTTTCTTAAACTTAAACATGTCCAATCGAATAATGAAACACACACACACATATATTTAAATATTTATGATCAAGTCAAGCTATAACATGCATGTTCATTAGCATTACTATTTTGGGGAACATAAGTTGTTTATGTGCCTCTAGGCTCTAGGGTTTAAAGTACGAGTTTCTCAAAATGGCACCAGATATTTTTTTTTTACTAGTGATTCCTCATGAAACTACATCAGCCTATGTCAAAACAGTACAAATCACAAATCACAGAGAGAGAGAGAGAGAGAGAGAGAGAGAGAGAGAGAGAGAGAGAGAGAGAGAGAGAGAGAGAGAGAGGAGAAGGAGAGGAGAGGGAGAGGGAGAGGGAGGGAGAGAGGGAGGGAGAGAGGGAGGGAGGGAGGGAGAGAGAGAGAGAGAGAGAGAGAGAGAGAGAGAGAGAGAGAGAGAGAGAGAGAGAGAGAGAGAGAGAGAGAGAGAGAGAGAGAAACAGTCTCATTAATTTTATTTCCCTACCTCAAAACTTGGGACCAAGATTTCCATATTATGAGCAGTGGAATAGTGTTTTGACATTGAGGTTGCAAAATTTCTCTGGCAGTGAATTGTCCAAGCTGATAAGCAGAGGCACTGGTCCCATATAAATCAGAGTGGATGTTTCTGAACTCATGAACTTTCTTGCCCTTTATTGGAATGAGAACTTTGTGAGACCCTCCTGTGTTCTCCTCTGGATTACACTTGGAGTGCCCCTAATTTTGTATAAGCATATTTAATATCCCTTCACTAACTTTGTATTTATGTTCATTTAATTCTCCATCATAAAGAATTCCCTTAACCTCCTAACAACAAGAACCCACAGGTGAGTGAGTCACAGATGAGATGTGGACCTGTCTGCATCATTTGGTATCCTCACAGAAAACTCTCATGCTCCAAGCTACCTCAGCTTACCTGCTTGTTATAGGACCAGGGTCTATGCTGACCCAGTTAGCAAGCTTAAGATATTTAACCTTAAGATATTTAATATAGGGGAATATTTTCTTATTATGTTAACTAACAGAATCTCTTGGCTCTTCTAGAGCCCAGCTTGTATAAATTCTAAGCTCAAGTTCTGGTGCCTGATGCTATCGTACCTTTATGTCCATGACCATAATTTGGAGATTTAATTACGTATTGCTACATATATTGCATTATAGATTCATTATTAATATAGCATTAGCTAACAGGCCTGCCACACAGCCATGATGTGTAGTAAGGCGAGTTCATTTATATTTTAATTTTAGCCTTAAACAGGTAATTCCAGAATATTTAATCTATATTAAGGAAGACTTATAGTTAATGCAGTAATTTAAGCTTAAATACTGATACATAATATAAAATTAAAACCAATGACTTTGATTTTCTTTTCCTGGAGCTACTGGGAAACTATTTGATCTATCTTTCTTAACATCGATTTGCATTATGACTTTGAAAAGGAATGCAATACTGCATTCAAATTAAAAGTTCATTCGGAGAAGAGACCAAGTAAACCCTGAGTCACTAATCACTATGCAGAATACTTTTGGTTATATATAGTAAAAGTGAGCTCTAACACTTGTTGACATTCCTGAGTTGCACTATATGTACAGCCCTAGGACTCAAAACAGCCAAATGAAATCCTGCTTGTTCAATAAGCAAGATAGATAGAATTGATAGGAATGGAGGCAATCCATTCTCTTATAATTTATTTCTTTAATCAAACTTAGACAACTTCTTTTGTACACCTCTTCCTATAGTCCAACTCTGCTTTCTATTTTAGCCACAAATTTGTTTTTTGTCAGTTTTTATAACACAAATTAATCAAAGTTCAAAAAAAATATTTGATGAATATAGTTCAGTTACCATTTCCAAAGTTTGAGCAATTATCTTTATTTCCTTTAGTGTATCATGTCTCTGATCCTTTCAGAGATGTCATTTTTGGCTAGATTTTCCGGAGTTGATGATACTTGACTATATTTACTTATAATGAGCATCTAAAATTAGATGCCTACACCAGATCTGTAGACCTTACCAACCAATTAGAACGAAAAGACATGAACCCTATTAGAATTAGTGAAGCTACATCTTGGCTGAGCCATTCTATAACACCTTTTATGAAACCATCATCATTCTTATTTCTACCTTCTTCTCAGAGAAAGGTTGTAATTGCCAATTTACAGTGCAGAAAGTTGGCTGTGTTTTGTTAGTAACTGCAAGTCCAGTTTCCATTATATTGAAAGCCATCTGAATTTTACTCATTAATTTAATGAACAAAAATATCACACATCCAATCTGACTCGCAGATGTTTATTTCCAAGTCAGGTCTGTGGTTATTATTTCATTTCAAGGACAGTATGCTCCAAATGGAAGCATTTATTATTTATGTTATTTAGGCTACCACATCCACCACACTATGCTAGAAATTGAGCTCCAGTGGACTGACTTGTGGTTACTCTACTCTCTTACAAAGATCCACCCCAAATAGCTACAGTTCTAAGCATGGTCATCCCTCAATAACTACAGTTCCCGGGACTTTTGCTACAACACCCATAGACATGGCTCTTGAGAATGGCTTTTGGAATTTTCTTGCTAATAGCTGAATGCCATTTTCAAGATATGTACTTTTAACCTCCCAGTTCTTACTTCATGTTAAAAAAATGGGAGAACTCTCCTACTTCTTATAACTCTAGAGTTTTGTAAGTTCTAATTGAGTTATGGTGGAAAAACTCTCAGACCTCTACCTCATGAATAAACATGATCCCTAGTTAATACTATCCAGAATCAGTAATGTGGTTGGGAAGAAATTCAGATTTAAGTTTCTCCCGAGGCAGTTTTCATTCCTCTTATCTGAAGTTAATATGAAAATAATGTACCAATCACTTTTAGATTTTATATACAATTTATATGCTATGATCCTGGGCTATACGACTAGAAAAACACCCCCTTCGCAGCCGGTCCACTCCCCCCAGTCCCCTCCCCACCACTGAGGTATATTGGCAAGTGGGTTTTTACATAGAGATATCTATAAAAAACGAATAATTATGACGTTCACAAGCCTCTTGCATATTGATAATATCGGTAGCTCTAGTCATCTGGAGCCAGCTCAGCTTTGCATTGGCCTTTCTCCCCTGCACAGACAGATTTGTGTCCGGATGCTGCCTTCTTGTTGGCCCAGATACGGATCTCATGTGTTCTTGATTTCAGAGGAATTACATTGCAATAAAATCTGACCTTCAACACACATTTTATGAGGTAGTAGGATTGATATAATTATTTTTATTGAGTAGCTGTCCAAAGGGATTCCATTCCAGAAGTCAGGTTATGAACACAATGTCTTTCCATCAGTGCCACCATTCAATTCGTTTGTCTCCCCTGTCCCCATCCTTATCCTCAAAGGATGCAGTTCACTTTTTATGTATTGCAGACTGAAGGCAATTTGCCTATTCCTCTCTCTCAGAATGTGTTTCAGCTTCCTGACATTTATTTTGTCAAATGGCTTATTTGTTGTTCAGAGGAATTACACAGTTGGATTCCTCCCCTAAGAATACCATCACTTAGTCAGTTTATGTGTATAAGCATATAACCCATGTATGTTGTCATGTTTGGTGGGGTTTAGATGAGACAACAAAATAATCCAACATATATTCATGTATACTTGTATCTCTATAGAAATGTATATATGTATACATACATATATGTGTATATATTTATATGTGTGTAATCATATATACATAAAGTACATGTATGTATCTGAAACACAATTCTATTCTACTAGCACATGAGCTCATTTATAATTATTGATATGTGGTTTCCTTGGTAAAATTGGCTTGCAACCAGATGGCCTTTCCCACATGACACCAGCAGCTCCAGGAGATGTTATACTGTCTCCTCACTATCGCTTCACTCAAACATAAGAAAACTGAGGATCCACAGGAAGAATGTTATTTCCACACGGGATAAAGAGAACAGGGCCAGAACCTTACCACCCACACAGTTAACGAGTGGAACAAATACCACATTCCAGATAAGATGATCAGAATATTCCTATACGCACAGTTTTTTGCTTTTTGCCAGTTCTAGGTCTTGAACTCAGGGCCTGGGCATTCTCCTTGGACACATTTTGCTCAAGGCTAGCTAGCTGCCACTTGAGCCACAGCACCACTTCTGGCTTTTTCTACGTATGTGCTACTGAGGAATCGAACCCAGGGCTTCATGCATGGTAGGCAAGCACTCTACCACTAGGCCACGCTCCCGGACCATATATGCATCTTTTTAAACTGGTACCAGGTTCTCCACTGTTGCTCTGGAATATATTTACCAGTTTCTGAACAAATAAAGATCCGGGAGTCATACTGACAAAGCATATTCAGAGCCCAAATAACTTAGTCTATATTGCTGTTTCTTCTGTGACATAAGCCAGGCCTCTGTCATCAAAATCACATTGTGATATCTCTACAGCTGTGGCTACTGAGCAAAATACCTTGCATGTCAACATAAAAACAAAATATTTTATTTTTTCATACACATATATGTACACACACAAACACAAAACTTACAACAAATAAAACGATTTGTTTCAAATCTGGCAATGTGAGAACTCTATTAATAAAATGTAATTTTTTTCACCCTTTGTTCCCAAAACTATCACCATAGAATCATACAATTTGTGACAGAAGCCACCGATCCGAGGCTAGAAACTATTCCACCCCTGAGGCTGAGAAGGTTGTGTTCACAGAAACAAAGTTGGAGACAATAAAATGGAGAGCTGCAGGTCTAATCGCAGATTTTCTATATGCTAGAACTTGAAAGACTGTTAAGTAGGACTCAGAAATATAAATGCATCCTGCCTGTGAGCTGAATGGCCTCAAGGAATGACAGTGGGACATTGGTCTGAAAATGGTGGCAGAAGAATGGATTTAAAATTCTAAACCGGACTGTGAAAAAAGCAGCATGTGAATGGATATCATTCGATTTGGAAGTTTATGATCATTAATTGTTATGATACTTGCCGCTTTTTATAGAATAATTTGAAGAAAACGTGCTATCAATAGGATGGTTATAAGTTTCCTTATCCTGATGCTGCAAACAAAATGGAACACAGAGAAATATGCATGAGAGGGGATGTGAGATGTTTGAGACCTCAAGGTCAAGGTAAGACAAACGTGGAGATGAAAGAAATGAGATAAGACTATTCTTGCCAAATATCTTCAGGAGAGTGTCACTTAAACAGTCTCTTGTGGGAAGTGGTATATTTCCCATTTCTTCTTTTGAGTGTGCACTGGGGCACATGAGAAAGGGAGTTTGAGATGAAAAAGTGATACTTGTTTGTTAAGCATGACATTTGAAATATGATGTAAAAATCAATGTTCATAAAATCTTAAAAATTTAACATGATATTAGTGGTGCATGAGGAAGATTATCCACAGAAAAGCATTTTAGCAGAAAAATTACTTAGAATACATTAATTAAAATTATTGCGATAAAAGTCTAGATGTAAAACGATATTTAGAAAGATTTCAAAGAGTAACATGTAATGGTATTACCTATATCCTTCTAATTATATGCAAATGTCTGTGATTTCATTTGACATATTTTTCTGCTTAAGACAAAAATAAATATTCATTTGTAAAATAGTGTGATTGTGTATTAGTGTGTAAGAAACTGTACTTGCCCTGTACAAATGTTGAACAGCAATATTAGTCTTCTCCATTTTGATTCTGCATATATTTTGTAGATTTATTTAATATTCATGCAGAGCCTTGGAAAAATGATTCATTTTGCTAATGGATGTAGAGAGTGAAACTGCATCATTGCACAGAAAATGCATTAACTGATATGATAACATAGCATAAATGTCACAGAATGTGTTGACACCGAGAAGTAATATCATGGTATTTATAAGCATTTTCTCCAGTTTTCATAGTGTTTGCTAAAGAGAACATTTACCAAGATTTTAAACATAACAATTTTCATTTTAATCATTCAATAAACCAAAATAAATCATCTTGAAAGGCAAGGGATTGACTTCTCTTCCCTTCATAGGTCTCTTGTTGTTCTCCATGTGTCTTTGTGTACATACCCACAATCTATTACTGCCTGGAGAACATTCATGCTGTAATCACTTGGGTAAATGTTGCATTGGAATAAACTGAGCTACCGTAAGAAGCGAGGAGCTAGACATATTTGCAAGGACAGGTTTTCCCCACCCATGTTTCATGTTACTTCCTCCACAGGGCTTTTGCTCTTCCTTTATGTGTTAACTATTTGTCCACACGTCTGCCTATCTCTCATCGACTGGTCCAGGTGAACATCTTTCTTTGCATCTCCTGCTGGTTCATCAGTGTTATGAAGTCACTGATGGAATAAGGGGTTAAATGATTGCTAAAATATCCCTGGAGAGGGCTATGTGTGTAGTTCCACTCACTAATCTTATCATGATGTGACTCCGAAAGAATGTTACATTTCTCTCCACCTTTACGGGATTCCATGCTCAATAACATTATGATGTGTTAAACTTCCCAATTCTGGTTAATTTTTCTGTCCTGCTCCAAATAATACCATTTAATTCTAATGCAAGCTGCCAGTCCATTGAGTGAAGGTCTTAAAAATCAACTTAAAATAAGTTATGTCATAATTTTCTTTAAAATCAATTACATAGTTTTGGAAATATTTTTCCAGTAAGTGTACAGATTTTTCATTTCTTTCTGTCTCAACACAAATAAATTGTTATTAATAAAGGTTTTATTACTAGGTATGTATTTGCAAACATCACCTTAGTGTTTTCTTACTTTAATATTTCCTGTTGAGACGTATACTTCTTTCATTGTCTTAACTTCTAAATGTTCTTTTTCCCTCTGGTAGCTTCTTAAAAGTTTGCTTTCCGTGTTTGCAATATAAACTTCCTATACACCTATCTATCTTCGTTTGGCTTCATATGCCTTCTGGATGTGAAAACTTGTGTTCTTCCTCTTTTCTAAAGTGCTTACTCATTATTTTCTCTGATGTTGTTTATTTTCACTTAAGCTCCATATTAAATTGTTCCATCCCACCCTCTGTCTCCTCCTTTTCATTACTTCCTTTCTTCTCTTTGCATGGCCACCATGCATTTCTTACCCTACCAACTGAATCTGAGAGTTTCCTGTCTGGGGATTACATAGATAAGATGTTCTAGGACAAGTTCTCCACAGCGCTCTGGGATTGGCTCTCAAGATTATTGTTTCCAAATATTTCTCCAAACCAGAAGTCCTCCATTTTTCCTTCCATTTTTTCTATTTGTCTATGGACACTTATCTATCTCTATCTCTCCCTTTTCTCTGCGTGTGTGCACTGACATGGCATGTGTAAGTAGCAGTCCTTTTGTATGTTTTCTTCCTTGCTTCCTTCCTTTCTTCCTTTCTTTCTTTGAAAATTAAAATTTTATCATCTGTAATTAGTTGTACAAAGGAGTTACTATTTAACAAATCAGTTTATGAATACAGTGCATCTTGATTGATACAATTCCTTTCATTATTCTCCCCATTGCTACCCTTCAATTTTTCTATTTTCATAGGATATGCATTGAATTTTATGACTGCATTTTCCCCACCTCCTGTCTTCATTCCTCTATTCACCTCAATTTGAAAACAATAACTTTAAAAAGCTGTTAAGGAATTTTATATTTGTTGAAATATTTTGATCCTCATTGACATACAATTATTGTAGAAATAGCACTGCTATTAGGATTGGATAAATTGGTTTATATTATGTCAAATTTCCTGTTACTGTATACAAAGGAGGTAAGCTTTCTGAATTTTAATTTTCGATTTTGGTCAGTTTGAAATTCACTTGTATTTTTCTATGAATAACCTCTACGATCACGAAATCACCCAAAATGTGACTGATAATATACTAATTTTTTTACAATCTGTTCCTGTTTAAGTATCTCTTCTCTCCTTCATCTCTTATCACAAAATATATTTCACTATCTTATTTTTTAAATAATTTATTAACATTAATTTTTATATTATATTTCAAACGATGTCTATGCAGTTGTGTTTATATTTCCAATACCATGTCCATAGCATTGGGTATGCAAATACTGAGTCATTGCTCTTTTACTGTTTGGATATAATATCCATATATTAAGGATACCATGTGCCTTTTGTTCCTTTGGTCTTGACTTGTCTCACTCAATATGATTCGCTCTAGATTCATCCACTTCCCTGAAAATGCCATTGTTTTATCTTGTCTGTTGACTATGTAGAATTCCATTGCATGTATATATATACATATATATATATATATATATCACATTTTTTGTATTCATTCATCTGCAGTAGGGCATCTGGATTGTTTCCATCGCCTGTCTATTGTGAATAGTGCAGAGATAAACATAGTTGAGCAGGTGTCCTTATCATATCCTGGGTTATGATGTTCAGGATAGATGCCAGGAGTGGTATGGTGGGATTGTAGGAAAAGTCTATTTTCAGTTCTTTAAGAAACCTCCACACTGCTTTCCAGAGTGGCTGAACTAGTTTGCAACTCCACCAGCAGTGCGGTTGGGTCCCTTTTTCTCCACAACCCCACCAGTATCTGTCATTGAGTTCAAAATGTTGGTCATTCTTGTTGGGGTAAGGTGGTATCTTAGGGTTGTTTTTATTTGTATTTCCTTTATGACCATGAATGATGAGCATTTTCTCATATGCTTTTCTGCTATTTTAACTTTTTCTTTTGATAAGTCTGTCTTTAGTTCCCTTGCCCATTTAGAGATTGGTTTGTTGGGTTTGGGGGGATTAGTTTCTTGAGTTCCCTGCAGCTACTGGATATTAAGCATTTGTCTGATGTATTATTGGTAAATATCTTTTCCCAGTTGGTTGGCTGCCTTTCTACTTTTTTGGCTATGCTTTTATTTGTGCAGAAACACTTTTTTTTTAGGTAGTCCCATTTATTGAGTCTCTTTCCAATCTGTTGTGACTCTGGGATTCTGTTCTGAAAGTTTTTCCTGTGCCAATGAGTTCAAGTGTCTCTCCAACTCTATCTTGTAGCAGTTTCAAGGTTTCTGGTCTGACATTGAGGTCTTTGATCCATTTTGAGTTAATGCTTGTGCATGGCACAAGACTAGGGTCAATTTTTAGTTTTCTGCATGTGGCTGCCCAGTTTTGCCAGAACCAATAATTGAATAGGCTCTGTTTGTTCCACTGTATATCTTTGGCTCCTTTGTCAAATACAAGTTGACTATAGGTATGTGGTTTTATTTCTTGATCTTCTATTCTGATCCATTGAGCAATGCCAATACCATACTGTTTTTGTTATTATGGCTCTATAGTAGAGTGTGAAGGCTGGTATTGTAATGCCACCCTCATTGCTCTTATTGCCTAGAATTGTTTTGGCTATTCTATGTCTTTCCTTGTTCCATATGAACCTTTGGATTATACCTTTTATTTCAATAAAGAATGTCTTTGGGATTTTGATGGGAATTACGTTGGATTTGTATGTCAATTTGGACAGTATGACCATTTTCACTGTTTTGTTTCTCCCTACCCATGAGCATGGGATGTCTTTCCATTTCCTTTTTAATTTCTTTTATTAGGCTTTTATAGTTTTCATTGAATAATTCCTTTACATCTTTGGTTAAGTTAATTTCTAAGTATTTTATTCTTTAGGAGGCTACTGTGAATGGGATCATTTTCTTGATTTCACCACCCGCTTCTCTCTCTCTCTCTCTCTCTCTCTCTCTCTCTCTCTCTCTCTCTCTCTCTCTCTCTCTTTCTCTCTCTCTCTCTTTCTTTCTTCCTTTATTTTGTTGGTTGTAGTACTTGAGCCAGAGTACCACTCCTTTTTTTCTGGTCATTAATTAGAGAGGAGTCTCACAGACTTTCATACCTAGGATGGTTTCAAATGATTATACTTATTGAATCTCAGCATCCTGAGTAGCTAGGTTTATATGTGTGACTAACTGTCACTCAGCTTGTTTATTTCTTTTTTTTTACCTTGTAGTTGAAATGTAGAAAATGAACTTTAAAATAATTCATCCATAGCCTGTCTGTCTGTCTGTCTATCAATTTATCTCAGATGAATCACAAGAAAGTTCTAGATCAAATTTTTCTTCTTCAGAAGGATCTTGAAAAGGTGCTTTTATTTCAGCAGAAAAATTGTTTCCTCCAGTTTGACTTAAGTAAAAGTGTGTATTGGATCATACCAGTTTCCCATTTGAAACCACTCATACATAGTTGTGAACTCACATTTCACCCGCTTTCTTTACCCAGTCAGCATAAAACCACCTAAACACATATGAAAATAGAATTTACATTTTTCTTCTCTTATTTTCTCTGAAAGACACAAATGATGCCTGTAAGCAAGGTTTGCCAGATTGTGAAAAGGATGTTACATGTATGCTAAGTCCAAGGTGGGTAATTATGGAATATTCAAGTTTAAACTAGATTAATAGTTCTTTTATTTAATCTTCTATCCTGTGTAGTTCTAAAGTTTTAAAAATTCTTTCCTTTAAAGGAAGCAGAATTATAATTTTAGATGGCAATACAATACATATTATCTAGCAAATGCTCTTCTTAGCCAAATTAAGTAGCAAATGAGCTCATTTTATTGCTATGTAATACCAGTCATACTACTTAAACTCATGCAAATCTTTAGGTCTTTAAAATATGCAAGATCAAGCAAGACACTGCACATTATAATCATCAGGTATTATCGTAAAAACTGCACTACAGCTTATGCACCAGAGTTCCCCTGCAGTCTACAATGTTCACACACATTAGCACTAATGTACCATGAGTAGACTGAGGACATTTTACCATGTGGACCAACAGGTGTCATTGTAGATGAGAATAAAACATTTTTTTCAGGTTTGTGGTGAAAATCATAATTAGCAGCCTGTTGTTATAGTATCCATTGGAATAAAATCTGACTGAATGATCACCTAAGACATACAATCCTATCTCAAATAAAACCTATAAAAAGTTTTCCATGTGTTTGGAAAAAGAAACCAGAAAAGTGCATTTTTACATTTAACATTACAATTGCTACCAGATAGTAGTGATGAACAGATAAAATTGCCATAATAGAAATATATTTCTTAGGGCAGCAGCTAATTTTTAGGCATGTGAACCTAGTAGCCTGGGGAAATGTTATACATATATAGCACTCCTTATTTAACAATGACTGTAATTTAAAACTTCATTGCTTTAGAGAGAAAAAAAAATCATACTGCCTATGCTCAAGTTTAACATTCCAGTAAGTTGTAAAAGATCTTTCTTCATGTTAATGTGAGTCATATTTTAACAGTGCTTCTGTCTTATCAGCTAGAACTCTGAAATTCACAGTGCTAAGTGCACACTTTCATTATTTTCCTAGACTAACACTTTTAAATCACTTTCATTTGAATCATTCAATGAATTAAGTTAACCCAATGGGCCCAACAAAATTCTTTTTACATATAGAATTATATATAAGCTACTTTACAGAGAAAAATTGAATGCATAGTGATGTTAGACAGATTGTATTTTCTGAAACATTGAAACCTGACTACTGGATTTGCAGATTTAATCAACCAAGACTGAACACCAAGTTTAAAAGTTCCTTAAATTCCATTGTGTTTTATTAATCTATTTTACTTTATCAACTTGTTTATTTAATTCTCTCATACTAAAAGCTCCTATTTAATGTGTAATAACCTCAAGAAGAGGCAACTATTTTTTCAAGAGTTTCTTTTTAGAAAATGCGTTTTCATATTAGGGCCACCATTTCTGTTCACGAGATGGAATTCCTGGAGACTGCGTATTTTATTCTATAGTGCTTAGAAAAGGGGATGGTGAGCATAAAGAACTCACTCTATAACAGGGCATGGTAAAGTCAGCTGTTAAAAGATGGCTCCTAGTCCTTAATTTTATTGATCTTTATTCTTATATCACAAATTCTCATTCCAGGGTCATGCTTATCACTCCCTCCAGAAGGAACAATGGGTGACAATCACCTTCTCAGAGCTATTTTCCAAAGAACACAATGGTTGTAAAACGTGAGCCTTTCAGGACAGGAGGGGAAGAAAGTCACTGGCTTGTTACTGAGGTCACCTTGCTAAGCGCTAGAACAGGAAACTGGTGATGCCTAGGTGAACTGGGAATTGAAAATGGGAATCTGGAATGTGAGAGAATGTGGTGGGACCTGTGAGAATGTTTAAAGTGAGTTTCATTGTTCACGGTGTAGGACAGTGTCTTCGTCAAAAGAAGACTGTGACAACCTGAAGCTAATGTTCTCATCCTCTTTAGTGTCAATTTATTTGTCGGGAAGAAACATGGTGTTAGTTTTGTTACCTTCTGGATAGAAGCTTCTGTAATCGCATCCATTCATGATCCCATCATTTGAAAAGCAGTACAATAAAAATAAAGTTTTGTCTCAAGCTCATCGAATTCTTTGTAAGTTAATTAAACTCACAAAGGAAAAAATATACTAAAATTCTAATTTGGACTCTCCAATTTGCTCTGCACTTAGAGTACAGAACAAGAAGTGAGGGAGAGCCTGTGCACACGAGGTGGTAATGGGGGTGATGAGGGTACTATGAGGAGAGCAGCTTCTTTCTTTTGAGATCATTGTATATGTGACGTTATCCTGCCCTTGACTGCCCTGAAGTGAATGTTGATATTTTATCCATCTTGTGGATCTTTAAACAAAACACTGCAATGTTGCCGACACCCCCAGGTGAAAGGAGCCAGCAGATGGAAGTGAGCACACATTAGTTTATTTTTTTACCAGTCCTGGGGCTTGAACTCATGGCCTGGGCACTGCCCTTGGACACTTTTTACTCAGGACTAGCGCTATACCACTTGAGCCAGAGGGCCAGTTCCAGCTTTTTCTGTGTATGTGGAGTACTGAGGAATTGAACCCAGGGCTTCGAGCATGCTAGGATTGACACAATAACTGCATGAATTTGTAAGGGGAAATGTGTTGTTTTAGTAATGCTCTTGTTGAGTAGTACCCAACTCAGAATAATTAGCTAACCCATCCTCCGAAACGTTAATCATTTCCTTGTTGTGATTGCATTCTTATTGCTTTTAACTGCTTTCAATACGCATGCTCTGCACTTCTAATACAGTGATTGGGCTGGGCCATAGGACAGTAGAAGGTCTGGCTCTCACAAACACCGTTGCCATCCCCATTCCCCTCCCCTTCACTGGCCATTCCCTGTAACCACTGTTCACTCAGCGTCCCTGAGATCCACACCTTATGTTGCACTTAAGCTATCTTGCAGTGTTCCTTTCTTTCTGTGAGCTTATTCCACATAGTACAGCACCTCCCCCTCATCCATTCCTGTTGCCCCAAATGACTTCTCAGTCATTTTTAGGTGAATATGTGTATGTATGCTGCATGTTCTTTACAGATTCAACTCATGAGAGACGTTTAAGGAGATCCCATATTCATGGAATCAAACATGGGAAGTTTGGGTGTCATTTATCACCTTCTCCTCTCTTCTGTGTATTTACCCAGCTCAGGAATTGCTGGATTGTACAGCAATGTTTTAATCTGTGATACATTTCTTTTGGTAAAAATAATCACAAGCTCTGTGAAAATGCAAGAGTACTCCATATTATCATTTCCATGAAGCTGTTACTCTAAAAATGCTGCACAATTACATGGATGACATTCCATCTTCACAAGTAATGAACATAAGTAGTGGCCCTTTATCTGATTATTTTTGTATACTGTATTTTACAAGATTCTTTTCCACATTTCAGAATAGCTCTTTTAGTCTCCTTTTAACCAAAGTAAAGAGATCACTTGTTTCATTCCAGTGCTATCTGTGCCATCCTGAAAAAATAAGTGTGAATAGGAAGCACACATGAGCTTAATGCTACTGTCTATAGTTGTGGCCAAGAGCATGGATTAGGGGTAGAGTGCTAGCCTACCGAAGCAGTGATGTGGCTCAAGTGGTAGAACACTGCCTGAGAAAGACCAAGAATGGTGCTCAGACCCTGAGTTCAAGCCTCAGGAACAGGGAAGAAAAAAAAAAGAGTAGTTGCTAGGTTCTACATTTGTTTCATGAAATGTAGATAAATGACGTGGACTTTATTACAGAAGTATCATGCTGTTTAAATATTATATAATAGATACATAAGTTTTATGTAAAAGTCTATGTCCTAGCTAAAGCATTAGAGAAGTTGCTGTTGGTTTGTTAAGACCCCACCAGGACACCGTTATGTGAGAACTGGAACAAGAAAAGTTAAAGTATCCTTTTAGGAGTGGATCCTTTTCGAGTTTAAAACATGTTCTTAAAAATAATTCACATTCAAATTCTTTCCCGTTTGATTGTTAGTTTCCTATTTCTCTGAAAGGTTCTTTTTAACTTCTAAGGGAAGGTGATTTTTATTTTAAGTCATAGACAAATCTAGCTTTTCATTCAACATAATGGAATTGGAGTTAATGGGACACTTTTGAATGCCTGGATTCTCTATCATTGTGTGTGTTCTGTGGTTAGTGTTGAAAAACTTCTCACTATTTCAGTAGTACAATAAATTTGTCACATGTATTGCAGGAAAATATCTTTAATGTTTCCTCACAGTTACAAGGTGTGCACTTTGGGGGAAAGTCTTCTATAGAAAAGGTTACCTGAACTTTTTAAAACTAGAAATTTAAGTTTGCTCAATTCTGTTAGTGTGCTCATTGTGACATTACCATACAAATTTACAATGTACTTGGATCACATTCAGTTCTTCAATTACTCTTTTTTAACCTATTTTTTCTTCAAAATATGTGTTAGTATTGTTTATACACATGTGTTATCAAGTAAATAAAATGTTTACCTTTAATTTTCCTTTACCTTCAACCTCCCTAGTCACGTGTTTTCAACCTTTATTGTCCTCCCATTCTACACTCAATTTTTTAATGTCTGTAATCTGTAGTTGAGAAACCATCTGTGATATATTTCTTTCTCAACCAAAACTGATTTTGCTTACTGTGATGGTTTAAAATTATTCCATCAAGTTTCCTATTCTGAGCATACTTCATTCATCTTCATGGCTAAACAATACTTTATTGTATATATTTGCTACATTATCTTCAGCTGTTTATCAGTTGATGGATTCTAGGCTGATTATGATAGCTTGGCACTGATAAGAATGCACATGTATCTCTATTGTACACTGCATTAAATTTCTGCAGAGAAACTTGTCCATGGGAGGTATAGCAGGAATATACAAGAGTTCTAGTTTCAGTATTTTGAGAAATCTCCATACTGACATCTACAATGTATTCTCTAGTTTACAATCCCACCAAGAGTGTTCCTGGTCCCCTGCCCAAGCTCATCAATGCTTGTGATTGGAATATGATGCCATTTTGATGACACAAATTGAAGCTGCACAAGACTTTCCTTTTCTTCTTAAGAGCACAGAACCCTGACAAAGAAGTGGAGCAGGGATGAATTCTTCCCGGGGACTCATCATCTTCTTGTTAAGGATTGTCAGAGTTTCAGTGGCAATTTCTCAGCTTGAAATGTGTACATGGAAAAAGCCTCTTCCACTCATTTACTCTGAGTTAGACACTAAGCACTTTAAGACCCAGTAAAAACAACCTGTCTTACTAAATCTCTTTCTGAAATGTACAATATGCATGTTTCTGTACCATCCATGAGAACATCTAAAAGAATGGTTCTTAAATTCAAATGGCACATTTGTAGCTATTCTTCCTTTCCCATGAATCTTTGGAGACTAATATTTTTCAGAACTTCTTCTGTAATGAATATTTTAAGAAATGTATAAGTAGTTGAATGAATTCAGAAGAGAAGATAATCTTTAAACTGACCTAAGTGGAACAAAATTATTCAAAGAAAATAATTAAATAAATATAAACTGAGATAGACACAATAGCCTTTTGCAAGAGGAAATATTTGAAAGTCAACCTCAACAGGAATAAAAAAGTAATCATTGACAACAATGGCAAAGAAAGCATATGAAGCATGGAATTGCAGACTATTTAAGGATGATTGTGAATGGTGGTAAAGGGGGAGGAGCAGAAGAGATGGGCTGTCATCCATGAGCAGTGCAGATAGCAGGGTTTGTAAGAAAACACTTCTGTCTCAAGTTGAATGAACGCTAAGGTAGAATTTGACTGATGAACTTTCTGTGCAAAGAACACAACTGCTTCTTATCTGCTTGTTAAAACTCAAAGGTTAGCCTGAGATAAAATTTGCATTAGTACAGTAGCTTTAGAGGCTTGGTCAATTTTAAAGAGCAACTCTCCCTGTGTTAGGTCTATCAAGTTCTGATTAGTCAGAATTTCAGGTTATCTCCCTCATCGCAGTGATGAGCCACAGTGCTATGTGAACTACATTAGAAGGAAAAACATTTTGTGCTAATAAAATAGGATGGATGGGCAAGAAGAACTCCAAGATTAAAAAACAATTCTAATAGATCAATAGGGGCTTTTCCAAAGGCATAAGATTAAGATGCAAGAGGAACTAATTTGGGGTTGGAATCTGAATGCATTCATGAATTCTATCAGGATAATTATTACATAGTGTATACATATATCCTATTGTGTACCTTCAACATATACCAGCTCTGTTTACCAATTAAATAATTTAAATGCTAATAAAAACTGAAATCATGAAAAAAGATCTTGTACTTGAAGAAAATCATGTTGGCAAATGTAGACAGAATTTCATGAGGAATTTTAATGACAATTTTCCTCACACAGTTGTGAAGTATATAGAGCACAGACACCAGACCCTTATACTAGCTGAAGAAAGCCTTCATTCCTGTTACAGTATATACAAAAAATTCCTTTAATTAGCCAAGAAGATATTTAGTTTCTGGGAAGATAACAGATAAAATTAAAGAGTTTATAAAATGTGTTCATTCTTCTGAAGCTTTGCTTAAGCTAATAAATAAATGAAACATTTTTTCCTCTGTCTTTCATATACACATGTACAGAACATTGTTCTTGAAATAACAAATTTGAAATTAGCCTAATTCTTTACATATCTTTAATCAGTCTGACTGCAAAAAATGTAAGACTCAATTGCTGAAATACCTTCAGTCAGTAATTGGGAGAAAACTCTAGGTAACTAATTAAATATATAAATGCAAGCAATAATTACTGATTTCATTAAAGAATATTTGTAAGTTAAATTTTATCAAGGATCCATTCAAAGCACAGATACTTGTACAGTTAGTTTACATTTTGTCAGTCCAAATATTTGAATTTACAGCCTCACAGTTAATTTATATTATTCTTTCATTTTTTGTCTTATTTTTTTCAGCTAGAGTTTGTGATTTTATCCCAGGACAGCCTTGAGTGTTAATTGAAAATTAACTGGTGTCTGTCATGTAGTTGGAATCAAAGTCACATAGAACCATGACTAATTTGCTGATTGAGATGAGGCTACTATATATTATATATATATACTTACATATATATATAGATATATATGTATGTGTGTATAATCTTTTCCACCAATGCTGACCTCAAATCATGTTCTTCCTAATCTTTGTTTCCTGAATACCTAGAATACAGGTTAACCCACTGAGCCCAGTAGGCCTGAGACATTTAATTCATAAACAAAGCATCCTATGTATCTTCAGATTTTCTCTCCAATATGCTATCCATTCCCACACACATCTTAATAATTATTTTTGATTCCCCTGTGATTTTTCTTTCAGTATGTTTAAAATCTGCAGACTTTCTATAATGTTTTTGCAAATTCAGCCATGGCTTATTTCCCAATAGGTACTGCTTTCCTGTTTAAACTGAATTACTTAACCATGTCTTACAAGGGCAAGTTTGACAATCCTGTCCTATATAGTATTGAGGAGATATGCAAACCATGACATCAGGTGAAGTCTTCAAGGTACAGTCCATAAGTAAGCAAGTTGATGCATAGTCTGTGAACTGCTAAAAAGTGTAAGTAGATGTATTAATATTTTTTTACTTTGAAGCCCATACTGCAAAAGGGACTGAAAAAATTAATTTGTACGTGTACAAATTTATTCTCTTTGGGCTAGGCTAATTGTAAGAAAATATGTATGTGAAGTCAATGTAAGAATAACTGTATTATGAAGGGAAATAATCTATTTTTAAGCAAATGGAACAATGAGACATTAAAATCAAATGAAAAAAGTGAATGCTTACAGAAAATTTTCAATTATAATTTTTTTATACCCAAGCAGATAATTTAAGTCTAGCTGGATGCATCATGAGTTATGAATTTAAAGGAAAAAAATCTTTTCAATTCAAATAAATTTCAGGTCCCTTGAGTAATTCAAATGCTCTATATCTTACTTGGATTAGTCTTTGCTCAGTGGGGTAAATTATTCTATCAATAAAATTAATCAACATGTCTCATGGATTATTAGTACTGAACAATATATATGTATATATATATATATATTCATGGCATTCAAATAAGCCAGTGCACAGATGACATGGAAATGAATGGGCAGACTGAACACCATCTTTTCCACAGGCTGAAAGCAGGCAGAGATGTGTTCTTAACAGCTGGGAGATTCTGTTTTCTCTTCCGTTTGAAGCCAGGCCTGTGCTTGCTTCCACCAAGATTATGAGAAAAGCTCACTTGAAAGTGGCATCGGCTTAGCACTTTCACCTTACAAAATCCTTCCTATGAAGTGGATTTTGGATTCACTTTAATGGCCCACTACGGTTATCTACAACAGAAGTAATTTTGATGGACTGTTTTAAAATAAAGCCAGAAAATTACTTGGTGCGCTTTTCATTAGTAATTCCTGTGGAAATTGGGTTCTGGTGACAAATCCTTGGAAGATGTGGGTATTAATGTCACTGTACTGGTGCGTGCTCAGTTTTACTCTCTAGGCAGTAGAGGAGGGGTAGGATATTAGTGTATGTACGTGTGTGTGTGGTGTTTCTACCATTGATATATTCCTTTATAGGGAACCTATCAAGAGTTTAGTGATAAAATTTGTGTAGTTTCCAATAATGACTTCCAAAATTGACTTGCATGCCTCACGGACAGTGCCCAGATTCTCAGTTCAAGCCACAGGATCACACAAAAGAAAAAGTTCAGTCCGTAGAGGAAGAAAACCTGCTGTGTTGAGGCACAGAACATGTGTTGTCTGACATAGCTGATGCTTTGCGAGTGTCCTGGAGAGAACGCGCTCTGGGGGAGCTGATTCAGACCCGCTGTGAGATCCTGCGGGGTCTCAGGCAGATCAGCTTCAACCAGGACAAGTCCATATCGATTGCTGAGCCCAGGCCCAGTCTTATTCCTGGCACACACCTCTCTAACCACCCAGTGGACTCCACTGGTTTCCATTCCAGTCCATCAGTGGACAGGGAGTCAAGCCCGAGACCCAGTGGCAGCCCATTTTTCCGGGGCCATCTCACCACCATGGAAAATTGCACAGTGACTGAGCCTCCCCGGTGAAAGCAGAGAGAGTTGGTGTGTTGGGAAATGACTGTTGTGACAGCGAAGCCAGGGTCCAGGGTGTGGGCTCTTTCACATGACTCGTTTTTGGTAAGATGGAATCCTGAAAGACAATTTCCAGGATCTGCATGGCGTGAGCCCTGTTTTGCGCATCAAACTCCACTTCACCAGACAGAGACCTGGCACGAGTCTCAGTGGGCATCCATTTCCCTCTCCATTGGTATTCCCCCCCCCTCTCTATGTAACATTACGGTTTGCCGGTTTGCAGTTTGATCCTCGATATGGCCAGAGATCTCAGGCCTTGCTGACACCTGCGCATGGAGGGGACCAGGCCAGCTTAGCCCCTGCGCACAGACACGCGCGGGTTGGAGGACCCCGGGGCTCCCTGCAGATTGCGGCTGTCCTGTATCTGATGTGGGCATTGTGGAAACCATCAGTGGACCTCGTGGATTCATGGTAGATAGAACTAGTAAGTATAGGAGAAGATGTTCAGAAGCGAAGGATGGGTACTGTGGGGTGGAGGAGAATGTTCCACGCGCGTTTTGGTTACGATGTGAGGCTGAAGGAAAAGCAAAGCAAGTTCGGACTCCAGGGTTCCTTTTCTCTGTTCTTTGGCTTTGAATTACGCACTTAACAACTCTCTGAGATCATTTTCTCCTTTCTACATGAGGCATGGTGAGTCCTAAACTCTGTCAAATAGGCACTTTAAAATCCTAACCAGTAATTCATAGGAGGGCTACTACAAAAAAGTAAAATCAACTGGGGAATGCTATAAAAAATAAAGATAGACTATAAGGTAGAGATTGTATATGTGGACCGCATCAAGATGGATGCAAAATATGCAGTCTTTTCACACAGTACTAATGCAATTAGTAGAAAGGAAGCCAGTGAGGTTGGATTGCTGACAGCTGAGTTGAAAAGAGAAGAGAGAAACTTAATATTCAAGTCGTCTGACAACCCCAAGGTCAGCTGCTTGCGAAGCTGTGGTTGGCATGGCTGGATCCATCAGACTTGCCCTGGCTTCTAATGAATAAATTTCTAAATTTGCATTCTAATAATAACAATTTGTTTACTGGCAGAGCAATTAGACTTACAACCTGTCTTCATGGTTTATTTTTTTTAAAGAATGATAACTTCATATCGTTGCTCTATGGCTACATTTTCCCTTTAATAAAGGTTTGGTGACTGTGTATCTTAACGCATAGATGGCAACTGTGTTAAATTACTTTACCAAATGTGTGCAAGGAGGTCTCTAAAAAGTTGTATTCTGAAAGAAGAAGTTTGGAAATGGCTTTGAGGGGAGACACACTTGAAGTTTAAGTTTTCATACTTTCAATAAACTGTAAAATAATTACCAAATTGATTTCATGTAAGCCCCAGAATTCTTACAGAGGAAACGAAATGGGCATAGTTATAGAGCCTGCAGCATAAGATTGCTTTAGGTACTCAGTTGAGTGGGTAGGGATGTCACTGGAAGGAGCAGTACACACCTGGGTAAACATCACTTATTAATTTCATGGATTTGCAGCCAGGTTCTCTCTAGGACCTGGTATGGAGGAACACTCTCCAGTAAAAAGTGGTCCAGCATTTTTCCTAGTGGAAGGAGGTGGAATAGCAGCTTTTTCTGGTGTCAGACTCTAACCATGAGCAGTTAGAGGTATTATATTAGCTTCTGCAGAGTAGCTGTCAGCTTTGAGACTGCTTTAAAATGTAAATTTGTTTATAATTAGTGGAATAATAATGTTTGGTTTCACTTAGCAGTAGATCGATTAATGCAAAAGAAATGACTATTTGTATTTCAGAAATGCTAAGGGATGAAACTCATTGGTGGTGATACTTTTGTGAAAAGAAGATCATTTAAATGGTATAATATTTTCTTATGCATTCATAAAATACTACATTCATATAATCGAGCTTACTGTAGTATTAAAGTAGTTACATTGAACAATCTAGGGATTAGGGTGTTAAAACAAATTTAACAGCTTATGTAAAGGTCCTGTATATCTATCTCTTTATTAGCAGTACTCATTGTAGTCCATAATGTTATGTGATAAACAGATAAGATATATTTCACTCTACCTTATTACCATGTTTACTTCTTTTTTTATCTGAACTAAAATTTAGTAATGTAAAATTTTCTGTTTCCCTACTACACTGTTTGTGGGAGTGCAAACTCATTCAACCACTATGGAAAGCAGTTCCTCAAAAGACTAAACATAGAGCTCCCCTATGACCCAGCAATTCCACTACTTGGCATTTACCCAACCATCCAGAAACAAGGACATACTAAATCCACTAGCACAACGATGTTCATCGCAGCACTATTTACCATAGCAAAGATATGGAACCAACCCAGATGCCCCTCAGTTGATGAGTGCATCAACAAGATGTGGTATTTGTACACAATGGAATTCTATGCTGCTGTCAGAAAGAATGACATCGCCCCATTTGTTAGGAAATGGAAAGACTTAGAAGAAATCATCTTAAGTGAAGTAAGCCATACTCAAAGGAGCATATAGGCTCAATGGTTTCCCTTATTTGTCATAATCAGTAGAAACCTTGGGCTCTCCTAGCAGAGATTTGCAATAGAGCAAAACCTAGATACATAAGGCCATATAGTATGACGCTAAATGAAAGGACCTCTAGGATATAGAAACAAAAGCGATATAATGAGTGATTGTTGTCCTTAATGTACTATGTTATCTCTCGTCTCTTTTGCTCTCCCTTGGTTATCTCATAATGTGTTGGGGTTGAAGTATCTCACTTTGTTATCTGAAATATTGGATATATTTGTATTTGGTTATTTGAAATTGG
Organism: Megascapheus bottae; assembly: GCF_031878675.1. Classification (NCBI taxonomy): domain Eukaryota; kingdom Metazoa; phylum Chordata; class Mammalia; order Rodentia; family Geomyidae; genus Megascapheus; species Megascapheus bottae. The sequence continues at coordinate 6,546,395 of NC_143527.1, forward strand.
ATAGGGAAGGGGGGAAAACAAGATAAGGGGTGGGGTTGGGGGGGAGGGAAATGGGGACCAAAGACATGAGAAAGGGTATCAATGTATGTAAATTAATGCACCTTCTATCTGGCGAATATAATGTAACCCTTCTATTAATTACAATAAAAATATATGAAAAAATTTCTGTTTTCTTAATTTTTTCTTATATTTAGTTTTATGGAATTGGAATATTAAGTTAGATCACTCAAATGTACATACTTTATCTACCATTGCTTCAGTAAGAGTAAATAGCTTCACAGATGTTCAATGAAAAGATCGGAAGGAGGTGTGTGTGTGTGTATGTGTGTGTGTGTGTGTGTGTGTGTATGTGTAAGGAGACACACACACACACACACACACACACACACACACATAGAGAGAGGAAAAGGGTAAGGAAGGAACAGAAATGATGTTGATATTCAAAAAAGATATTTTTGAAAATACATTTAAAAATTAATGGGTAATACACTAATGTTACATTCAAACATAAAATACAACCAATAGCTTGATACTAATCACTCACAAGTGTAATCCTAGCTGCACAGGAGACTGAGATCTGAGGATCACAGTTTAAAGCATGCTAGGGTGGCCAAAGTCCGTGAGACTCATTTCCAATCAACCACCAAAGCAGTGGAAGTGGAGCTGTGCCTTTCGTGGTAGAGTGCTAGCTTTGAGGAAATAAGCTCAGGAGCAGAACCCAGGCCCCGAGTTTAAGCCCCAGGCCTGGAAAAGAAAAACCCTACATATAATCTTACAATATCTCTTTTTTATAAAACGTGTCTGTTCTTTCCTGCTTAGGTTGTACATAGCTATTGAATAACTATTTAATAGAGAAACCACATTTATTTTGTCATAAAATTTCCAAGTATGACTAAATTATATGTTTCTCTGTTCTCTCGTAGGTATTCTCTATGCCGAAAAACTCAAATTGATAAATGAAAAATTTAAAACAACCTAAAGTTGCATTAAATGTGAGAGTTTTATGCAGTAGTTTTGTATATTCTAAGAGACTATGATTATTCCAGTATCTATTTTTAAATTAACACATGCTTTTAACATAAATTTTACCTTTAAAATATTATTGGTATACAAATAAATGATAATCAAGTACTTCACATGTTATTACTTCTTTGTTATTATAAATTCTTCTTATATAGCATAGAAAATAAAGTTATTATTATACTATTTACTTTCACAGCCAGATGTATTCTGTGTTCTTGCTATCACTTCCGGAGATATCTGTCTTTCAATCAAGAAGCTTTTTCTCATATTAATTTGACTCTTATTTTGATGTTTCACATTTTCTCCTACAAGAGTGAAAGCATTTTAAATTGCTGTCCTATTTTATTCTGGCTGTGACATCATATTTTTCATTTTACTTGGTATTATAATAATTTTCTAGCAAAGCATTCTGTTTTAGATTATATATTACAATGGAGACAATCCAATTAGAATAATTACAACTCCACTTTAGGTATAGTAGTACATCTTCATTCATATGGTTGCAGAATTTATTGCCTAAATGAATTAGAATCATAAATGCTAAAATGACTTTAAAGATTAGAGTTGCTTCTATAAAACAAAATCAGTTGCTCAATTTTTGGTATAATCTGTGTAATATTATTTTGAATTTTTGGCAGGGATAAAGTTTAAGTAAACAAGATGAAGAAAAATAAAATCAGAGAGATGATTAGTTAAAAGATAGAGCAATGAGAAATTGAATGATATTAATATAAATAAATATAAGGATTTTTAATATAACCTGTCTATGTAAATGAATTGTAATTGTGACACAGAATTCACCCAGTAATTAAAGAGAGCTGTTAATTTTAAAGTGGCATAAGAAATATAATTTATTGTAAATAATTAAATGAGTTTCCCTCTCATGGTTATTTATAGCATAATGAGCCAATTATTACTAGCTATATAAATTTGCCCAATCTCAATGGCAAGCAAACAGAAAAAGCAATTAAAATTATGGTCAAAATGAAGCTGGAGTGATAAACTTTTCCTTGGTGAGTGCTCCAATGTATTTTGTAAATTATTCAGATTTTTATACAGTCATAATATTATTAACAATTGACACTTACATTTTATAACCTTCATAAAAACCCATACATAATGGGTAGTGTTAAACATTAGAGTATTGCAACTAAAGTAATGGGCTCTTGATAATTCTGTGAAGGTCTGTAACTTGTGTAATTTATTGCTCTGGAATTTGGAAAGTGACATACCTTTTTTCTCTTTATTTCCCATCTATAAAATGCGGATAATAACTTTAGTCCTTGAAGGAACATTTTTGAGAACTAAAATCTGCATTCTAAAGAATTTTCACCACATTTCTAAAATTAATCAACACCCAATCAATACAGACTTTATAACAATAATAGTTACAATTATTATAATTAGGTAACTTATCTACTCACCCAAAAATGAATGGACAAAATAAAGCCTAGGATATACAGTTTCAAGTAACATTGCAAGGCTCAACTTTTATTCTGTAATTTTCATTGTACCATAATATAAAACCAATTAGCAGTGTACGATAAGAGGAAGAGATAAACATGAGTGATACTCCATAAATAACACACCTACAGAAATTTTAATAAGTTCTTAGCAATGTATTTAAGTTATAAGAACATTCCTTAATCATTCTAAAAGCACAGAGAAAATCTACATGTACATTTGCTTCCTTTTTGCAGACGTCTTTTATTTTTCCTGTTTTTTTCTTTTGAATAAGCACTTAGGTATAGAAAGGAGTATACAAGGTGTTTTCAATTCAACATGTCAGTTAATGAGTCCAAAGCATCTTCATCAGTATTTACCCAATTCATCATTCTCCTCTGTCTCATTTCAAATCCATTCCCCAGCTTAGCTGGCTCCACCAACATTTTAACTGTATTTCCCCCTTTCCCTCTCCACTTCTCTACCCTTCCTCTTTACATTCCCTGTTTCATCTTCACAGTACTTGTTTTGTTAAACATGCAGGTGGTTGTTCAAAGGTGTCACACCATGGAAATCAACCCTTCTCATATCATGCTTCACTCAATTGTTTATTTGTAAATCCATGTGTCTCTATATATGTTTTCATATATGTTTTATTATTTAGATAAAACTCCTATGGACCAGAAGTTTGGCCTAGTGGTAGAGTGCTCACCTAGCATACACGAAGACCTGGGTTCAATTCCTTGATATCACATACATAGAATAAGCTGGAAGTAGTACTGTGGATCAAGTAGTAGAGCTCCAGTCTTGAGAAAGTCCAAGGACAGTGCTCAGGCCCTGAGTTCAAACATCAGGACTGGTAAAAAAAAAAAGAGCTCCCACATATTGGAGAAAACATGTGCCCTTTGACTCTATGAACCTGATACACACCATTTAACATATTTTTCCCCAAGTTCATTCAATTTATCTGAATACCACTCTTATGCCATGAATTCTGGTAAAAGTTACTATGTTCATGTTTTCTAATAATCAATTACTCTGTTTTTCAGATTGAAAAGTTTTCTATTACACCCTACACATGTAAAACAAAAGGCATACCTTTACCAATAAGGATCAAACTAGGATGCTATAATACAACAAGTGGCATTATTCAAATAACAATGTTAAAACTACACTAAATAATCATTTATTAATGACAAACACATAAAGTAATACATTCATTTTTTATATACTTATTGCAACTTGGTAATTACTTAGAGATGTTCACACATATTATCTTCTACTACAACCCCACTTACTAAACACTCACCTTTCATTTCTACACAGAGCCATAAATACTTGCAAAGTATTTGTAAATGTATCTACTGAAACTTTAAATGCAGATAATAAGAAAATGAATTTGTTAGAATGAGTGTATTCACTGCTTCATAATTCTATATGTCTGATTAGAAATCAGAAATCCACAAGTCAGAAAGACTATTTAAACCACACAAATAACTCATATGGAATGCGATATAATAGAAATGTCCAATTTATCAATTTTGCTTCCTTCACTTGCCAAAAGTGCAAAAGAAATCACATGGGCTGAATAAAACCACATTTATGAATCAGCACATTGCTGGGGATGATTCCCTTTCGTAACAGTCTCACTGCTGTGGTCTCCTTGTGATGAGCCCATTTACACAATTGAAATTCCTTCAGAATTCCAAGGAAGGTTGAGCAGAAGCAGGATTTGGGAAGAAACACGTTGGGTAATGACTGTATTCTTCTCAAACTTGACTCAATAGTCAAATACAAAGATTCAAGAGGTTACTGTGCCGTCATTAGATTGACAGAAGTCTATGGCTTTTGCTGACAAGCCTCCATTTCTTCAGCTTTTCACCACAAGCAATTTACCATAAGCTTTCACTAATGAATTAATGAGAAACAACCAGCGACATGATTGGCAACAGTGAACACAGCATCAACAGTAAAGAAACCGCCAGAGCATTCCTGTACCCTCTTAAACCCAACTGCTCCACAAAGCACAAAAACCAGTCTTTCCCCTCCACTTTGATAGAAAATGTCTATTCTTCATCAGAAATTTCCCTCCTGAATTCATTATCGCCCTCTCCTTTAAAAGCCCTTTGATAATTACATCACCAGACATCCTTCACCCTTCAGCCGAGTGGGAGCCCATTGGTCAGTGGTGGAAGGACTGTCTTGCTTGACCCTGACCTGCTTTGAGCCCCAGAATATGAGCCTACAAGAGCCATTCCATTTCACGTTCCAGGGCCAGTTTCAATATCAACGTATAATCAAATAGGTGGTACTTAATACAGTTTTCCTCCAGCAGGTAATAATCTTTCCTACAGGTTGACTGTCATGTGGCATAGGACAGAATGCTGAGCTAGAATTTTTGTATTTGTTTTTCCCCTATTTTAACTTAAGGGGAAAAATACTTTAACAAGTTAAAATAACTGTAATCGTCACACTTTTTATATTCTTATGTTTAAGATCTATTTTTGTGTCTAAAAGGCAGGTGAGTTTATTTTTTTTTCCAGTCCTGGGGCTTGAACTCTGGGACTGAGCACTGTCCTTGGGCTTTTTCCTCAAGGCTAGCACTCTGCCACTTGAGCCACAGCACCATTTCTAGCTTTTTCTATGTATGTGACAGCGAGGAATCGAAACTGGGTCTTCATGTATGCTAGGCACGCACTGTACCACTAGGCCCGAGTTTAAGCTTTTAAATGTAATTTTTAAAGTTGAAAATATTCAATAGTTGTAGAATAATTTGAAAATAAATTAATAAATTAGTGGAAGTATATGTGCAACCTGAGCAAATATAAATACTCAGGTAGTTAACAACAAAATATTTGCTTACTTTTCCGTGGCTATTACTAACCAAATTCATTTGCCAAATTTATATACTAAATGATAAAAAAAACTATGTTTCTAGCTGAGCTAGTATTTAGTATAAGATAATTCAAGTTATTCTCTCTTAGATATTTTGAAAGATCCACAAATTGCCAAAAAGTAATCTAACTTTGGTCATTCTCTCTGATTCCTCTTCAAAGTGCAGAAAAAAGTCATCAGTGCTTTATTTTATCTGAATTTTATAAGCTTGTATTTTGCATGTAGAACTATAATTCATTTATTTTTTTAAATACAAAAGACAAGGTATGTAAATATGCCTTTTGTTTTTTCAGTATCTGTTCTTTGAACTTTTTTTGCAAATTTGTTTGTCTTCCAGTTCTGGACTGTCAGATTCAATTAATCTAGGTGTGTCATTCCCTGCAATTCCATCAACCATGCTGTACAGATTTTCGTGGTGCTCGGCTCTACCTTGAATTCTATGTGTCCATTTAGCCTTGAGGACATTGGCGTCTGAAATGTGACAGTGGTTTTGGGATGAGAGCACTGAGAGGAAGAAGCCGTTCAGGGAGACCTTTGGGAACTTCCAGGGTGGCACAGTGAGAGGACAGGAAATCACTCAGGAGAAACAAGCCTGGAATCACAGTTCTGAACATGCACCTGCCTCATGTCTATCTTTCAGCTACACTGGAGGGCCTCATAATTCACAGGTTGATAGGTGGTCCGTTCTTTCGTTGAGCCTTTACAGGTAAGTGCTTACAATTTGGGAAATCTATTCTCATTAGTCTGTTCTAAGTGGGTACAATTCAAACAGAACTTAATCTTTGGGTGCAATTGAGAATTTATAAATGCAGTCACATAAATCCACAACTCAATGATTCTGCACTCAAAGCCCCTCTACTAGATTCCAGTTACTTATTTATTTACGTATTTATTTATTTACAGACAACTGACTAGTTATAGTACAATTCAAATGAGAATTCCAAATTGGTTTTAACCTTTTGCCAGTAAACATTTTGGGGAAATTATTCATGAATATGTAGTTCATCATATCAACTATATTTATCATTAAGGCTCTTTTTGAGGCCTGAAAAAGGACATAAATCAATATTTAATAAATTATTTAAAAATATATCCTGGAGCAAACTTTTTTAGAAATATATGTTTTAATATACAATAACTAGAGTTAACAAATACTTGTTTTCATGCTTTTAAGTGAGTTAATTCAAGCTAGGAACTCGTCTTTGCAAACTTTTTTTTATTTTACAGAAAATGATATTGAGATGGAGAATTTAATACTTTTTCTGACAATATTACATAGTAGTAATACTGCTTTATAACTATTGCCTATGTCTTACGAATCCAGTGATTTTTATCCATATCCATGGCCTTACAGTGACAATTACCTTTAGATCAAGGCTATTCCCAAATAAACTTAAAGAGAAAATATTACTTAGGAAGTAGAGATTGGAAAATGTTGGCTGTAGGCCAGCCCAACAGAAACTACAGAAGGGTCCTATCTCAACCATTATGGCAGCGATAATAGAGTCTGTATTTCTTGGCAAATGAGAGATTTGACACAAAGGAGGATCAAATTCCTAGTTAGGCCCAAGGAAATAGGATATCTTACTTGAAATAGAGAGAAATATATCTGATAGGCATGCCTAGTATCAGGACAAGAACAGAAAGTTCAGTACTGCCAAATTAAGTTAATGAAATGAAAATGAACTGAAAATGAACTGCAATCAGATAATACAATAGACAATATGCTTTTATCAGCTGGTTCTACCCCTGAAACCAGGTTACTTACAAAGAAGACATCATGCTGGCCTGTAGATTGCCTAACCATTAGATTGAATTTCACTTCTAATCCGAACTTTATGGATAGATTGCAGAGTTTCGCTGCCAGTGATCATCAGAAACAACAGGAGTTGACCCAGGTTAACAACACACTTCAACAGTTGCTTTTCTTATAGAAGTCATAAGTTACTGAACCTAGGTTTTTTCCTTAATCATTTTCCATTTGATTTTCATCTGGTTTTAAGTCTATCTTCTGAGAGCAGATGCCAATTTTTTTTAAATTTTCTATTCATGTTAAAAACATTCCTTGCATCCTGCATACTTAACAAGGAGCTAATGATGAGTCTATCATACAAATCACTTCAATTTCTCCATAGTGAGTTACTGATAACACTATCTTTAGATGAAATCAGGATTCTATGCTTGTATTCTACATCTAGAACATAATAAAACAAATGCATGTAATTATCTTGTTTTCTGCACATTCTAATATTCCAAATTCACCCGACTCTTAGAATCACTTAACCTAGGGGTATTTACCACCCATTCTCATTTCCAAACATATTTTAAAAGTTTCTCACTGTTCACCATTTTTCTATTTTCTCCCATACCCAGCTAAAATTCCTGGGTCGCGCACACACACACACACACACACACACACACACACACACACACACACACACACACAGGCATTGTAATTAATAATAACAACCGGTCTCTCCCCCTGGAATTCTCACGTTGGTTTGTCATGATTACAATCTTGTTTGATCTGTTCTTATGGCCAATGGTGTGTATCTGGGAATGAGGACACTGCCTTCCAGGAATGGAAAGCGAAGAGATCACTTACCGCTGAGTGTGCTGGAGGGTAAGCGAGCCCCACTAGCAAACAGAAGGCTCACCATTCAGCAGCCTCAAGAGGGGAGAAGAGCTCATTCCCACCGCCCTCAGACCGTCCTCGGAGTCCACGGTGTGGACCAAGGGGCCACTAATGGTCAGTCAGGGCAGGACCTTTTCAAGCACCTCTCGGTACCTTCAGAATGACTCTGACTAAACCAAGTAGAAAAGAGAGGCAACACAACTTGAAGGAGAAAGTCAGTCTCCCTTCATAGGGTTCAAGAATAGATTTCGCTATAAATGGTGAAAATTAATTGGTATGAAACAATGTCAGTGGAGGATGACGTTCTTCGATGAGATTTAATGGATATTTGACTATTTTCCTTATAAAGCACGTTTGGTTTTTTTTTTTTTTTTGAGACTTTTCTCCGGCGAAGATCATAGAGCTATTATTTATCATGTTTGGTACTATCCATCAACAATAAGGAAAGACCAAACAGAGCAAGACAGGAAAGATTTTCTGCTTCACCAGGCCTTTGGTGACACGTCATTGTCATCGGTGAGAAAAGAGGGGCTCCTGCGAAGTGACTTCACACTGTCATTGGAATTGCTATCTCATCACGGGAGCACCATGGGCAAGAATTTCCTTCAGCTCAGCTTTCCCCTCTTCAGCGAATGCCACTTCTCAACCAGGGAGACAAAAGCAGTATTATTCCTTGTCTAAAATGTCATAATGTGTAATGATAATAGTGATGTTTCTGTGAGCGAACTCCTCTACACTTTCAATAGTGTGAAACACTGGAGTTCTAGCTCAATAAATTCTAGTCCCTGTCCTGTTTTTTTTTGAAATATGGGATGCATTAGCCACGAGAAAAAGGTCAAAGGAGTTACTGGTAATATGAATTTAAAAAGACTTTTAGGCAACATTGTATGCATTAAATTTTTTTTATTATTGTCTGTCTTTCCACTGAACAGTTAGTACTAAAGGTTAATCCATAGTTTAAGCTGTAATGTAATATTTTAGTATATTCACATCTTTCTCAAAATCTTTATGATAATAATTTTCATTCCAATTCACTTTAATATTTATCTCTACATGTAAATTTGAGATTTAAATCTCCAAATGTTAAATAATCCTTGATGTGATACAGACATAAAGCAAACTAGACATTAAAATATTTTAGTAAGATGAATCAGTATTGGGGTCCTGACTGATTTTACAATGTTAATAATTCAATGTCGAGATTGCTTATTATTATTTTATTTTGTTTTGTTTTCTGTGTAGCTGAGTGCAAACCAAAATAACCAGGCTATATTTTTCTCTCTACTTAGCTCTCTTGTTAAATAAAGTTTCTGGTTTCAAATAGCAAAATTATCAGTCTTGTGACATTTGTATTCAAAGAATATATACCTAAAACTCAAAAACATTCTCCTGGGAGTAGCATGATTTAAAATATAGTAATAAGAAAACACAAATTGAAGGTTCGTTTTGTGTTGTATACAAGTATACATTGAAATATGGCAGATTCAAGGGAAAACACAACTAGCATAATTCTTTAGAAAGGCAATGTAAGAGTTCAACAAATAGATACCGGGAATGAGTTGCTTGAAAGTGGTAGGGCAGAGTCAGGGAGAGAGAGGTAAGTAATTGGAAAGGGAGAATGTATCCAAGAATTCAATAAGTATCCTACAAAATTAAGGAGTGAGGGTAGAGGTGAGTTGGGGGGTTGTATGATGATGTAGGAAAGGGTGACATTATCAAGATGCATTAATAAACTATCAATGCTTTTGTGCAACTACTTAAAGATACTAAAAAAGAAGAAAAAGATAAGTATGCAGCCATTGGAATTTGACATGTAGTTAATGGAATCAATTTATGATCTCTTCCACCAACAACCAGCCTACACACGGGAAATTATTTCTGTAAAGCTTTTTAGGAGTCAGTAGTAAAAGCTGAGCAGCAATTATTTGATGGGAATCAAATAATTTGATGATTAACACTAGGTAATTATTTCAAGATATCTTAAGAACTCCATGTCAGATGATTTTATTTCTCCAAGCTACTGTTTGTTAAATCTAATCAGTGATGTTTATTAGTAAACAACCTTTAATATCAGAGAGCAAATAAATATTCAGTCTAGATTATGATCTTATTTCCAGTAAAATATTTACATTTCTTTTTAGCAATCTTACTCTCTGGCAAAGGAGAACAAGACCCACAGATTTGAAAAAGTCTGCTGGAATACACGATTTGAGTAGACACCTTGCCAACTAGTTTATCAATACTAAATATAATGTTATAATCACAAAACATGTAAAATGGCGTCACTAGAGTTTGAACTCTGAATCTGGGCTTTGAGCTTTCTATGATGGTCCTCTATCACTTGAAATATGCCTTTGGTCTTATATGTATTAGTTTTTAAATAAGTTTTCAAGTTTTCTTGCATGATGCTAAACATGGAAAGAAACATGAAACTTGTCATTAATGCATAATGCATGGTGTGGAAACCACAAAGCTAAGACCATTCTTTGTCCATTTGCTGGGGAAATGATGTATTCTCTTACATCTATGGCTTCTTTAAATATTAGGCAGTAAAACAAAGCTGGGTGGGGGGTAAGGAAACAGAGCAGCAGGAGAAGCATTTTCATTTGCTGAAGTTTCAAGGTTTTCACAGCATGCCAAGTGGCATGTGGTAGATGTGGCCTTGGTTCTAGACTCTGCTAAAAAACTGCTGGGTGCATTTACTCAGGGAGCAGGGGAGGGAGATCACTCAGTGGGGTGGCAGCAAAGACAGTTCAGGGAAAGGAAAGTGCTTCCAGTTCAAGCCATTTTGCATCATTTACAATAAAATGGATTAACTATTTTAAATGGTCAATTAAATCCCTCTTTAAATATAGATAGATAGATAGATAGATAGATAGATAGATAGATAGATATTGCATATGTGCTGTTTTCCTTTTCTTTCTTTTTTTTGCCAGTCCTGGGCACTGACCTTGGACAGTTTTTGCTCAAGGTGACCATCTGCCACTTGAGTCGCTGCACCACTCCCAGCTCTTCTATGTATGTGGTACCCAGAAAGAGAACCCAGTGCTTCATGCATGCTAGGTGAGTATTCTACCACTACTAGGCTATGCTCCCAGCCTGATATGTACTGTTTCCATGTCATATTAAACAAAGCAAAACAAGATCAAAGCAAAAAATCCCACTCTTATTACTATAATGTCATATCTACTAAAGTTCTAAAAGGATGCAATTACTAAAGCTGCTGCTAAAGTCCAGAGAGGATACCATACTCAAGCTGTTGCAGAGTGGACCAGGCTGAAGCAGTAATACTGCTTTTTTAACCTTGAACTCTCCTAGCAGAGGTTTACAATAGGACAAGACCTAGATACATAAGGCCATATAGGATGAGGCTAATTGAAAGTACATCCAAGATATGGAAACAAGAGCCATAAAATGTGGGATTGCTGTTCTTAATGTACTGTGTTATTTCTTATCTCTTTTGTTGTCCCTTGGTTATCTTATATTGTTACAGTATCTGACCTTGTTTTCTGGTATATTATATAAATGTTGATTTGTTTATTTGAAAGAGGATAGGGAAAGGGGGAAAACAAGAAGAGGGGAGAGGTTGGGGGAGGCAAATGGGGACACAAATATGAGATGGGGTATGTTTGTGAAGTAATGCACCTTCTATCTGGCAAATATAATGTAACCCTTCTATTAATTACAATAAAATATACTTAAAAGAAAAAAAAGAAAATTATGAGTTATCAGGTTAGCCATTGGCAACATTAAGCCAAGCAAAGATGAAGATTTTTTAGTGACTTTTTTTTGCATGTGCACTTGAAAAACGTGCTTCAAATAAGTTGTGAATACAATCAGTGGATGGTTTGTCTTTGATAAAGTGTCAATAGCATGTTTTCCAAGAGTCCTCTGCCTTTGTGCATGAAGATCTGACTCCACACAGAACATATTTATAAGAGGACTTTGATTTTATAAAGCAATCCCATAAAATGGCATTGATAACTTTATAGTGGAATTAGAAAGACAATTCAGAGTTGACATGCTGACAAATTTGAGGAATTAGGGTTGCAGTTTTTAAATGCCTGAAAGTCTGACACAAAATCCATAAAACTGATAGTTTTCTGTCAATGTTGCAGGTTTTTGACCTTTAAATTCCAGAATTAGCATGTGTGGGTCAATCAATTCTACTAATGTCCTCAATTAAAGTCACCATGCCCTTATTATGCTTACAAGAATACTATCACAAACAGTTTGCAGTAAAAGCCACCTGAGAGGGAGCATTTCTTTCTTCAAGATCACATTCTACATCAGATGCTTTTAGAAGTCAGAGTAATGACAAGTAAGTAACTGCACAATTTTACCCAAAGATACAAAGCAATGTAAAGACTTATCCATGAAAAGGAAATCTCAAGGAGATATTCAGTTAGCAGTAACCAAAGGGACAATCTTTATTGGTGTTTATCTTATAAATAACAAATCCATTGCATTTTCTTACGGTGACTCATTTATTCAACAAACATATTATTTGACCAGTGCTATATTAGATTAATGGAAATAACATTGAATAAAACAGGGTGTTTGAACTTAGAAAGTTATGAATACATAAATTACTGTCTTGGAAACTAAAGATCAAACACAAAATAATATAGGCCATATAAACATTTTAAAAATCATTGTGTAGTTCAGAATGCTATAGAGATCCCAGATTTCTCAGAGAAAACAGCCCCAATAAGACACTTAAAGACAAATTCTGAGCTTCTTAGGGTAATCAGATATGAAAAGTATATACAAAGTAAAAGCCTAATATGGAGTATAATTATGTTCCTTGGAAACAGAAAATGCTATCATAAAATACAGGAAAAAAGTTTAGAGAAATTAGTGTAATATACATTGCTTTGATATTGATCCTATATCTATAGATCTGCAGAGTTTATGGAATGGATTTTATTTTATTTTTTTGCATGCCAAATGCAGTTCGACTGCAATTGCCAGGCATGGAAACCAAGCACGAAATACTGTTAAAGTGAAGATTTTTTTTTAATCCAAACTCCCTGAGTTTGTATATGATTCTATAAAATGGAAGTCTGATATCACGCAGATAAGTAGAATGGTGATGGCCTGGCGAGTACACGTAATGTCACGTTTCCTATATGAGCAAGAACGTGCTGGCTGTCATTAATCCTAAGAATACTTCCTTTACGTTAAAAATGACAGTATATCCCTGCCTTCTGCCAAGAATCTTCCAGATTAGGGGGATGAGGAGGGGTGTGGTATTTATTAAATTTTTAATAGGCTCCAAGCGGATAAAACATTGCTTGGCTTACATTCCCTTTTCCCCTTGCACTTAGAAGGCTGCTCCCTCATTTGCTGACACAGAAAGGCTTGTTTCAAAGGCAGACACACAACTGTATCTTCCTGGATTTGAAAGCTAGGTGAATGCCCCTGTGGGGGGGCAAGGGACACAGGGGCCTTTGAATTTAAATACTTCAATGAATTCATATATAAACAGACACACAAAATAGGCACCTATACACAAGATATACATATACATATATATATATATGTAACAGTTCTACTCAGCATGCTTCATTTTTCTAAGTGAACCTCCTAGATCATCCTATATCTGCCTTCTAAGGTATTACATCTCAGACCAGAGTAGTTCTCTGCATTTAGTAATTCAAGTTGCAATGGGTTACATAGTTAACAACTTGGAAATATGTGAATGCTTCTAAGTTGTAGACAAATTAATGTTAAGAATCATTTCAGAAGGTAACATTGAAATCACTGGAAACAAATAGTGACATAATTATACTTGCCTTAATAATGCAATGATATTGTACATAGAAAAACAGTGAATGTTATTTGAAAAAAATACATAGATTTAAAATTTGCACAGCTAAACATTTTATTTCTTACGCAAATCCAATTGCATTTAAAACTTCATCATCATAATGAAGAAACTTATGTTGGTTTGCCATTTACATATAAACTCACATCATAAATTCGCATCACAGTTTCACTCTTCTTCACAGTCTGTGAGATTCAGAATATAGCTCATGTTCTTATGTAAATTAAAGGCTATCTTTATAAGCTACCATTTGGAGAGAAAAGAGGTATTTACACAAGCATCTGTAAAAATCCAGACTACACTGATTTTATTCAGGAGAAATGCTGTCCAATAATATATCTATACATATTGAAATCATTTCTTAAAATGTAACAAGAGGTATGGTTGAGAGTCTTCACAATAACCTATCGTCATCAGAAAACCTCAAGTGAGATGACAAATTCTTTGATCAAATTATATTGCAATGTGTCTGCTATGGTTTGAAATGTTTTCTTCTCCACCATAATACATGTAGAACATTTACTGTCAGGGTGAAAGTATTGAAACATGATATTTCATGTAAGATGCATAAGTGAGTGGAACTTGATCCTACAGAAAGCTTAGTCCCTCTGTAAACAATCCTATGGAATGGAAATGCTCTTTCTTGCTTTTCTGCCTTTTGGGGAAGAGTGTCTCATGTCTCTGGAGAATTTAGAACTCAAGGCATAATCCCAGAGGCTCACAAGAGCCATAAGTGCATTAAAAAAAAATCCCAGTGGCTCCGTTTGCGATCTTCAAATCTAGCACTGTGAAAATCAAATTTCTGATCTCTATAAATTATTCAATGTGTTACTAGCAGTTCAAAACTAAGCTAGTTTTTACAATTATACAGTCACTAGGATTTTCATAAAATGATGTGGAGTAATTAGAAAGTTGTGAAATTATACGGGAGAATTTATCTCTCAAAATTATAGGACCTACATTAACAAGAATTACAACTTTTCCTGAATTCAGTTTAAATGCCATAGTTTGACTGGGTATACAATGGTAATTTAACAAAAGAATGCTTTTGGCCAATATTTTTATTTAGGGTTATCACTGACTTATTAACTGATTATTAACTGTTTTTCTGTTCTATTTTGACTTTGGGAGCCTTGTACAGTGTTAAATAAGTAAATACCATCAGGCAAAAAGTGAAAGTAAGAAAGGATTATATTTTCTACTACATTTTCACAGTATTATGAAAGTGAACCTGTCTAAAAGATGAGCATTTTCTTTGAGAGACTCCAATCAATTGTATACTATTGCAGTAAGGCCTTCCTGCCTACAGTGATCATTGGCCCATCCTGTTAAAATAATTATCTAAAATGCCAGCCAGACAGCTTTTTTAAAATCTGTGATTAGAAGACTCTATTGTTAATAGACAATTACAAATTACTTAAGTATGAATTATAAATCATAATGGTATCTTTATTTCTCAACAATGATAACTAAAACTTCTTCATTGTCTGGAATCAATATTAAGGTGACTTGATGGAAGAAATCACCCATCTATTAACATCTGGATAATGTCCAAAATGGCTACACAATTGATTTGCCAGCAATGACTTCGAAACCTAGGCTGATTGAATTGAAAGAAAGAATTAGAATGAATGAAGCAAGAGGTGAACTATCTGTGTTTAATCTCCAGTTTCATCAGAAATCGATTAACTAGCTGACTTTGGGTCCAAAAGAATTAATTATACTCAGTCTCCAGTATAATTAACAACACTATGGCCATCTCCCAAAATATTCATTAAACAGTCAGGAACAATATGAAATTCAAATTAAAATTGGAAAAGAGATTAAATAGAAGTAGTCATCTCTAAAATGAATCATACTACATCTGAGATGAAATCATTTGAGCAATACAAAATATGGAAATGCATTTTGTGTTATATTTAATTATCATTAATTCCAGCACGGCAAGCTGGCAGCTATTTTAGACTCATTACAAGGACTAAAATGGCGTAGAATGTTAATATGAATCTATCCTCCTTGGAATAATGGGGATGGGCTTCAAAGTTAAAGAAAGTTTAAAAACAAAGTTGGGAATTTTACTTAATTTCTTCCATTTTCAATTAGGATCAGACATTATGCAACAATTATTGCTAATGCACTTGCCAAATCACAGCTAGCAACAATCGTTGTCCTCTTGTTCTTACAGGTTTTATGGATTTCAAATTATCTCATGATAGAAAATGTCCAAGCCTTAGTTAATGAGTTAAGAGTGAAGTGAGTATCCATTCTATAACTGAATGCATTTTGTTAAAGATTCATAATTTTTAGCACTTTGCTGCTAATTATTCTCCTACCAGGCATTCAATTTCTTTAGATAATTATTTTTCCAGAATCATATGAATCCTACCGATATACGATTTAAATATTTGTTAAGTGATACAATGTCCCATGTTTGTCAAAATACACGGTCAAATGACTTAAAAATTTGATATATTTGAAAAAGAGACTCATTCAATATATATTTTTTTGCCAGTCCTGCGCTTGAGCTCAGGGCCTGAGCACTGTCCTTGGACTTTCTCAAGGCTAGAGCTCTACCCTTGAGCCTCAGCACCACTTCCAGCTTTTTTGTATGTATGTGGTACCGAGGAATTGAACCCGGGTCTTTGTGCATGCTAGGCAAGCACTCTACCACTAGGCCAAACTATCAGCCCGCAGTCAATATATTTTACATGTTGATTTATTTACCTATCACCAGAGATCACATTTCACTTATCCAATTTTGAACATGATGCCGTTACTCAATTTTGATAGGATGGAGAATAGAATTATAGATATTAAATAATAAATTAAATATGCTGTGAATAGTTCCTAGAATATAAAACTTTAAAAATAAATCATATAACTTTTGCAGTTAGAGTCTGAAGTTTTGAAATACTAAGAACTTTTATGTTTTTGTTTTGTCTTTGTCAATGCTGGAGTTTAATCTCAGAATTTGACAGGCATACTCCACCATGACAACCATGACAGTCAAGTTGCCAGCTTTTTTTTTTAATTTCCAGATATGGGCTATATGTACTTATCTTAGAATTCCACAAATGGATGTCACCTCAGCAAATGATGCTGAGTAGTTTCCATCTGCATCAAGCCCTTCTAAAACTGCAATGTCTCACTACATGCCTACCTCCCAAGACAGATTCATTGAGTATGCACAGTATTTTACGTTAATCATTAGTAAAAACTATTTAAAATTTATCTAATATGATACCAAAAATAATGAGATAACCATCAAATAGTGAGACAGGTATAATATGTGAAAATGAAAACTGCTGTAAATTGGAATCAGAATCCAGGAGAAGGGTGGAAGATGATTAACAGTGAAAAATCTCAAACACCAGAACGAGACTACCAATGCACTGTGATGGAAGAGCTGGTTTGACCCAACTGCATGAGAAGTGTTGTCAGGGATAAGATATTGAAGATCCAGAGAAACAGAGGTCAAAAGAAAACTGCAGCAAAGCCCAAAGTGGCTGTGTCAACAGGATTCTGTCTTTTAAAATCACCACACATCTTTCAACAGGAGGAGAGACAGCAGGCAGCCACTTTCCAGTCCCTAAATGAGTGAATCATATTGTCAGCACGACACAAATATCATGCTTAGCGGTGTCAGCAACTTCTTCTGTGCTCCCTCCGCATCTCATAAACTCAGCAGATACTGCATTGGCTTCGTAAAGCCGTAGGGAAATCAAACCCCTCATTCCTTTCTGAAAGGATATGGTGGGGACTGTGTTATAAAAGTAACAATAACAACAACAGAGAGCATGATTGCAACACCAAACTCCAGAAAATCATTTTTTTCTTCACATACGTTATCCAAGTTAACCTCTTGTTTCTCTGGTGTTCCCTTTGAATTTACCCATTTCGGGTATTTTTTTGTGACTATATTTCAAAGAAATGGGTGGACAATGACTTACAATGGTCTCAACATTTCTAACCATTCTAGACATGCCAGTCAAAAGCATAGTGAAAGCATGATACATGTTAGGAGACTATTAGTGAAAAAGATCATAGGACAGAAACGATGGAAATGTAGAGTAAACCAAATTATTATACATTTTTTTGTAGAGACATAACTCAATAGAGCTATCACTGGATGGAACTTCCTCCAAAATTAAATGTAGGACTTCTATTTGAACCAACAATTCTACTTTGGGCCTTTATCCAAAGGAAATGAAATCATTAGGTCAACATCGGTATCTCTGCTCCAAGGTTCACTTCACTGTTCTTAGCATGGTCTGTCAGGTGGTGACTTAAAATGTTATAGCTTAATCAAGTCTACAAAAGAAAAAAAACCCAACAACATGGATGACATTCGTTTTATTCTAGCAGTATAAAGAGAAGTCTGTGATATTTAATTTGAAGCAGAAAATATTTACTTAGCTTTGATTCCTGGAGGTGCTAGCGTAGGATTGATTGGTGTCACTGGTAGGACTGGTTTTGTGGCAGTGCCTATAGCCCGGAACGCATGGTGGCTGTCCTATTGCCAGAAAGAAGCAGAAGACACTGACTGGGTTCAACTCTCTCTTTCAAGAGCGGCACCCAGTGAGCTTCAATCCAAGTATCAGCCCTATCTCCTAAAGGTCCTACCTCCTTCCAGTGATGCCAGCCTGGACACCAAGCTTTGAACTCATGCACTTCAGGGAGCAGCCAAGGGCCAAACTGCAGTAAACCCAAAGAATCTCATGATATGACACAGCATGGGAGGAGAAATGCTTCAGGATCTCACTTAGAACCTGAATGGACAGAAGCAGATGAAACATTGAAGACCAGTAAATAGAAAATGTAGCAATAGTGGTAAAATCCACAAGTTTTGGAGTCATAATACAGAGCATGGTTATTTTTAGTTTGTAATAGTCAGTGGGATACTTGAAATATTCTATGAAAGTTGATCTTAGGTGTTCTAATCTTATGCAACACAACTCTGTGAGGCAAGGGGTTAATTGATTTTATTGGTAGTAACTTCACCAACTAAGCATATGTAAAATAACCCGTTATATGCATACAAGAGGTGTTTTGCCAATCTCCCCCACTAAAACTGAAAACATATAATTCCTCTCTTCATTAAAATACTGTTTCATTGGAACATAAGTATAATCATAATATATATACTATAAGTCTTCCATGCCAAAATGGCAGGGATAAATAGTAGTGGCAGAAACCAGAGAGATTCAAACTTGAAAATATGATCAAACATGAAATACATTCTAGGCATTGTCACTGATAATATGACATTTCTCATTAAATGAATTGTGAATTCTGTCTTCACCTGAATCTTTTTATATAAGTTATTTCCCTTCTATGAGCTGTAGCTAAAAATCCTATTGACAATCATTTCTCTTTTACATATATAAGCAATGGTTAAGTTTCTCCTAAATTATATTCTGTATTCATGTAAGCTACTGTGTTGATTCCAGTGGGCAATAATGTACCTATTTATTTGATTTCCAGTTGGTTATTCTCAAAGAGATCATTGAGTAGATATGTTCCTAATTACCTCACTTACTGTCCCAAAATATAAACATTGTAGGTAGTCCTTCATCTGTTAATTTAAGGAATTAAATTGTTCATATTTTAAAATAATTAAGAATTGATCAAATGCAAATTTTATGTAATAATTTCAAAGGGCTTTGGATGTTTGGATTTGTTTCCATTCATACCATTTCTTCCTTACATGTACTAAAACTATTATTTATGGTGTTATTACTTTTTAACACAATCTTGTTGGATTTAATGTAAATTAAATGGAACTTCAAAAAGTTTACATATACCAGTGTCACATGATACTTGATTGCCTGCCATATTCTGACTTATGTATTTATGAAATATTTTCTTTATTTTTTAAAGAAGCGACTGGTATTTAAAATTAATTTCAGTCAGAATATTAGATTTATTAAGCAGTTAGGCCTATAGCTATTTGTTTGGATTTTACAACGACTTTTTGAAAGTCAAGTGTGCAATTGCATCACAATTAGCCTCAGTCAATTTCTATCACTCATTGTATGAATTATGTCAATCACTGTTGACTGACCAGCATTAAGCAAAAGTGTTATTGATTAAAGTTCAATATTTTTGATGCAATTTATACAGCAACTCTCAGCCTAAATACTGAATAATAAATCCAATCTGTTAAAAGAAACAAAACCATTTATAAAATGTATATTGCTTAGTCACTAAAATAATGTGAATTAGCTGAAAGTTTCTGAGAGAAATTTACCATTTCTATCAATTATGGATACATGCATGGTGTTTGGAAAAAAATCATTAAGAAAACTGTGAAGTTAATTTATGAAAGTGAAAAGAAGAACAAAATTGATGACAAAATAGATGATAGTGGGTTAGAAGAGCAGCTCAGAGGTCAACAATGATGTCTTAGTCACTCTGTTGGCATATTCTGGTTTGTCAGTGAGTAGCATTCACAAGGTCAGTGTTTTTCAGCTTTTCCGTCTTCCAAATGCTTTATAGTCAAATGCATTCTTCAGGGTCCCAGCTGTCTGTGAGATTTTATTTTCTTCTTTGGTTTGACTAAACACTGTATTTAGTTTCTGGTAATTTTAAAGCCCCATGAATTAATAACCTAATGTAAGTCAAAAAATTACTATGCCTAACAACAAATATTATTGTTCATTAAATCATAGGAATTTGAAGAACATATTTTCCTTAAATCATGGGGAACAATAAAATTCAGTCAAGCATTCAGGATTCATTGCAGGTAGAAAAGTACATCACAGAGAGAAACTGGACAAGACTTTTGAAGATCAAATGGATAATTGCATCATCCAACCTAGCATCAGCATAGCACTGGCTCTGATGCTGAGCTCTGACCATTCCAAGGCTGAGACACATGGAAATTCTACTTACTTTGCATGAATCTCAGCATGTTCACGTGTAAAGTAATGATACACAAAATATCTACCCAGATGCTTGCTGTTAAATGGTGTAAGACGTGTAAGACATGGAAAATCCATAGCAAGAGTTCCTGAAGCACAAGGTCAACTGTTAAATTCATTAGTATTTTATTTTCTATTTCTCCTTTAAAAGCAAATGTAGCAAATGGAAAAGGATGGGTAATTTGACCTTAGCATCTGTTTTTTAAGACACATGGAGAGCTTTGTGTCTCTGATTAATAAACATTACACAGATCTTTGATGTTTATTTTTCTATTTAGCAGTTACAGCAAGACTAAGATGCAGAAAAGATAGTTTATCATTGTTAAAGAGGAGAAGATAAATCCTGGATCTCTCTAATAGGGATTGTCTTTCAAATAGTCAGTTAAGGAGCCACATACAGATTTAATGTAAAAATCTGAATTATACAAATTTTGCAAACAGTAATGCAGTATCTGAGCACTCTCTCTATTTCTGTATATGTGGGAAGGGCCACAGAATTTATAAATGAAATAGATAACATATTCTAAATGATAGTTTAAAATGAGTTTTGTCGTACAAATTGAGATTAAATTACCTTATTCATTATTAATTTATAGTCAACGCAAAACTTCAACTTCTACCAGAACTCAGTGCTCTGCCAACTATATACTATCTACCAACCTCATTAGTGGTATCCTCTGTAGGATTTGAAGGTCTTGTTCTTGAAGGGGATTGAATAAGAAGGATTTTGAGACATAAAGGAAAGATTAATGGAGATAAAGCATATCAGAATGTGAAGATTAATTCAGAAGGAAAGAACCTGTGGACAAGAGGAAAAGGGAAGCTGGAGAAGCAGGATATCATGGCACGGATACAGGCCATCAAGAGATCAGAAAGGGGAAGGAAAGTGGTGTCTGATTGACATGAGCGCTGATCCAATGATTGATGAGCTGAGTGCACTTACTGACCGGTTCCTGCACTGCCAAATACATTACGTTCATTCGTTATTGGACATGATAATCCTACTAATTATACTAAATTTGTATTATAAGAGTAACATTACTCCATTAAAAGATAGAAAATATATAGCTTTAGAGCCTTGGAATTTTGTAAAATATTATTCCTACTTCTGAGGAGTAAAATCGAGATTAACAAATAAATGAATATTTGGCCAGCGTAAATAACAGACAAGTTAGATGCATGCAAAGTAATCGATGCTGTCTTTACTATTTTTATTTTTCCTAGCTGTAACATCTATAGTCATGCAGTTGTTGCTTGGGTTTCAAAATACAAATCTCAATTTAACAATTTTGGAGCCATTTACATGACTCATGCCCTCTTTTCCTTTCTCTCTCTTTCTCTCTCTCTCTTGTTCACTCACTCTACCTTCCTTTATAAGACCCTAACTTTCCTTTTGGTTCTTATTTCTCTACACAAAGAAAAGTATATATTTAAAGCATTCAGTTTAAACACTGTTGTATCGATTGCTTTTTTTTTTTAAGCTGTTTAAATGATTCATTATGTATGTGTTACCACTCTCTTGCTTTCTGTGGACTCTGGTACTGTCCAATAAAGTTTAAAAATAAATAAATAACACGAAACTTTTAAAAATGCATTGGCCTGTTGCCCTAGGGTTTGGAGTAATCATAGAAAAATGCTTCGTTGGCTGACTTCATGTTATGGACTGGGCGCTTTTCTCCAAGCACAGTCATAAAATTGCTTTGCCATTTTTTTCAATTACCAATAAAACTTGTCGAAGAGCCATGCTCAGAAGTGAGTCGTTAGCTGAAGTCAGCTTTTTTATTTATATTTAGTAGACCCCACAGCACCTCTACAATTTAATACTCCAACCAAGATACAAGCGTCCTGACAATTATCTGTTACCATAATGCCACAAAATGGTGCAAATATTTTCAGTCATCTGTTCCCAAGATAATCTATTCAGATTATTCTGAAATGTAGTAACATCAATTATTTAAAATCACTAGTCATATGAAGGAAAATACGCTACACGACAAACTCCCTTCCTATCAGGTAAGCACATGAAAATCTGACAACCTTGGGCTTAGTATAGTATTTAGAAGAACCCTGTCGCTGGCTCAGAGTCGCAAAGCAGAGTTTACAGCGCTCTGCTAAGTGTGGGGTAAATAGAAATGCAGGTGCCTCCTGTTCTGCTGTTCACAACTAGTCTGGGTGCGAAAATGCTCTTATCTGTAACATGGAGAATCCTCAGCACTAAATAAGAAGAACAAGGAAGATCTGTGTTCAGGAAAACAAGGCCTCTGTAGAGGAAGGGAAATATAGGTGACACACACACCATTTGTGAAAAATACGCCAGGATGGAAGTATACAAGTGAGGATGGCACTGAGGCGGAGACAGTTTCTACACTGAAAGTACAGCTCATGAAATTCGTGTTGTGTGTCCGTTCTGCAATGTTGGAACACTATTCTTTGAATAAAGCACAGTCTCTTTCTTCCTCACAAGTCAAAATGAGAGGAGGGACTTGACAGTCAGCTTCCAGGTTTAATAAATGTAGACACAGCAAAATAAAATCGTGTGCTACTCCATCCATTGTTACTCATCTGCATACGGCAATGAGAAAAATTCAAATGGTCACAACTGTGTTATGCAAAATAACAGACCAAAATACTTTTTGGGGAAGGAGGTTTGTGGGACTTGACCTCTGGGCCTGGTCACCGTCCCTGAGCTCTTCAGCTCAAGGCTAGCGTTCTACCACATTTGAGCCACTGCGCCACTTCCCGTGTTCTGGTGGTTAATTGGAGATAAGAGTCTCATGGACTTTCTTGTCCAGGCTGGCTTTGAACCGCGGTCGTCAGATTTCAGCCTCCTGAGTAGGATTGCAGGCATGAGCCACTGCACCAGCGAGAGTAGAAACAGAACAAAGGTGAAGAAATTAAAGATCACAGGTCATTTTCATGCCATTCAGATTCTCCATCTCTGAAAATAGAGCCAACAATGTAATATTGCAGAGGGGAACCTAATACAAAAGAAAACAATAGTCGCATTTCCTTTCTTTGAGAAAAGGATACAATACTCCTTAAGAGGCAGTGTTCTTTTCTGTGTTCTTATTCCTTTTATACAAAATAAACCACAGGTCTCAGACATATGTTATCTGATTACCAAACTGAGGTAGCCTCAGATTCTTGTTAACTCAATAGAAGACACAACTTGTATAGGAACAAGGCTTAAGGCAGAAAATTAGTAAGCCTTAACCTAACTCAAGCCCTTTGGCTTCATCATGAACTTCGATACGGCCAACATTAGAGGATCCACTTATGATCACACTGCACTCAGTACTCAGATGGTTTTATGACAATATAGGAAGCATACGGTGAGACATGGAGAGTGAAAAGACTTCTGCACTCATTTGGGAGAAGACGACTCACAACGCTTGATGTTAAGGCATGGCATATATATCAAACATCCTTCATATTCTTTTTTTTTTCTTTTGTCCATCGTGGGGCTTGTCTGTCAAGTGGGCTTTGTCTGCTCAGGGTCTGGGAGCTGTCCTTAAGCTTTTTGGTCATAGCTAGTGCTACAATGCTCTACCACTTTCAACCGCAGTGCCACACCTTCTGTGCCTAAGAGTCTGATGGACTTTTCTGTCTGAGCTACCTTTAAACAGATTTCAGCCTCTTAAGTAGCTAGGATTCTAGGCATGAGCCACCATCTCACATTTTGCTTGACCAAGATAGACTTTTGACAAACTACAGTTGGCATATTGCATTTAAAATTGTGACAGCAAACATTTCAAAGCTCTTGTGAGGTAATTGCCTTCTGGTTTCTTATAGTTTTCCATAATTATATATTATTATATTATAATTATATTATATGTATTATATATATTATGTTATATATATTTCCCATAATCCAATTTCTGGTCATGACAATAGGATTTATTCTCAAAATAACCCGGCCATTTTTCTTTTGTGAACTTGTAATAATTTGAGGACGTTTTGCCCACACTCCCCAGCCACGGTCTTTTCATTGGAAAACAGGTTTGTTGGGACGTTCCAGTGTTACTGGAGGATTCTGAATGGAGGACTCAGGCACCAGTTCTTCTCCACTGAGAACTATTTCTTTGTTGCATTTGAACCAACAGCAGAGTACCTCAAGGAGCACCACATAAAATAGTGGAAATACAAGTTTTAGCAAAAAGCTACCCAAAGGAAATTGTAACTGTGACATCCAATCGTGAGTTTAATTCAAAGCTTTTAAATATAGGATATATCACACAATACTGAAGATGTTATTTCATGTAATTATTTAGGATGGCTTTTGAACCATTGGTTTATAAATGTTGACACAATGTCACCATTACTTCACACACAAGTGTTAGCCTCAGTCCCTGTACATGACACAACCAAATGGAAAAGGACTAATGAAAATTCTGACCCACATGATGACAAACTGGAATAGGCCCAGAGTTCAAGCCCCAGTACCTGTGGTTTGGGGTTAGATAAAATATTGGAGGAGAAGAAAAACATTTTTCATATTTTAACGAATCAAAATGGGAGAGGAACTCTCTGGCTTCTGAGTCCTCTGATTTATTTCTAGTCACGAAGGCCATTTATGCATATGCTCTCTTCGTCCTAAATGCAAAGTCCAACTCGGAAAATTAGTACTATAATCAGGAAGAACTGTTCTATGCTGTAATATCTTAAGCTTAGAAATGGTTACTCCTATTCTTATATATGAAAAGAAATACACATTGTAAATTGATGCTATACGAAGGCTTCATAGAACAATCTGGAAAGTGCAGGGCCTCCCACAAATTTGGAAAAACAAAACTTGGAGAAGGTGGCTGGGGCATATTCCATTCCTTAGAGTATGGATTGTTTACCCCCGATATGTGCAGCAAGATATGTTGCAGGAAGAATGTACCCTGATATATAATGATAACAGTGTCACCTACTACTGAACTAATGTCTTCTTTAAAACCACAAAATCCATCTCTATTGTTTCAAAAAATGTTACAATGTCCATTGTGGGGTGGCCTCCAAATATCTCCCAAGTACTACACAAAACTGCTGAAGTCATCAGAAAGAAAGAAGGCCTGAAAAACTTCCACAGCCGAAAGGGACGGCAAGAAGAAGAAAGCATGGCCCAGCGCGAGGAGAGATACCACGCAGTGTCTTGGCAAAGGAGAAGAATATTAAGAGAGCCGCAAAGACCATCTGAAAATTGTATTAACTTTAGTGAACACAAGTGCACCTGCCTTGCTTTATGAATTGTAACATCTCACATCACTATGGTAGATGCTGATATGGAAGTCTGAGAGTGGAGTGCAGAGAAGGTTTTGTATTCCTAGGATTAAAACAACCAAACAGTAATAGATCTATACCAAAACTTAATTAAAAATGAGATATTTAATTGTGTTCCCATGTGTCCCCAAACTGAAAAGACTGAAGCTGAGTTTGTGGGCTTACAGCCTAGACTGTTGAAAAATATGCAAACTTAAGCTAATATCCTCATATCAAGAGCTTATATTTTATTTCAAGTAATATCTGCCCTCCATTCCCAATAGACTCAGCATAGTAATTTGACTTAAGTATATAAAAATGCTGACAAGGCTCAATCTTTGCCTTCTGGGGATTTACAATAAAGAAAAAGTACACTCCCAAATATATTATATTAAAACTTTAATACCTATGATCAATGCTTACCAAAGTTATGAAAGCAACAGAATATATAATTTAGCCTAATGACAGAGAATCACAGACATGTTCTGGAATATTTGGTTTCTGATCTGATTCTTAAGAAATAGGCAATAAGGGACCAGGAGTTTGGCCTAGTGGTTAAAGTGCTTGCCTAGCATGCATGAAGACCCAGGTTCGATTCCTCGGTACCACATACATAGAAAAAAGCCGGAAGTGGTGCTGAGGTTCAAGTGGTAGAGCTCTAGCCTTGAGAAAGTCCAAGGACAGTCCAAGGCCCTGAGCCCAAACCCAGGACTGGCAAAAAAAATAAAAGAAATAGGCAATAATTATTTAGGAAAAGAAAGGCCATAACCTAAAATAAACCACAGGTTAAATTTAGACAAAGATGAGAGAACACTGTATCATCTTTGGTAGACTACTGTATAAACATCTGATTCTTCAGTGTGTAGTAAGATGTCAGTCTCTAGCAATCTGTGTTTATTATGGTAAGTAACTTGCAATTTGCCCTTATAATCAAAGGGCCATCTTCATTAAAAGTGTGAGTTGACTGCTTTAACCTGTTCTCAAATTCTATTTTATTCTAAAAGATTTCATAAAAATATATATTTTCCTGCTCTGATTTTGTTCACTCATGTAGCCTGAGTATTTTAGGGTAAAGTTGGACTAACATCTGGATATAATTGCAAATTTGCCTTCAGGGATGTATTTTAGAGTGACTGCAATGAAGATCACACATACAACTTTTCTCATTTGAGAGACCATGAGATTGTTTTTTGCCCAGTGAGGAAAACTATCAACATACAGTGCAATTAGGCAGATGTCACATATTACTCATTGAATACAGTCTCAACCACGTTCTCCAAGAGGAAGTGAATGTGAATCCGTTTTTTCAATAGACATAGACATAGCAATGCATGAACATCTCTATTCATGTGCATGTATATCTGTATCTGTATATCCCTTTGAAATTCCTAAGGAAGCACAGTGCATTTATTAAATAGATTTTCTAAAGATCTTTCAGCCATTGAGTTCTGCTTAAGTAAACAGAATGAAAATAAAAGACAATTAGAAAGTCCAAGGACAATACCTAAAATACCAACAGCTGTTTTTGTATTCTGCAAAAATGGACACAGGCAAGAGCTTCTCATCCCACAGTCTAGCTCTCGTATTGGTTTCTCCATGTGTGCAAATCAAAGTCCGGTGCATAACTCTTTTGAAAATTGTTATTGCTTTATTAAGTTAATGAAGATAAGCCCTGGGAATATGCATGTCACCATGTGAGGAAACTATCACCTAGCAAGTAACACAGTCCTCAGGGTTATGAAAGTCACAGAAGTATAATTAAGCTTGTGGGGATGGTTGACTTCAGAGGCTTTCCATACATAGTTTTTACAAAATAAGTATAACTTTCTTAAGGAAGAACCTTTTGGAGTTTAGGTTAGAAAAGCCTCCGTGGGAAGCATCATTTGGTTCATCTATAGGTGTTATAAGCCATGTAAGAAAATCCCTAAGATTTTCATAAAGACATTGACCACGATGTTGAAGTAAGAACATAAGTTGCAATTTGACTTGTGAGAAGCCTTCGTGAGATTTTTGAATATTTGGTAATAAGCCTTTCACAAGTAGCTTTGCAATTGCAAAGATATTGTGCTTGTAATGTTGGGGTCTTTTTTAGCTCATTTGAGAAAGTTCATAGATTTCAAAGAATAGTTATGATCTGTGGGCTTGTTAACGTGACCATCTTTGCAGTAAAGACAATTTATATTTTTATTGATGTTCGGTAGCTCTGAAGAATTGAACCTTCTCAAAGATATATGTGCTTGTTTTTTTTTTTTAATCTGTGGTGGGGCTTGAACTCTGAGCCTGGGTGTTGTTCCTGAGCTCTCAAGGCCACAGAACCCTTTGAGCCACAGTACCACTTTCTGTGCTCAAGTTATAGCTCCACCATTTTTTCCATATAAAAATGCATGGTAGTGACACTGTCTTTATCAGAGGCCAGTTGGACAATTCTATCATTTGCAGGAAAATCACAGTTACTAACACCAGTAGCTAGCCTCAGATAGCCACTGAGAATTTTATAAGAAGCACACATGTCTTTCCCATTGTGCAGCCAATTTAATAGACGACGTATTAAATATCTTAATTTAGGCTGTCCACAGTTCCAGTGAAATATAAAGAAACAGTGTTTACACAGGGATTTTAGTTTCATTTATATCACAGATAACAGGAATGAGGGAGGAAATAAAAAAGAGCCAATAAAAACTATCATTCATAACAAGAGTGAACACACCTAGAGGGTCTATTCAGGAACTTGAATTATATTATGTTCTGAAGTGTACCCCCTTTATGAAGAAGACCAATTAATTAGGAATTGAGCAGACTAGATAAATGATTACCGGAGTATCCCTTCCACAAGAATATGAAATGATAAATGGAATGTTTAGAATCTCTACACACTTATGTGTTCCAAGGCTTTGGACTGTGAAGTGTAGTTTAATAAAAATAACAACGTGGATATTATTGAATTAGAATGATGGTTTCTGGAAGAATTTTCAGTGTGGAATGAGCATCTTCTGTTTGATTTTCTACGTAATTCTGAACAAAAAATGTGTATCTAACCATGAAATTGTTTGTGACACACACAAAAATCCCTCATCTGAAGTAGGTCACAGTAAAACTCAGTAATTTTAGGATGAAAGAAACAAATTGAAGCTGTAGAACTTCTTGCTCAGCTTTTGCTCATCGACTGGTTTCCAGTCTTTAAATTAATGCAAAATGTCCCAAATGATAGGAGATTGGGTTCTCTACATTAGCTAATCCTTTGTGAAGTAACAGCATGCCCAAATGTCGCTTAGTTCAAATCAAAGACCTGAGTCATTTGGCGAAATGCAGCAAGAGGAAATCTGCTTTGATATGCTAATGGGCCATGTGTTATTCATATAGCATCTCTCACCCTGGACACTGCTATGCAAGCTGCCAGACAGGCAGTTATTATACTTTGTTTCATTTAATTTCTCTGCCTTCCTTGAGCAGTGCATATGAATGAAGAAAATGCTAGTGTTTGTTTTGGGGGGAAAAGTACATATTTAGGAAACAATAGATGCTTTTCTGTGTTGATTTTACTTATTTGTTTGCCTTTTTAATATTTATTTTAGATTTCTAGAGGATATGCCAATTTTCATAAAGGTAGGTGTTTTCATTGCTGGCACACTTTTGTTGTTATTGTTCCTGTTTCTGAAGCAGTTCTACTGAATGGATATAGTCAGCAATAGATTGAGTACAATTTCTACTGACAATACACAGGATTTTTTTTTCCTGAATGCTTTCTAAATTAGGAGGTTTGGGCATATCAATTCTAATCATTATTTCAATTCCACATAAAATTGAGGCTCATATCACACATAGATTTCTCTCTGCATCCTGGCTGGAATCATGTGGAAGACGAATTTAAATTAATACTTACCTGCTTTCAGTGGTCATATATATTTCCTTTTATTTCTGTTTAAATACCATTGAATCCATTTCCTGGGTCAAGTTTTATTGTAGGAAGAAATAATTATCAATCACAAAGGCACAACACAACCTATGTTTATTTCTCCCCCAGGCTATGTGGCATTCTGTGGACCCACGGGATTTCTTTGGTTGCAGGACCTGAGTCATATGGCAAATTGCCTCTACCTCCACAGCAATGTGAAGAAAACAGCACTCAGCTTCCACATGCAAGGAGCAGGATTTTGTTGGCAGGAAGTTGCATCTAGCAAATTCCCTGCCCACCAGTATACCCAGATAGTGTGGCAAAGCTCAATTCTCTACTAGACTGGCAAAACTGCTGTACTCAAAAAGCAGTACAATGTCACAGTCCCATGGGATATCCCAAATACCCTCAAAAATCCTGTAGGAAGTATGTGCCTGGTAGGGCACATACTTAAATACCAAAGTATTAAATATTTCCAGAAATCATCTGGAAAGAGATGGTACGATTCTGTGCAATATCAACCTAAATTGACTCTAAGTTTTGCCTTTTGAATGTGGTATTTCAATGTATTTATCATATTCTTTTCTTTTTTTAAAAAATGAAAAAAGCTTTCCTATTCTCTATTATTTACTTTCCAAATAACATTTTGAATATGTTGTCACACTGAATTCCCTAAAGTTCTAATGTTTAATTTGCCCCCTAAGGCAATTAAATTGCACATAATCTTCAAAATTGTCTCACTTTCTATGATTGGACTGAAAGACAGTAGCTTACACATGGTCACATGTTTCTCTCTGGTTGAATGTTTCCAATTTGATTAACTCTGATTGGGTGGGCAGATGTTTCCCTACACATTATTTCCTGCAGTTTGCCAGGATGTGATTTGAAAGGTAGACTTCAAGAAGAAGTAGTACACCTGGATAGAGTGACACCCCCACATTGTATCTCATATACCTCTGTCCACATCACAGTACTGGTTCCCATAAATTGTCTCAGATAGACTGAGTCCTGCTATCTTAGTACTGAACTGCAGGATGGATGGACTTGCCCTCTCTCACTCCCCTCCAGGTCCAGGTTTTCACTGTGTACCTGTGTCAGAGGAGGAAAAATTTGGGATTTTTCTCTCTTGTATGACTTACATGTCTTAAGTTTCCCTCTCCTTCTGTGAATCTTCTGCATTTCTGTGAACCCTTCCTTCCACAATAAACACCTGGAATATGTAAGTTCCAGGTGAAATGCAGTCTAATACAGTTGGTGTGGCATGCTCTGCGTAAAGAGTCTTCAGTTTACTTTCAATACCTTATCTTAAACAGATAGCATTTAACATGATAATCATATCTTCTGTACTCTTATTTAATCAAGTGTCATAACAAAGCCCATGACCTGAGCACAGAGGAATTTCATTCTTTTCCACACGGTAAGTGTCAGGGAACAATTCTGCATTTCCACATGCAAGATGCACCCTGCTGTTGGTTTTTAAGTACCCGTGGCTCAAGAGAGCTGTTCTGTGCATTGTCTTCTCCCTGACATGTTTACCAATGTGGATAACTTTATTAAAAATCATTTTTATCTTAGCAGTAGGCACAGAGTTGATAGCTTTAGTCACTGGTATATGAAAAATATAAAAAATGTCATATTTAGGCTATAAAAGTCCCATGAGGAGTTTCTAATTTAAGATTTTATGCACAAATAATTTTGATGATTAATAGTATAAGGAGTATCACAGGAAATTATTAAAATGTTATTGAATGCATGTGCTCACTGTTTTTTGTTACCGTTTCCCACTTCTTTACTTGTAAACTCAATCATTTCATTGAAAAATATATGTTCTGTGTTAGCCAATATATCATTATCGCATCGAACACCATCTTGAATATGTTTATGTGTTTTACTGGAGTCAGCTACTTTTAGTTGTTTGAAGCCCTGTACACAGTATCACTTAGTCCTTTAAATCTATAATTTAGGTCCATGGCCTGGGAGTTTAGCTTAGTGCTAGAGTGCTTGTCTAGCATGCATGGAGACCTGGGTTCAATTCCTCGGTACCACATATATAGAAAAAAAAAAGAAAAATAGAAATGGTGCTGTTGCTCACGTGGTAGAGCTCTGTCCTTGAGAAACCCCAAGGACAATGCCCAATTCCTGAGCTCAAGGCACAGGACTGGCAAAAAAGAAAAAGAACAGCTATAATTTAGGTCCAATTTCTGCAAAGCATTTGCTAAGAGAAGTTGCACTAAGAAGACCCACAGCAACATGGAAGCAAAATCATCTATGCTATAGCTGGCACAATGGATTATGCCTGCAATCACTCCTAATTGGTGATGAGGATGCAGGACCAGCACAAAGCCCACCTGGGAAAATTTTAGCAAACATTTACCTCAATAAATAAATTGCAAATAATGGCTAGTGCCTGTAATCACAGCTGTAAGAGAGACCTAGGCAGGAAGATTGAAATCTGAGTCTGATGTGAGAAAAAAAACCCACTCTCAAAAATAAATTAATTCAGAGTAGCTGGAGACGATTGTGACTCAAATAGTAGAGCTGCTATTATAGCATATTAGCATGTAAAAGGCCTGTGTTCAAATATTACTATTGCCATGAAACAAGGAGAAAAAGGAAAAAGAAGAAGAGAGCGAAAACCCTCAAATACTTTTAGACACAATCAATAAAGGTAACAGTTACGCATGTGCCCTGTTCTATTTAATATCGTTATGCGTCATTCAGAGAAAATGACAACTTAGCTGAGTTGAAGGCAAGCCAGAAGAATCTAAATCCCTATTCAAAAATAATACTCAGCATGCATAAAGGAACTTAGTCTACTCAAATATGATCATGTATTTGTAAAATAGAACCAAAGGTAAAAAAATTGGTGTCATAACATCTAGAATTTTTTCTATCAATATGTTTGTAAAATTGCAACAATGATAGTAAGTTTTAAAGTCTAGTTTGGAGACTAGGTTAACACCCTTTCAGTAGAAGAGATTGCATTCATGTAATGAATATGAAATCTCTGCAGCCTGAGTTTATTGTATGTTGCCTTTCAACCTGAAGTGCTTCACATACTGATTTGCAAAATATTTGCACAAAAACATTTCCATTCTGTGATGCACTTCATCTCTTATACCTATGCACCTTACATCTTATAAATTCCAGGATATGGCTGGATAATTCTCAGATGTAACTGAGTTAGAGGTACTGTTTCTAAGCTTCATGAAAACAGCGTGACAAATTGCTTACTCTGGGTTCTGAGACAAATTTGTCTGGCAGTAACTTCACCCTTAATCGAAATGAACACTTCAACTTCAAAACAGCAAAAGATGACAAAATATCAACCCAGGGGAAATGCATGGGATATATGCTAGTTAGGGAGACATTGATTGTGTTATTGTCCTGTATCGAAACCAATTTATACATTATGTGGTGAAATAGGCAGCGTGGCTCCTAGCCTTCTTGAACACAGACAGTGCTCTGCAATGACTGAATTCCTCCACATCTGGATGTTACTATTTTTCCTGATCTAATGCAGCAACAGATGTGAGTAGACACCAGGCTCGGGGTCCACCGACAAGTTCAGAGTGAATGCAGGTAAAACGGAATAATCATAGCAGCACTAAATTGCTTAAATTCCAGAGAGAAGTACTTTGGATAGAGAGCTTTTGATTGGTGGAGTTAAAACCCTACTAATACTTACTGTGAATTTATGACACATATTAACTCTGTAAGGATCGACTTTAGACCATCACACTTGCTATACACATAGCATATCCCACTTTCTGGTGAACCTATTAGCAGCTTTATTTATTTTAGTTTTCATAACATGAGGTTTTATGATTTCCATATTTTTCATTTGTAAAATTCCTTGATGACTAATTTTCTAATTGTCTTTCTTTCTCCATGTATTCTGCTGCCCACTTGCCTTGTTTAGATAAAATTTGGGAAGTGAAAACCAACAGGGGAAGTGACACACAATCTATATCCATAAGAGATGATTAATGTATTTGGAACATTTTAAGCTAGATACTGGTGGCTCAGTTTTGGAACCCTAGCTATTTCAGAGACAAGGGTCTATGGGGTCCTGGAGCCAGGCCAACTGAAGCAAGCAAGTTCACAGGACATCATCTCAGTAGAAAAAGCTGGGCACAGCGATGTGTACCTGCCATTCCAGCTACAGTGGGAAGCACACAGAGAGCGTGCTACGGCCAGCCTGAGCAAAATAACTGACAATAATTAGTGCAGAAACAAGGCTTGGACTATGGCCCAAGAGGTAGAGTGCTTGCCTAGCAAGTGTAAACTTCAGAGTTTAGCTTAGCATAACCCAAAAGACAATAGATATTTTCAACATTGCTAATAGTCAATACGGGAAAATCAATATCCATTTAACAGGTTAGGAGGTAAATTCTAGACAGTAAGTTTGTCTGTAGGTATATAATGCTATGGGCTAACTTGCTTTACTTTAGATGATGCAAATATTAAGATTTACAGGTTTCCAGTGACTTGGTAAATTTAACAGAAGAATTTGTACAACAGCTTGTAAACAAATTACACTAGAAGGGAACTATACTTTTAGAGATAAAAGTCAGGAGTATTAAAATTTAATAGAATTATTTCTAGTAACACAAGCAGATAAATCAATGATAGGTGCAATTAACTCTTTTCTGAAAAGAAAAATATTAGTGCTTACACTTCATGAACGCTTTCTGCACCTCGCTGTCACAAACTTTGAGACTGAGCACCAGGAAAGCGTGTGTCTGACTGTTTGAAAGGCAGTAATGAAGAGACAAGCTCCATCACCACATGTCAGTGCAAACAAAGATAAAAGGACTCAAACCGTCTACCATATTGAAGTAAGCAAAGAAATGCTAAAAAATTGTTTATTTTTATTTTGTTTTATTTTATTTCATATATTTTTATTGTAATTAATAGAAGGGTTACATGATATTTGCCAGATAGATGGTGCATTAATTCCCATACATTGATACCCTTTCACATGTCTTGGTCCCCATTTCCCGCTCCCCCACCCCCAACCCTCATCTTGTTTTCCCCCCTTCCCTATCCAATTTCAGATAACCAAATACAAATATATCCCATATATCACGTAACAAAGTGAGATACTATAATAATATGTGATAACCAAGGGACAGCAAAAGAGACGAGAGATAGTATAGTACCTTAAGAACAACAATCATTCATTATATGGCTTATGTTTCTATATCCTAGAGATCCTTTCATTTAGCGTCCTACTATATGGCCTTTTGTATCAAGGTTTTGCTCTATTGCAAATCTCTGCTAGGAGAGCCCAAGATTAACAGCGCAGAAGGAATTTCAATACCAAACTTTAGACTCTATTACAGAGCTATAATTTTCAAAACAGCTTGGTATTGGCTCAAGAACAGGCCTGAAGACCAACGGAATAGAACTGAAGACCCAGATAGTAAACCACAGACCTATGGCCACCTAATCTTTGAAAAGGGAGCCAAAAAAATAGAATGGAAGAAAGACAGCCTCTTCAACAAGTGGTGCTGGCAGAACTGGTTAAGCACATGCAGAAAATTAAAGTTGGATCCTTCTTTGTCACCCTGCACTAGAATTAACTCCAAATGGATCAAAGACCTGGAGGTAAAAGCCAACACTCTGAAAACTTTACAAGAAGGAATAAGAGATACAATAGACCTCCTTGGCACAGGTAGAAACTTTCTTAATAAGGACCAAGAATCACAACAAATCAGAGAAAGCCTGGATAACTGGGACTGCATTAAACTGCAGAGTTTTTGTATGGTAAAGGACATAGCTAGTAAACTAATTAGGAAATCTACAGAGTGGGAGAAGATCTTCACCAACCATACAACAGATAAAAATAGTTAATTTTTAAAAAGTACTTTTCCAGGAGACACCAACACAAATGAAATCAAAAGTTTCCTCAAATTTGTTCTTCCGTGCCTTTCACAAAACTCTGATAGTTCAGGGTCACCAAGCAGATTTCCTATGAGGACATAAAAAATAGTGTCCCCATACACCCTGCCAACAGGCGGTATGAGAACTGAATTTGCCTGCCAATAATTCTGGAGCACCTGGTGAGGGAATTTCTTTCAGAATCAGTTTGCTACATCACTATGCTTGGATCCTTGAAGTATATCACAGAGAAGTGCTACATAGATATTTTTCTTCTAAACTTCCGTATTCATTATATGCAAAGTCTCAAATCCACTCTTCGCATATAGCAGGCAGGCTTTCTTAAATATTTATGCTTATTTAAAATATATATTGGAATCCTTTTCTTGGTATTCCACAACCAGGTATTCTGCTACCTTAAATGTACTGAACTCTTCAAATCAATTTCAAATTTGATGTGATAATCAAATATAATACATATGAATCTCAAACAATGTAAAGAACTGCTTAACATTCAAATATTATTCTAAATATCATACAAAAGCTAGATCAGTCTTTATGAAAAAGAAAAAAATTATTTACAACAGAGCATTTCTTCTTAATCATAAAATAAGTGGTGATGACATGGCTCATCTTAAAAATAAATGAAGATATTTTGCCTTATTGATTTTGGACATAATCTTGAATGTAAGCCTAACATTAAAAGCATAAAAGAATTCATGGTTACTCAATGGAGTGCCTCACATTTCAGTAATGGCTATTCTTGGTTTGTCTTTCAATTCTTTCTAGTATGTGTTCTGATGCCAGAAAGTGACCAAGGAAATATTAATTTAGTGTAACAGGTACCTACTTAAATGTCATGTGCTCTATGAAAATAAAATATGAATCTGAAATGATTGGAAAGAACATGGAATAAATACTAAATCAACCTGAAACTTCGGCCTTCGGATCTCAATTTTTATCTTCCATTAACTATATTACATAGTTCTCTTAATAACAGCTACAGTTAGAGCCATGTTTGAATTTTTTCAATCCTTGTAAATCTCTTTGCTCATATAAGTCAAACACTCTGGAATAAGTTTTAAGATATTATTGTGTTAAATTTAACATGCTTGTAGCCCTCTAACTGTCCTTGAAAGTAATAATTGAAACACTCCTTTGAATTGCATTGAAGTACTGCTTTTCAACAGTGACATAATGATATAGATTTTATTTATGTTTTGGCTTCTAATGTCGGTAAATTTGTCATACAATTATATGCATATCGCCTACTGTTTAAACATCTAAGTTTGCTACAGATAACTAAAAGATATGGCATGTAGAAGGACCTCCAAATAGGACCAGTACCTAACTGTGTCCGCATCCAGGTATTTTTGTCAGAATTTCTTTGTCTCTTCCATCTGTTCATAAAAAATATAAAAAAATTTAAAAAAGCATAATGTGTAGTTCTCAGATTGCTCGATCCCTCTCAGCTACCTGAGGAGTCTCTTTCACCTCACATATTCTTAGGACTTTATCCTCCATTGCACTCTGGGCAACTTTCAAACTTCCCATATCATTTTCTTTAAACAGATGATAGTTTTGGCACAGTTTATAATTCATTAATTATTTTTATGCTTTCCTACATTTTAGAAATACATTTTTGTCTAAGTAGCATATTGCTTATTTTTACAAGATAATATTCTATTTTTAATCCATTGTATCAAGAATATCTTGGGGTTGTAAATCCAAATATTTTATTTTTGTGTACATTCATCTGAAAGACATTGACTTCTCTAACTTTCAACAGAGTATAAATTGATATGAAATAAAATAATTTGAAAGTAAAAGTGCCAAATTCTGAAGTTATCATATGATAACTTTCATTTCCGAAGATTGGCACATATGAGCCAATTAAATTTATTCTCTAAAAGAGAAATAAGCATTCAGAAACATAGTTTTAAAAGCAAGAAAAAATATTTCAAAATATTCACATTTTGAGACATCTTTTCTGCTCTACTTTCCCATTTCTAGTGTACATTTCTCATATCTATATTCGTTGAGCAAAACATTCATTTCCTAGTGACAGATAATTTATTAACTGAAACAAAGGAATTGGGAGCAGAAGTCAATGAGAAACTGAGGTACAGAATTTGTTGGGCCGTTTTATTCATTCTCAGAAGGAGTAAACTATAAATTAGAAAAGAACTGTGAATAAAATTAAGCATTATCTGCCTCCCTTAAGATTTCATGACTGGCATTTGAAATAAGAAAGGAAAGAGACTTGGTAAAAGTCGATATCTATCATCTATTGAAACATGATGTGGCTTGAACTATCACTGACATTAAGGACGCTGTGCAAACATAGCCCAAAATGGCTCTATTTCAGAAAGCGAGAGAAAAACAACCTCTTAAAAGTGATTCTTCTGTGAAGACATTCCCCTGTGGTTTTTATCCTTAGGGAAGCTGGAAGCTGGACCTGAAAGAAAGGAATAACTGTTGAAAATACCAAAAACTAGGAGATGAATATATCAAGCCAAGTGAAAGGAAGTTAGTCTTTTGTGGCTCCATTCTCATTCTCCCACTCCAATGAAGAGTCAATCTTCCATGTAAGGCTGATAACTGGACGCCATCCTCAGAAAAAGAGCTGTAGCCTGCTCTGGTGCCAGGTGCTAGATGCTTGGCACAACCTCACAGAAGGGTAGAATGTCCAAACAGCAGCATATGCGCAGGGACTCTCCACATCACTCAGTCTCCAGCCATCAGAGAGAGAAAGAGCGATTATAAACCTCACACCCTTTTTACGATTCAAACAAGTCCGTATGCAACAGGTAGCTTCTGAGACAAGATTCAACAAAAGTCAAAACAAATGAAGGAAAAGCAGTGTCACTTTACTTCTGACAGTGAGTTTTGGTTTTGGAAATGCAGAGTAGTCTATGTGTCCAGCATTATATAAGTCAGAGAAAGCACTTGTGCATTTTCCTGGTGTTCTTTATTAGCAATAAGAGATCCTTTGGGACTCACTCTCCTCCTCCCGCTGTATTTGTATTAAACTCTATATATTTCAGGCTTTATTGACATTAAGCAAGGTGGGTAAATAGCGAGGGAGTGCATGTCCTATATAAAACCTATTCTTGGAAGTGGGGCTGTGACTCAAGGGGTAGAATGCCAGCCTTGAGCTGAAGAGCTCAGGGATAGTGCCCAGGCCAGTTCAAGCCCCACGACCAATTAAGAAAAAAAAGGACCTAAGAAGGTCTTCATATATGCTTCTAAAATTCATCACTTTAGAATGATTGAAGTAGAATTTGTTGAAGTCATCATGATATCTTCTGCACTAAAGAAGATTAAATTTATTTCTTCCTAGATTTATTCAGAAACATATCCTATTTGAAGCAACAGGATTTTGCTGACTCACAGAGCAAGGTGATTTTCTAGGATGTCTTGGCATCAATGAACCCAAACAGAAGTATTTGCTTCTAAACGCTGCTGGGAATTTCAAATGAAAGCTGAGTGGGTTCTTAACTTTCTTAGAGATAATTAGTGTTATATGCCATTCTATCTCATGTATTGATCATTAATCTGAACTATAAACAAACATTAATGTAATCTGGAAATTTTGTTAAAATGATGTGCATTATTATTTTTCTTTAATAAATATTTCTAATTAAATAATTTATAGAATTTTGTCTTTTCTCTGCAGGAATTACAGATCTAGCTTAGAAAGTCAAAGCTGAAGTGAATTGTGATGCCCTAGGGAGAAGTATTGTTGCTGAATGTACCGACATTGTTCTTCTGGATAAGTTGTGAGAAGAATAGTGATCGTAATCTAATTTTAATTCTTATCAGTTCAATTAACCAGGCAATATATATATATATAATCATAGTTTTGATATCTGTGAGGAAACGAAAAAATAAAAATTAAATGGTCTCATTGTTAAAATAAAAATAAGGAGAAAATGCTTTCCTGAAATGGAAATGCTGGATTACATCAGACCATCAAAATTTTACTATTCAACACTGGAGCAATGTTGAATTTTGTCACATATGGTATTTCATTGTATTGTAATCGAATGTTCTCTGTGGTGTAGGTAAACCACAATTCCAGATGGCAGGAATGAATGTGGATACCCCATAATAAAAAAAATTATAAAACATGAGGCAGTTTTATTTTTGGCATACTACCCAATTGCTAAGCAGCAAACAGATAAAGAAGCGTTGGGGGAAAGATTTTTTCTCATTGTCTCTTACTGAATAAGCAACTCATGATTCTATGAGTTATCTTGGAAAATTAAAAGACATGAAAACTTTAAGAAAATGGATGTGAAAGAGAAAATAGAAATGGCCTTTAATCATACAAGCTAGTATAATTATTAGTTTATATCTGTGTGTGTGTGTGTTGTCTGTGAATTATAAAGAATTCATTTGAATGATTTTACATCAATTTTATAAATATTATTCAGTTTAAATGTTTGCTACACTTTATAATATATAAGTCTAGTTGTGTATTTTAATAATTAGTTACCATATGAATGTATGCATGTTTTATAATCATGGACATAGCCTGAATAATTGTTATCTTTACTTAGATAAAAAAATCCAGATAAGTGAGTTACATAATGTGCAACTGGTAGTCAATTCAGAGAAACAATTCATTAATCAATATTCTAGAATAAGTGTCAAAAATAGGTCCCTAGGGCAAACAGCTGAAACATTTTAGTTGAAATCAACTAAAATACCTTTAGGATTGTGGCACACGCATGTCATCCCAGGATACTGAGACTGGATGACATGAGTTTGAAACTACTCTGGACCATGTACCATGATCACTAATCACAAATAAGTGAATGATTCTATCTATCTATCTATCTATCTATCTATCTATCTATCTATCTATCTATCTATCTTTCTGTCTGTCTATCTATCTATCTATCTATCTATCTATCTATCTAGTATCTGTCTGTCTATCTAGCTATCTATTATCTAGCTATCTATCCTTTATCTATTCTCCTCCAGTGGACTGCAACTTGAAATCAGAATCTTTTCACTGGATGACTGCATTACCTGAGCCAAGTCTTAGGTAATAGATAGGTGATAGACAGATGATAGAAGATGTTGATCTGAAAGAAGCAGTAACTGAGTATTTCTATAATTTTGTAATCAGAAAAAGGGATATTCAAAGTAATTTAAAGGATTTTAATTAGCTATTTGGTTCAAACACTAATTTTGGTTCAAAGACTAATATAGTGTTTAAAAGAAACCTTTTGATTCAATTTACTGTGTTTGGTTACCTTTAGTCTTTTTTTTATATTTTTTTCTTGTAATTAATAGAAGGGTTACATGATATTTGCCAGATAGATAGTGCATTAATTCCCATACATTGATACCCTTTCTCATGTCTTGGTCCCCATTTCCCTCCCCCCCACCCCCACCTCTCATCTTGTTTTCCCCCCTTCCCTATCCGATTTCAAATAACCAAATACAAATATATCCAATATATCAGGTAACAAAGTGAGATAGTGTAACAATATGAGATAACCTTTATTCTTATCTTTATATTAGTTACGTATAGAACAGAAATGTTGCCCGTTTTCTGGATTGCTGGTTATAGACATTTTAATATGTTCCTTTTATATAAATGTTTTTGCCTGACATGCATCAGGATTTAAATTTTTAATCCAATTCCACTGAATATTACCAAATATATTAAGAGAGAATTTGAGTTCACTTTCCTTTTAAATTTGTGTTTGCAGAATTTTAGAATTAAGTTTTTTTTTAGAATGAGATATATGTTTGGGTCAAGGGTTGATTTACAAAGTGAATGCAAAATTACTGAAAGGTTATTTCTGCAGTTGATCCTCTATCTCCATCCACACAAACACAATTATAAACTAATCCTGAGACCTTCTACTTGGATGTGCTTAATTTATTCTTAAAATTGCAAAGCATTTATTCATATATGTATATATGTATTTTTGTTCCTATCAGCTATGCATATCTTGTATCTGCATAGCTTCAAGTCTTGTAATTTTTCTACAAAACTAAAGCTTTTCTCTATTACATCTATGAGTTTATTACATCTATCTTTGTTACTGTTCCATTTATCAGAAATGCAATCAGGTTTAATTACATATAAAGATAGTAAGATATTCTATTTTCAAACAGACTTGATAGAAATAAAAATTGGCCGAATGCCTTTCCCCGTTGGGCATGACTGGAATCTGACGCTATCTTGCATGTGATCTGGTGGTGATGTTGAGTACTGCCTTCTCATTGCGAGATGCAGACATTCTACACATGCTTTTCTTGCTCTACTCCAAGGGAGCTCTTTTGGGGGTTGTGGTAATGGTGAGTGCGTCTTCACTATCATGATGGAAAGATGAAAAGGCCTTTTCAATATTTTCACATGGGAGATCATTACATCTGCCTAAATGTTCTAGTTTTATGATTTATGCCATTCCATTTCCCCCTGAGCACAGCATACAAACACTCAGGTTAATTACAAGGTTAAGAATTTCTAGAGATGGGAATGTGGCTTTGTGTTACTGTCCTTGCCTAGCATGCATAAAGCCCTGGGTTCAATTTCTCAGCACCTCATAAACAAAAAAGGCTGGAAATGGTGCAGTGGCTCAAATGGTAGAATGCTCAAGGACAGTGCCCAGCCTCTGACTTCAACCACGGACTGACAAAAAAAAAGAATTTCTATGATATAATCAATAAGCAACATTTAATTTCAAGATGAAAACAAGAAATTAACAGAACAAAATAATAAGGCAATGTTCAAAATCATTCTTATACATACCTATAACTCAAACTTTTTAATACTGTATAATAAAACCTTATAACTTTATTCCAGAGACAATATACACACATTTCACACTTGCCTGACAAAGCCAACTTTTAGATTTTTTTTTCATATATTTACCTTACTTATATTCAACTTACTGTGAATAAAATATTGCTAATGATGATCAAAGAAATAACAAAACTCAAAGTTCCACAAGACTTTACTTGAGACTAGAAAGGCCTACAAAGGAAATGGTAATCAGACATCAACTTCTGCCAAATGTTCTTGTTAGACTTTTATACTCCATTGTCTGTTTCTAGATAGGAAATGTCATGATTCTATACAGCGACGTTAATCACACACCCTTTACCTGACTGGTACTAAAAGTGGCTTCTTGAATGAAAGAGAGGGTTATGATTGTTTTCTCTAGGACAGCCTCGCTTGTGACCGGACTTATTGAGAGAGGCCATGATGCATATGGATTACTCTTTCACCAGCACTGGAATGATGGTTAGAAAAAGAAAAGTGAGGGATTGCTAAGCAGTGATGTCCCCTGACTACTCAAAAGACATGGCAATCCTCTATACATCACCTTGATGATAAAATTAAATTTTTTTAAAAAAAATATCTCTTCTTGGCTCCTGCATTAGTGGAAGTGTGGGAGCCATGAGAAATGGAACAACTAAGTTCCAAATCACTCATAAAATAATAATCATTCCCAAGTCCCCAAAGTAAACTAAACCCATTTATCTTCTCAATAAATGCTTCAATGACCAACAATCCAGGGTTTAGCGGTGACTATATTTGATTCTGTAATGTCATATGAATTAAAAATAAAAGCATTCATAAGTAAAAAAAAAAGACATGGAAAGTCAAGATATGAAACGCCAGATATACATTGTACGCATTGCCCTGGAGGTGGTCTGTATAATCTGTCAAGTCATAAATCTAAACTATTTTTGTTTATTGTGAATTGTGAGAATTTAAGGATGTTACTTGTCCTTTGAGTTTATCAAAGTCACTTTTACTGAGGTGAGTAAATAGTAATGAAATTAATAAAATCTTCATTTCTGGAATAAAGTATACTGATTTTTAGTACTTTTACCATTTTTTCATAGGTTAGTTATTAAAATTACAAAGAAGAGGCACACCTGAAAGAAATATCTTTTTGTGTTAGAAGTATTCATGTACTTATTATAGATATTCATACATAGTATGGTTTTGATTTTGACAATTACTTAAAAATGCACAGTAATACTTATATTATTATTAATATTGGAATAATTTTAATATAATATATAATATGATTATAATAATA
This sequence comes from Megascapheus bottae, assembly GCF_031878675.1. NCBI lineage: Eukaryota > Metazoa > Chordata > Mammalia > Rodentia > Geomyidae > Megascapheus > Megascapheus bottae. Next base: position 6,590,247 of record NC_143527.1, read on the forward strand.
CTATAATAATAGAAAGTAGTTAGTCATATCTTGGTTAAAATACTTTGTACTAATACTGAGTTATTTTGTCACGATTTCCCACTGTTATTTCTTTCCTACAAAATGCATTTACCAGGAAATGGAAGACATTTATAAACAAATAGTTCAAACTGTTATAATGCATTTCTTTCTTCAAGGTTACCACAAGTATACAGCGAAGGCTTCTTTGGCCTGTTTAAATTATTTTCTCATCTAGTCCCTTCACATTTCCTCCTTCCTTTAAGGTCTAGAGTAAGCCAAGCACTTGGCAAAACCTATTTTTACATGATCAGTTTCATTCTTCAAGAATCCCATAATTCTGTGGCATGGAGGTTTTTAATGAAATACTTGTATAGGTGAATTGGTGATGGATGAGGACAGAGGCAGCATGGATGCAGCTGGAAACAGGCCTTGAAGGATAGCACTAGGTTAAAAGTGGTCACAGGAGGAGGTCTGCTTCTGTCTTGAAGGAAGAGGAAGACACAGCCAGGCAGAAGGTCAGTCTCTACAAGCCAAGGAATGAGACCTCATGAAAGTCCAAACCAAACAACGCCTTGACCTTGAATGTTCAGCTCAGCTTCCACTCTGAAAGGAATCATTTAATTTGTTGATGAGTCCAGATCTGTGCACTTTCATATTGCAGCCAGCCTGAGCAAGGTAGTACTGTAATTTTCACTGCAGTAAATCCTTTGAGGGAGGGTCAGGTGATCTGTGCGGTAGTAAAACAGGACTGATTTACAAAAGCTAAATAGCTCAGGGGACACTGCCTTGTGGAAGAGCTGATTGGCATGTTATCAAGGAGTGTTTAAGTTCTTATGCAGAGTAAAGGGAGACACAGGGAGAGGAGGTGTGATAAAAGGAAAGAGGCCAGGAGAGAGACTTGTTCTGTATAATTAATGTGGTGAGAAAGGAACCATGCATATGGGGAGTGTGTGTGTGTGTGTGTGTGTGTGTGTGTGTGTGTTGCTTAGCTAGTGTTACTGTTAAGAGAACTTTTCAGACACACAACAAGGGTAGTTTAGCATTAGAGATTCACAAGAAAAGCAGTGATGTTTCTGGTGGAAGCATTTGAAGAAGAAATTTGTGAGCCCAAATCCCATATCCTTCCTAATCAATGGGGAGGATGTTGAGTTCTTCACGTTTATAGCATTTCCTGTGCTTCCTAAGAGGGAAAAAAAGAAGAGCAAAGGCAGATAGCAGAGGCATTTTGACTTCAGAGGACACACAACTAGAAAGGATTTAAGAGTGTCACAAAATAACCTGTGAACTGTTAATGAAGCAGCTCAGACTTAATTTTACTTTCTTGTCCCTTAACTGGCTACCATCCATCTCCTCCTAGAGTGAGACAGAAGTGAGTGCTAATGTAACCACCAATAACACTGCTTTCTGCCTAAATTTCTCCCTAGGAACTCAGGCTATTGCAGGCTTATTATTCCATCAATCTTCATAACCCTGCAAATAAGATCACTGACATTCCAGTAACACTGGGAAAGAAGAATGGCTACTATAAGTGTGATAATGGTCAATTGAAATTTCAGATTAGTTCTACTAGCTCAGTGCAAGCTCATTAGGCAAAGGTTTGGCTTAAGAAATGTGATTTTCTTTTTTACTCACTTGTTATATGTGCTGAATGTTAAATCGGTTCACCCCCACTATAACTCTACTCTCTCTCTCTCTCTCACACACACACACACACACACACATGCTTCACATGTATGGTTACGCACACACACACACAGACACACACACACACACACACACACACAATTCAAAAGGTGTGACTCATCTTGCCACTGCTGTGGCTACTGGTATTAAGGCCCAGCTAGGGGTGTGCGGGATGTAGTTAAATAATGGAAATTTCTATGGGTAGAAAAAAGAAAAATTAGTAACATATTTCCATGTGTTATTGCTTCCTTACATTTTGATTATCGCTTAATTGATTTTTCTCTACTAGTGGAATTAACACTATCCTGAAGCTCAGTTCTTGATTTCTATTCTCAGCATCTGGAAAGTCCATCCAACAGTTCAGATGAAAGGCCAGGGGTGGAGAAGTTACAACTGTACCCAACATTCTGTTTTACACTGTTTATCACAATTAAGAGTGATGTGACCAAGGTTTGTGCCACAGGGCCACGAGGAGAGGAATGGGTATGCTAAATGGATTATTCTCATAATGAGCTTTATAGATGTACCAGCCGTTAAGTTTAGAGCTAAATATTCACCAGAATCCTCTTTGTGAAATAATCTTTTATAGTCTTCCTAGATGATGTCAGTTAAGAGCAGATAGTACATTGCATTGCAATGTAAAGTATTATGAGAGAAACTTGCTCTTGAACTCAGGACTCTGTCCTTGGCAGGAAGGTTGTCTGACACTTTAGCCACTCTACCAGAACTTTCTATGTTGGCTATTTTAAACATAAGGTCTTGATTTACACCAGATCTGGTCTGTATCACTATGTCCTGATTCTGCTGGTTAGAATGGATTCTTGTGACCTTCTGTGCCTGAGTTGTCCTTACACCATGCTGGAGGAACATCAATACAAAAATTCAGACTCTACTACAGAGGTATAGTAATAACAACAGCTTGGTACTGGTGGAAGATCGGGACTGAAAAACAATGGATTAGAACCGAAGACCCAGAAATTAACACACAGATCTATGGCCACCTGATCTTCAATAAGGGCAAGGAATAGGAGATACGGTAGAGCTCTTTGGCACAGGTCAAAACTTTATTAATGATTATTAATGTGCCCAGAAGCACAACAAATGAATGTTTTTGCCTATAGAAGGTGCAGGTTAGTGCGGTCCCATTTGTCCAAACTTTCATTCATTTGTTGTGTTTCTAGGCACAAAGAAACAACAATCCCACTAAAAGGAGGGCTAAAGACATAAAGAGAGACCATCGGGATGGGGGGTGAGCACAGAACACCTTCACTTGCTAAGTAAGAACTGACCTTTCCTGTAATCCTATGACTATATATTGAATAGTCCCTATCTTGAGAAGTTGGCTGGTAAGTTTGATTTTAACTAGAGGAATTCTGAAATAAAATTGTGAAAACAGAAGCAGCCGCTGGTGGAGTGGATATATAGCCTTAGATCTTGAGTACAAAATAAGTCAGTTTAAAATTAATTGCACAAAAATATACCAGGGAAATTTTGGCTATGTAATATATAAGACAAGAAGAGAAAAATCTAGGCAAGTGTAGACAGAAAATGAAGGACATTGTGGACTGCTATGGTGTTTAAGATTATTATAGACAGAAAAGGGGCAGAATAGAAACTTGTTATGTTTGATACATAACAATAACATATTAAATTATAATTTGATTTTTTACATGAAATATTAAAGTTTCTCATAATTCTAAAGTTGCATGATGTTTATAAGCCATCAGCTGTAATGAGCATTCCTAATTTATACCATATTATCCGAATTTGGGAAACTATATCATTACAGAACAAAATGTAACACAATTACCATGCTTAATTGTAGCTCAGTATGAATCATTAAAGCCATTTAAACTGTCTTCTGAGGACAATAAATTCAAAGAAGTAATTGTCACAGCATTAACCTTGATGTATCCGAATAAAGGATCCTTCACAAAATAAAAGTATGACAAAGCAAAAGGAGTTGAAAGACATGCGAAAATAAGCATTGTTAGCACAGAATACCAGTGAGAGTAATTTGATTACCACTGAACTACCATTTTTATTTTAATTGAAGATTTACTTTTTAAAATTAAATTAAAAAGGAATTAATTTCAACTGAGGTAAGCTTAATTTCTTGATAGGTATTTATTCTTATAATATTTAGTTACATAGTTTACAAAAGTACAAAATTTTATCATATCATTGTGTCTTGTACGCAAGTATGTTTTTATGAGGCTGGCTATAGAGTTTGGTTTTAATAGTTATTTACTCTGAATTATTCATTAGAGCAATAGTGAAAAATGTCAACATTCTGTCTTGCTGTGAATACATAATAATATAAAAGATTCTTAGATTTTATACTATACTGGGAGTATTTCAAAGTAATGCTTATTAAATTATTACAATTAAGTATGTGTTTATAAAAATGGATTCCATTATTGAATTATAGAAGACAATTTTAATTGTTAGCTTTCAAATTTCTAGGTTACAGAATCCCGAAGCATGGGAAGGTGTATGCAATTAGAAAATTAAAACTAACAAAATTAATCATAAAATACAAAGGAATAAAAATACAATTAATTTATGAGTAAGCAAACATTGTTTTCCAACGCCTATTCTCATGCATCGAACATTGTATCGCTTGCATTGGCACATGTTAACCCTTGGGGTTTAGTTCAAGTCCACAGCAGTTTTTAGAAAATATTTTGTATATATATTTACCTAAATGATGGAAGGGAAACAAAAAAAATAGTGAGACAAAGGAGAAAGAGTGAACTAATGCAACAGTAATACAAGATACTAAGTCGGAAATGAATTTCACAACTTTGGGAATGGAGAAGGGGGAAGGGAGAAAAACGTGGAAGGGGTTAACAATGTTGGAGAAGAAACTTACTCACTACCTAATGTGTGCAACTTTACATCACCCTGATAATAAAGTCAAATAAATAAAAAGATATTTTGAGACTAGCTGAACACTCTTGGCTCATCCCTGTGACCCTAGCTACTCAGGAGGCTAAAATCTGAGGATCATTGTTCAAAGCCATCCAGGGCAAGAAAGTCCATGAGACTCAGATTCAGCAAATGACTCAGGAAATGCTGGAATATTTACTACCACACTTACAAATAAGGCACATGGTATCAAGCAAAACTTTTAAATAGAATTTTCAATCTTAAAAATAAATATAAAACATTTCAAAATGTGTGGAATGTTTGTAAAGCAGCATTGAAATGCAAAATGCTGTTAAATTAACCTAAAAGGAATAAAAGGATGAAGCAGAGGCCACAGCATCATCCTCCATCTTCTAAAATTAAAGAAAGAAGAAAAAATTATCAATGTTTGTGAAGTAATGCATCTTTTATCAGTTGAATATAATGTAGCCCTTCTACTAATTGAAATAAAAATTATATAAAAAATAAAAATGCACAAATTATACAAAAAAAGAGAAAAGGAATGCTTGGCAACCATCAGAGAAAGATACCCAACAAAAAAAATCAGAAGGAAGAGACCAGTAATCATCAAGAAAGAAGTCTGGTACAAAGAAAGAGAAAAACAATACAAAAAAAATACTATAGTCAGCCTTGTCCTTTCTTCATTGAATTAAAATTGATTAAAAATTAGCTTGCCCAACCAAGGTAAAAAATAAACACAAAAACAAAAATAAACTCATCAGTGATTGCTAGTATATTTAAAGGTTAAAGAAATGTAAAATGCAAACAAACAATAATTCAATGTCCACATTCAATATGTAATGAAATGGACTAATTCATCAAAAAAATTCAGAGTACCAGAAGCAATCTAAGGACGAGTTAATATGAAAATCCTCATCTTCATCAGATGAATTGAAATCCTTTCAATAACAGAGAATCTTTCCTCATAGCTGACAGGAAATGTTGAGCTAGTCACAGGTTCAGACACCATTTCCTACATAGCCAAAGAGTATTTCTTTACTCAGCTCCAAGGCTGACGTGCAATTGTCTGGCTGTTGTGATTGCACACAAACTTTTTTCCCATGATCAGAACCCATGCCTTGTGAGATATTTGCACTGTCTCCCTTGGAGAGCACACACACACAAAAAATACATCAAGGTACCAGCAGGATACAAAGCCCTGGAGCTTAGTTCCATTGATGGGAAGATTAGAACAATGAGGGAGGGAAAGAGGAAGAAAGCACTAGGGAGGATGCAAGGAATTGCTACTGTGCATAGCACAGTACAGCTCTCCCTCTCCCCTTTCCTCCTCCTCTCTCTCAAAAACAAATTCCCCAAACAATTCTTTACACATATTTTCATCTTAAAACATCCATATCTCCTATTTTTTCTTATAGTGTTTAGTCATTTTGAATTCATGCAAATTAGAAGATAGAAGATAAAATGAAGGAGGTAGGAAGAATATGCTTTCTACATGATGACAATGGCTTCCCCGCCTTTCTTTAAAATAATGTATTGCCATAAACATTTTGACAGTGACATTTCCCGGTTATAATCTCATATATGCAGACTTGTATCAGATTTACCATCTTAATGGTATTTTTGTTATGCTACGTTTGGTTTGCTAACGTGATCGTTTTCTGGGGCCTGGTATCCCCCTTATGTTTTCCTGACTGGCCTTACTCCTGAGCTTCAGTGAACCTCCTTACCACTTCGCTCTTGAACACTGCAATCATATATATTCTCCTCAGGTGAACTACCTGCTTTCTTTTGGTTGTACTAGGTTTTTCATCCAAGACCTTCTGCTTTTCAGCAAGTGCTCTGTCACTTGAAACAGGCCTCTGGCAATAAATGACTTAACATATACTTTTCATGGGGCCTTGTTTTTTGTCCGGGTAGGCATCTGTTGAGGATTCTTGTACCTTACCCTCGTCTCTATCATAACACGAATTACACGTGTGTACCAGATTACCTGTTCTATTGGTTGAGATGTTGTCTGTGAAGATGCTAAGTCAGCTGTCTTTGAATAGTGAACAACCCAATGCTTAATTTCTTTGTTGGGATTAGTGAGTCAGTGTGCAAAGTGTCTTATATATCTTCTCTAATTTATTTACAGAAAAAAATTTTACCTAAATATAAGAAGTCATTAAGATTTATATTTCAGTTACATTATTGAAAATATTCAACGACTAATTAGGATATGTTACTATTAGAAATGTTTTAATATTATACTTTTATGACATCAATTATAAAAAATATAGAATTTATTGTGATTAATTTCATAGAATTTAAAAATACCACTAATGATATTAAGCAAGTCTTGCAAACGATTTCTTCAAGCAAAAAACTCACTATTATAATCCCTATTCAAACTTCAGTAAGAGATAATTTTGTTTGAAAGGCTAGCTTCAATTTGCCAATTATCATCACGACTTTCTGCAATAGAAATTTAAGCAATTTGTTTAACTTAAAGAGCCATTATTTTCCTTTTAGATAGTTAGATATTTTGTGATCTGTTTCAAGATTAGGACTTAAGGGAGGATCGTGTGAATAAGCCAAACCTGCCATACTGCTAGCCTATTGTTTAAAAGCATTAAGATTTAAATAATTCGGAATTTCTAAAAAGTGTGTCATTATCCATCATTATACCACATGGAAATGAAAACAGCAACAAAACGTTTCAGTGAATATTGAACTACTTTAAAGAATTATTGTCCTTAATGAGTTTCATGAAAGAGTTGCCATTTAGCAAAGCAGTTTATAAATTCAGTATGTCTTGATCAATGTCGTCGCTTTCAACTATATCCCACCTGCTTCCCTGCCCACGCCTTCGCTCACTTGTCTTCATTTGGTAGGATATCATATCTGACAAATAAAACATGCTTTCATCTACCTAACGAGCTCTGGTAATGTCTAGAGGACAACGTTTCCAATAGATTTTGCAGAAAGAGAACCACAGAATATTGCTCAGGTGAGGAGGCAAAGGACTGAGGGAAGTCATGCACTGCTAGATGCTAAAGAAAGATGTTACCAAGTGCATTTTAAATCAGAGCAGGAAGAAAGCACAGTCACTTGTCTAGGCTGTTTTCAAATGTCTTCACATCCTCAATCCCAGGGTCTGAGATTGTAGGTCATAGGTCACATCCATGGTGGGATCAGGAAGGAAAGTTTGCAAAGGGCGGGGTCTGAGGATGCCCTGCCTGTCACCAGGCACAGTGCTGTGAACTGTCAAATACAATGTACCTAAGCTGGGCATAGTGGCTCACGCCTGTAGTCCTAGCTTCTCAGGAGGCTGATATCTGAGGACTAAGGTTCAAAGGAAGCCCAGGCACAAAAGGACCTGAGACTCATATCTCCAATTAACCTCTAGAAAATGGGAAGTGGGGCTTGGCTCAAGGGTAGGGAGGTAGCCTTGAGCTGAAGAGCTCAGGGACAGAGCTCAGACTAAGTTCAAGCCTCATAACACACCAGACAAAAAAACAATGGTTCCTGCATTGCTAAGATCATGTAACTGCTAAAATATTTGCCAAGTTTGGACTTTTAAAAGGTGAGGATTTTGCATTTTTCAGACAAATTCAGCAGCATAGCCAAAAGATTAATGTATGGTGATTAACTTCTTCTTCTTATGGGGGTCAGCATTTCCAATTTTGTAAATGGAATTCAAGAGTTATTTTTTGAGACAGACAAGAACTGTTTATTGAGGAGCACTGAGGGGCACAGAATCTTCCCTCGGGACTGGAGGTTGTGCCAGGGACTGGATTTTGGGATAGATTTATATAGGATTTAACAAAAAAGCAAAAACAGTCGTTTTTTAAAATTATGCAAGTTACATATTTTATGTCCTCTGCTTTCTCAATTCTTTCATAGAAAATCATTCATGTGATTCATGGATGTAAGTATCATCAATGTTTTCACGCTTCATAGTAAGTAAAATGAAATGACTTATTTTCTACATGTCCTGAACACTAATTTTGTGAATGAGGAGTCTTTGAGGAATTACACATGTTAATAGACATTTAATTGATAATGGACAGAGTCTTCTATTGTGATACAAAAGGTCTGCAAAAGGTAAAGTGTATCTGGGACAAGCATAATAAAGCACTAAGGGATTATTTTTAAACTGCATTTATATTTTATAATGGGATGACAAATCCCTCTTGAAAACTGCATGAAATGTATAGAAATTGTTTAGGAACATAATATATGACAAAGTAAAAGGGTCAAAGGAAAAAAACAATAAGCATATGTATAAAGCAAACCATTTTGTATTACTTCTTGCTTTTTAAAAAATACTGATGATTGAATCCAGGGTCTGGTTTCTGTTAAACAAGTGCTCTGCCACTGAACTGTATTTCAATACTTAATTGATAAAAATACTGCCTTCAAATATTGATGGTTTCTAGGTATTTTTATAAGGAAAAATCTTTGTGAACACTCTATCACAAAATTGCAAATAAAGAACACATTGCCATTTGTCATGATCACCTAATTTTTTCTGCTTGTTTTTATCCTAAAGCATTAGAAGTATAAAACTTAGTAATTCTAAGCTCTCCATAAATCATCTTCTAGTTATATGCTACAGCATATAACTTCATTTTTACAAATTAAAATATTATACACATGCATTTTTTTTGCCAGTCCTGGGTTTGAGCTCAGGGCCTGTGCACTGTACATGGATTTTTCTCAAGGCTAGAGCTCTACCACTTGAGCCTCAGAACCACTTCTGGCATTTTTCCTATGTATGTGGTACTGAGGAATCAAACCCGGGTCTTCGTGCATGCTAGGCAAGCACTCTACCACTAGACCAAACGCCCAGCCCACACAATGCATTTTTTAAAAGGTAAACACTACAGTTCATACTACCATCATACATTTTAAACAAAGATGTGAAACCTCCCAGTTCTACTTAAGAGGAGTATGGCAATATTTTAAAAAATATATTATTAAAACCATTTTGAAGGGTATAGTTTTCTGTCACTTTTCAAATCATTAGAACAGACACTGTGGTTAAAAAAATAAATATGGAAGAGAGTTGTGATTCACATCTGAAACATTTCTACTCAAGAGGCTGAGATCTGAGGATCATGGTTCATAGCCAGCCTGGGACAGGAAGTCCATGCAACTCTCCTTTCTATTTAATTACCTGGAAACTGGACTTAGAGCTGTGGTTCAAAATGATAAAGAACAAACCCTGAGCAAAAAAGCTCAGAGACAATCAGGTGCTATGGCTTCTGCCTGCAATCCTAGCTACTCAGGAGGCTGAAATCTGAGGACTGGGGTTCAAAGCCAGCCTGGGCACAAAAGGACCCGAGACTCTTATCTCCAGTTAACCTCTATAAAAATGGGAAGTGGGGCTTGGCTCAAGGGTAGGATGGTAGCCTTGAGCTGAAATGCTCAGGGACGATACCCAGGCTGAGTTCAAGCCCAATGACCCCCTCCACACACACACACACACACACACACACACACACACTCACACACACAAGCTCAGGGATAGCACCTAGGGCCTAAGTTCAAACCTCAAGACTGCCGCCACCACCAACCATGAAAATACAAAAGAATCTTAAATAGTCTTGCAGTCCCATTGACTAGAAATTCCTCAGGAATCTGCCTGGGCCAAATTGGAGTTGGCAGTGCAGCTCTTCTCTTGGTAGTCAAGGAAGAACTTGTTTCCTTGTCTATTTCTGGTGGCTCACTTTCCTTGACTTCTGCACTTTTCCTCCATCTTGAAAAACAGTCATTTTCACACCGCCACCTCTATCCTCATGGTACAGCTGGCCTTTCCTCAGTGAGAATGCATCCTTCCTGTTAAGAACCCTTGATCTGAATTCACATTGTCTCCAAACATCTTGCTTCCTAAATACAGTCACATTGGACTGAGAAGCTACAGAGTCAAGATACGGAGGCAACACAATTCAGTCAATATCACAAACTTTAACTTCATTTTGCCATAGAAGCAGGCAGGACCACAGGTTTTAAAAGTTGTGGCAATTCTGTTATATGGCCAAAATCATGGTGGCATATTTAGTTAGGAGACTTTTACTAGTTCTCTACTTCACTACCAACTTCTGTCATTGCCAAAGCTTTCCTTCTTTCTTTGGCCTCTCAGTTACTATATTGATGGTGAGTTACAAAGAGGTTTTAATCAAATTAAAGCAATAATTTTGAGAGAGAAAACTTAGCAATGATAGAAACCAATACTAATTTTCAGAAAATTTGGATGAGGCAGAAGAAAATAATAACATCAAAATCTTTTCTGAAAACAATTATAAGATTGTATGTATTTCTGTGTACATGATATTTGAAATAATTAGGAATTACAAAATTATTAAAGCTACTCTATAAACCTACATGCCCTCTGACATAACTTTCATCCTGTAATGTCAGCACTGTGACAAAATTTTTACATATATATATATGTGTACTTCAGATGTTATATGTTGAAGGTTAGTTCCCACATATCTAGAGTACTGAACTTTACTTTCTACCCAGTGGGTGAACACTTTTGTATTACTTAAACTGTTATAAAATTTAAGAAACATTCCCTGTTTCCTTTTTAGTTGCTTTCATGACTGGCTCTATGGAAATTTTAATTTCATGTACTATCATACATGCATGACCTGAGATCGGTAATTTAAAAACCAGAATTACCGCAAGTGATTTAGGGGAGTCCCAGCCATGACTTTACCATGAGCTAATACTGTTCATAATTGCCCCCTGGCTTTTCCCAGAATTTATTACTTTATTTTAATGTCCGAATTAGATTATCACAAGGAATGATCACTGGAGGCATAGAAATGAAATCACAGACACTGTCCATTTTTACTAGATCAACTATGTGTCATCACTAACAAAATCACACAGCATAATGATTTAACAAAGTACTTATCAAATAAATCAAATTTCTATTTGATTAGTCACTGTAGATTGTATTTGTGTGACAATTCTTGGAACCCTTTTATCTATTTTAAGCAAAGCATGCATTTTGAGTAATGTTCTGTAATTTTATTTCTTATTATATATTTTATTTTAGTTATGAGAGCCATAGAACAAGCCCAGGGCCTCTTCCTTGCAAGAAAATTGTTTACCTTCCCCTTAAGCTGTAACACCCAGTGTGCAGCTACTTTCAATGAATTGCAATTATACAATGAAATCTCATAATCTGAGTCACTGTGGAATGCTTGGTTCACTATTAAAACTGCCAAACACTTCATGAAACAGCTTTGTGAATACATAGCTGTGACGTGTTAATGCTTTTTAAATAGAATAGCCAGTGCAGAGAAAGTATAACCAGAAAATCTGATGTAAGAAGTTCAAATGAATGGGAGGAAAAAAAGGGTGAGTAGAGACGTGAATGTGAGCATAGTAACTCGCTGCTTGTTTGTGTGTTTGTGTGTCTGGGCTTCGTTGCTTGGCATTTCCTGCAGGGAGATGGTAGGACCTCTACATGCACCTTCACTGTCATGCGTTCACAAAACGCTAGATGGCAGTAAACGAGCAGCTCTGCGCTGCACCTGCTGCATCCTGCATCCTGCATCCCCCATCCCGCATCCTGCATCCGGCATCCGGCATCCCGCATCCCGCATCCTGCATCCTGCATCCTGCATCCCGCATCCCCCATCCTGCATCCTGCATCCCGCATCCCGCATCCCGCATCCCGCATCCTGCATTCTGCATCCTGCATCCTGGGGACCCAAAGGCCTGGGGCCTCTGCGGGCGGGCAGCTTCCTTCCAGAGGCGGTGTGGAAGCAGCAGATGTCCCATCGTCAGGAACGTGCAAGGTGCTAGCTCAACAGTCACCTAAACCACTTCATGTGAAGTGAACCCAGTCGTTAGGTTCTCTGATAAGCCTACGGGGGAACAAAAGTTAGGTGTCGATTGTAGGTCAAGTGGCGTGGATTTGCTCCACAGAACCCTGAGCTTTCCTCTTCCCACATCATAAAATAAGAAAAGGGTGACTCTGGCTGACCACGGGAGATCGCCTGAAACCCTGACCACGGAGGGAAGAGGGCTCCTGCGTGGCCCCCACGGACGTCACAGCTCCTGCAGACTGTGCTCCTGAGCAGAGGACGCCTGTCGTTAGAGGAAACTGCCTTTGGTGTAGCTAACAAAACATAAATAAAGAAACCATGACAAATCACCCCAAAGATCCCACCTCCCGAGCTCACGCAGTCGGTACCGTCCTGGCTGTGTTAGGTGAGGATTCTGCATAGGAGGGAAACCTTGGCTTTTTCAATGTCGGGTTTTATTAGGACTGTGCGTTCAAAACTGGAATGTGTTGAACAACATGTTAGGATGAAGAGCTTCACTCTGAAGAGAGAGCCCCTTGATGATACCATTGTATTGCATAAATATTACCATAGATTTTGTTTTAATCCTTTGTTAAGCACTCAAAGTGTGCAGGGATTTTACTTCCCTGGTGGCCTTCGTGGTCTACCTTTCCTTATATATGCTATTTTTATTTGAAGTTCAAGATGAACGGCTTTTTAATGCTCCTATCCATCATATTGAAGACCTTTAGGTAATGCAATCCAGTTATACTAACCTGAAAACCGGAAGGCAATTGTAACATCTATCATCTCTGAACCTCGGTTCGATTCCTGTTTTATTTGTTAAGACAATTTCAGGAAGTATTTTAAAAGGCATTGAATTCATTATAGGTATAGGTATTTACAATTTTCCTATAGGTATAGGTAATTACAATTCTCTGTTTCCTTAAGAAAATAAGTAGAAATGGATGAGAAAGATGTGTTGTTGCTACGTGTAAACTTTCTCCTTTTGTAAGTAAAATAATGGAATAATAAGTAGAAATGCTTGATATGCCAATGGTTTAGAAACACATAGAACGATTACAAAAATACTTTTTAAGAATAATTCCCATATCAATTTATTTAAACAATTGGAACATTTAAGTTAACATTAAGTTTTATAGCTGCATCCTAATTTCGAATGAGGGAATGAGAGATATTGTCATTATCATATACTTAAATATTGCCCAGAGGAACATCCAGTACCCTACATATGTTATTTTTCTTTCTTTTAATTGAGAGGTAAAGAGCACTGTCCAATTTTATATTCTGGGAGATAAAAGCACACAACTACTTTGAACATACCAAATGGTAATGAATAAATAAGACTGTAACCCAATTTTCTCATTCCACTGAATCATATTAATGTATTCAAATAATCAGGTTCAGTTGCAAAGACGTGTTACTTTTGTGTAGCTGCAGCACCTTAAGAGTGGAAGGCTGGCTTTGGCTCAGGGTTTTGGGAGGTCTCTGAGCCTGGTGGATGTATTTCACATCAATCTCTGCTTGAGTGGCCACATATACTTTAGCTAAGCTTCATGTCAGAGGAGTTTCTTCCCCTCATGGCAGCCAGGAAGCAGAGAGTGAAGAAGGAGCAGAAGCTCAGTAATAACTCTAACCACCCTCCCCCCAGACCCACTTCCTACCACTGCACCACATCAACATTTTCTAGAATCTCCTAAGATAATATCACCAGCCAGTTTCCAATAATTCAAAATGTGAAGCTGGAAGGGGTAATTCATCTTTACTGTAACAGTCTCGTACCCTGCAAGAATAAAGGAACACTTGAACAATAGGAATATAGGAATAATTACTCACAAATTCATGTGCTACTGTACAGTGACACATACGAATAGCACAAAGACTTGAACATGAAAAATTAAAGGGTTCGGCATTCCAACTCATGCTGCCTAGCTGCTGTTCCCTGCTAGGGAGTGACAAAGGGTTATAGGCAGAACAGACACAAGGGACTTAGATTCCTCAGGGAACACGATGTTCCAATCAAAAGAGATCAGAAAACATGTCAAGAAGCAGTGCCTGGGGCTGAGGATATTGGCTCACAGTTGTATGTCAATCAGCAATCAGGAGTAATATTGTGGAGTACAAACAGCTCTAGTATAAAGTTGGTGAGACCCCTTCCCAACTGAAAACCTGGATATGGTGATGCATATTCTGTGTGATGTTCTCTAGTGTTAACTATGAGGGAGGCACAGGGGCTGCTCCAGGCAGGAACACTCAAGCCTTGACTGCAGGGGGAGATTAGGAGGGAGAGAAAGAGGAGGGGGAGGGGAAGAGGAGCAATCACAAGAAGGTGTTCAGACTTCTGTTGCAGTACTGCCAAGTAGAAGACTGCACGAGTTGCATAAATCCACATTCAAATGAAATAAACTTAAAAAATGAAAACAACAAATATTCTCCATCCCTAGAATGCGCTCATCCACTAATCACCTCATTAATTTTAGAACATCCAACGGAGTGTAAACTAAGTCAAAGTAATTGTTGGCATATCAGTAGATCCTGGCTCAGTGGTACCTACCACACCTCACACACACATGCTGTCTGCCTGCCCATGTCACAACAACACAACCACGCCAACAGCTCGTGAGATTTTGAGCATTGGGTGTATTGATTTATTTATTTTTGAGAGATAGTTGTAATCATTATACAAAATACACAAAGAGATTAAACTTTTAGTGTAATTCAGAAGGAAACTATTTTCCTATGTGGAAAGAGCAAGGCTTCTAAGTATCCTAATGTTTTCCCCATATGTAAAAGTAATTGGAATTAAATGATGAGAGTATTGCAAGTCAACAGAGTATGAAGAAAGGAGACGGAGTGCAAAGATTAGATGGGTAGGAAAAATCACAAGTCAGATAAGCTCATGCACACTTCATTGTTTAGAGTTCAAGAGTTACCCACATTTCTAGTACTTCAGTATGTTTCTCTCCTACCATGAATGCATGGAATTATAAGAGCACTTAATCCAAACAACTCTCTGGCTTGCATTGTATTTCCCCAAACACCATTTTATAATGAAAGTGGATCTAGATTATATTTTGAATATCAGCCATGACTTTTGTTGTTGTTGGTATGGTTTTAATAACAAATCGATACTCTGGCATTTTATTTTCCCAAACATCCTCTTGTGAAAAAACATTGAAGTGCATAATGTTTGGAAGTCTGGGATAACAAACTATAATTTGTACCTCTAAAATTGCTGAATAGTCTCTGAATTTGGGGAGTCATAGAAAAAGGACAAATCATTTAAATTACTTTAAAAATTCTTCTTGCATATGCTTAACAAATATTGATTTTTTTAACTTTTCAATGAATCTATGCTTCATAATGCAAATGTAAATTGTCCTTTTATATCAGACTGAAGATTTTAGAGCCATTCTAAATAATCTGATAAATTTTAGAGATTGCATTGCTTAGCCCACTCTGACTAACAATGTGAAATGATTGAAATTGAACCATGTTCTTTTAAGGGACCTCAAGACATAGCCTTACAAATTAAACTAATTCCTTTTTCTTTCCTTTTCTTTCTTTCTTTTTTTGGGGGGTGGGAGCAACTCAAGGTAACCACCCTACCCCTTGAGCCACGGCACCACTTCTGATTTTCTGGTGATTAATTGGATATAAGAATCTCACATTCTTTATTGTCCAGGCTGGCTTTGAACCGCAATCCTCAGATCTCAGCCCCTCGAGGAGCTAGGATTGCAGGTGTGAGCCACCAGCAGCCAACTAAATTAAACTAATTACATTCATCACGGTGGCAAAGAGAAGGCTCTGGTGTCTAAACAGAACGACAGGAACATGGTCCTATTTTTCCACTTCTTCCTGTAACTGTGGCGTGACCATCCCCTGACGTTCCCTCTGACACCCAAGGGGATAACCTGAGACGTCAGGCTTCCTGAGGGCTCGTGGCTCACCGCATCTGTGACAGGGACAAGGTGGCATTTTCCATGCCTGTCTAGGTCTTTCCTCTCCATGGCCGTTTGCACAAGGACGGATGGCTGCGTCAGGCGGTGGAAAGATCAAGTCGCTGCCAGTCAAACCTGAAACTTTCGTACCATTTGAATGTGAGATTTCCCCCTTGGAGGAGTGAGCCTTCCCATAGACAGCCGACCGAAAAACCGCAGTTCGGCTGGCAAAACGTAACAATTCTAATACAAAAGCAAAAGGATGAGTCTCTGTAATGCAGTGGTTATTAAAGAACAACTGAGACATTTAAATAAGACATAATTCTTAAAGCATTAGATCAGTTGAAAGGATTTGTTCCATTAATTCTTAGACAGTTAACATTTCATATAGAAAAAAAGGGTAATTAGCGCAGAATTGTCTTCAATCCCCCGAGAAGATTTTGGCCTTAATGCAGCCTAAAGCTCTGCTACACAAAGGTTACAGTTATTTATTGGCACGCCTTCCATCCTTAATAGGAGTCTATTCAATAAAAATTACCAAGAAGACTTTTCTGCTGCTTTCTTTCGCATCCTAAAATCAATGACTTGAAATAAATCCATCTGTTAATGGCTAAAATGGTTTTTCGCAGATATACTTTTGCTCAAGATACAAATTGTTTTATTTTATATTTCTTAAAGAACAGTGCTGAATAGTGATTTTATTTTAAGTGAAAAATGAGATTAAGAACTAAAGATAGGATAGTTGTAGTGAGCGGAATCCAATGGCACTGAAAATGATGTGTTTATTCATTAAAATACACATACATTCTTAATATGCAATCAGGTTTGGGACCAAAGTATTAAGATTTATTTTAGTAGTATGTGCAATATCATATGTATGGCTAAACCTTAAGAAGGTTAACAATAAATATCGTCTCCCTCCTCCCCCTCCTCCTCCTCATCTTCCACCCTCGCATCTTCTTTCTCTTCTTCCTCCTCCTTCTTCTTCTTCCTCCTCCTCTTCCTCCTTCTCCTTCTCCTCATTGTTCCTCCTCCTCTGCTTCCTTTTTTTTATTGTTGTTATTGTCCTTGGTTCTGGTGATCAAATCCTTGGACCTGACTATACTATAAAAGTACTCTATTAGTGTAATACAACCAGCCTATTATTCTCCTTGCTTGAGAATGAAATATTTAAATATAATGATTAATTTGCCATTGCATCTCTAATTCTATCATAAACAGTTTGATTCTTTTATTTATTTATTTATTTATTTTTATTAAAGAATTTATAACATTGATTTTTACATTGTATTTCACATGACATGTTTAACAAATGAGTATTCAAAAAGGGAATCTCTATATATAATCACTGGCAATTCTACAAATTATATGTAAGAACTTAATACATGTTGCTACATAAAATACATACAATAAAATAATAGATTTTTAACTTAGTAAGTTTTTACTGATGTGCACTGAAAAAGTGAGATTGAAAAAAGAAGATATATAATGCTGCATGACATAACAGAAGTTTAGCTTTGAAAGCAACCATAAAAAATTCCCCCAAATAAAAGTGATTAATAAAATATTCAAAAATACAAGGCAGTCCCAAATCAGTAATCAACTACAGTCACTTTATATTCCCAATCTAGGCTTAAAGGAAAAGACAAAAAATTAAATTAGAATGTGATAAAAGATACTTCTAGGGTACAAATGTGTATATACACACATATACTATATAGAGAATAGTACATATATTTTATAGTAACACACATCTATATCTAATATAAAGTGGTAAGCATAATGTCTTGCTTCTTAATATTTATCAACTCTAATTGAAAAAATACAGAGTGGGCCGGGAGTTTAGCCTAGTGGTTAAAGTGCTTGCCTAGCATGCACGAAGACCTGGGTTCGATTCCTCAGTACCACATACATAGCAAAAAGCCGGAAGTGGTGCTGAGGCTCAAGTGGTAGAGCTCTAGCCTTGAGAAAGTCCAAGGACAGTGCTCAGGCCCTAAGCTCAAGCCCAGGACTGGCAAAAAAAAAAAAAGAAAAAATACAGAGTAATTATTGTTACTACAAACGCTCAACTATTTTCTGCAGTTTGGTAATGTATCACGATATGTATCAGTTCCTAAATATCTGTTTTCACCTCTATCTTCTGACAATGAACAGATCTGAGTCACAGTTCTTGCAGCTGCTATTTTTTAATATCGTATCTATCCAGCACCTTACTCACCCTTCTTCTTCTTCATTTTTTGCAAAGCCTTTTCTTTTTCTGAAGTAAAGTTATTTCAAAGCAGCAAAGATCTTTCCCCAGACACATTGTAACTTCTCACCAATCCCCACTTGCCTAGCAAACGGTAACATCTGCATTTAAATTACTTATTTATTCAACTCATCTATATAAAAAGTGTACTAAACCTAAACTTCAGTTCTGGAACACTGCTCTGAACCTAGAGGACATTCTGTTTCATAGAGTTTCTCCAGCAATTTTTCTCTGGTAACTGTCAAACTAATAATCTATACAGTGTTGGATTGCAGCATCATTCAAATGCAGCATCTTGGATAGCCTAATAAGAAAATAGACCGTAAAGTAGGCCTCTCAAAACAGAGTGAATATCCCATTACGATTTGAGACTATCTTCCATTCTTTCAGAACATCTCAGCTAAACTGTTTCCCTCTGGCTCCAATGATTGTTTCATGCCATCTGTTCATTAAAAAGAGTACTATGCATTAACACTTACGAAAGGCTTTGAAACCATCTCGAAATATTTTCCCTATATGTTGAGCACATTCATTCACTCTTTTTCTTTCCATTTGGGCAGCTTCTGCGATCATTGTAAAACATTTTCATTTATTAAAGTAGCATTACTAATTACCAATCTAGTTACTTTAAGCAAATATGGAGAAGTACTACATGAGAAAACTACAATAAAAAGAATAAGGTTTGGATTATTGTTAGAGATATAGATTCTATGAGGAACTGATTAATGGGAGAAAAGTTTATAGTGAATGAAAAACAAAATTCTTATTTATTGATAAATAATAATTCCATGCCAATATATTTCTATTTTTAAAAGATTTTATTAACATTGATTTTTACATCATATTTCAAATATCATGTTTAACAAACAAGCATTCAAGAAGGGATTCTCTATATACAATCACGGGAACATAGATTTTAGAACACAATTAAAATTAAGCTGAGGATTTATATGTCAACTAAGGTAGCACCATTATTATTCAGAATATAAAAAGTGAAGAAAGCATTTCAGTTCATATGGAATCTGAATTATAGGAAATATGTATGTAAGGTTGGAAATAGGAAATAATTTAAAAACATGGAAATATAGTTAGGAAAAAGCAATCTCATTTAAGAAGACAAAAGATACACTTGGAAGAATGATTTGAAATAAGGCAAAATATTTACATCTTTACATCTTGAAATAAAGTTCATATTTCCAAAAGTATGATTATTATTTACTTCAATGGTGCCACAAAATTCATAGCTTATAACCATCTTCACACTTCCTTTTCATTAATTCTATGTATCTATAGTCTAATTATTTCCATAGCCAGTGTTACTATTTTACTTCTTGAGAGTTAACAATATTTTTTGACTGCAAACCAATGGTAAAGTTAATGACTAGAATTACCCCTGCTTTAAAATTCCAAGCTAACTGATTCTCTATATTAATTTACAAAATCCAATTAATTTCTGAATTCCAAAGGTGAAACTCTAGCATAGGTAATAATTAGGATGCATGTGTATATTACCATGTTGGCTTCATTACTTTTGTTTCACTGTTGTAAAAGTCCAACATTTAATCTACTCCTGGAACACATATCTAAATGTGCATTGCAGAATTCCAATAGGCACAACGACTACCATAGAGCTCGAGGATTTTTTTCTACATGCTTGAGTGAAACTCTTGTTCAGCAGCTCACCAGTGCTCTTCTAGCCACAGGCAGCTGGAGTTTGCTCAGCTCCTCAACTGGATCCTTGCAGATGACAGGAAAGTAGAAGCATGCAGTACTTTTCCTTCTGGGATGTTTAGCTAACTTAGCATTTTAATCAATTTCATAATCTTCTTTACATCCGGGTAGGGAGAAAGGAGGTCACAGTCTTGCAGTATATTTGTTCTTTTTTACATTGAAGTGCTTGGCTGTTTTCATAGAATTCATCAACATAGGGGCCGGGAGTTTGGCCTAGTGGTTAAAGTGTTTGCCTAGCATGCACGAAGACCGGGGTTCGATTCCTCGGTACCACACACATAGGAAAAAGTCAGAAATGGTGCTGAGGCTCAAGTGGTAGAGCTCTAGCCTTGAGAAAGTCCAAGGATATTGCTTAGGCCCTGAGCTCAAGTCCAGGACTGGCAAAAAAAAAAGAATTCATCAACATATTATATACTGATAGTCTATTCTTGTGGTATAATTTTGGGGAAAGAAAAGAAAGCTTCATAATATCAGAGACCGTGACAAGTACATTTACATACAAAGATACATCAAATTATGTTTCTAAACTGGGTGCTACTGGTTCAGGCTTATAATCCTAGCTACTAAGGAGACTGAAATCAGAGGATCCTGATTAAGAAGCCAGACCTGGAACGAAAGTCCATAAGACTGTTATCTCCAATAAACTACAAAAGAAAAACAAGCCAAAAACCCAGAAGTAGGGGTGAGACTAAAGTAGGAGAGCATTTGCCTTGAGCAAAAAAGCTCAAGAAGGCTGGGTGGGCACTGAGTTCATGTCCCAGTGTAAGAAAACAACCCAAACCAAAGTGTTTCTATACTCCAAAACACAAATTCAAGAACTATGATGTTCACAGTGATAATTCATTAAAATTAAATAATGCAGTTGTTAGCTCCAAACTATGGGTATCCTGTCTTATAACATCTCCTTTATTCTGGTTTCTAATGTTTCTTTATGCAATTAGATGTATAAACAAAGTGTGTATTAGTCATGCTTCTGGAGATTGCTTGTCTTCTGGGATGTACTGAGGGATGCTTGCTTTCCCCCAGGGCAAGGTGACAGGAAGGAAGAAGACCTGTGGGGCTTTATTGTTTGAAAATGCCACCATGGTCACCTTACAGCCATGATCTTAATGTCTTGCTCAAAATACTAGTGACACTTGAATTTTGAGTATTATTTCCTTCACAGGCCTTTCTAGGTACACATTAACTGATAGCATTCCATCCCTGCTCTCCCAAAGGTATGACCTTACATTCACTTCGTTTCCAGTAGCTTCCAACTCTTAACTCTTCCCAGCACTAAAAAGTCCAAAGTCCTCAGACT
Source organism: Megascapheus bottae (assembly GCF_031878675.1). Classification (NCBI taxonomy): domain Eukaryota; kingdom Metazoa; phylum Chordata; class Mammalia; order Rodentia; family Geomyidae; genus Megascapheus; species Megascapheus bottae. The sequence goes on from NC_143527.1 coordinate 6,611,850, forward strand.
CACCCAAACCACATTCATCGGAGGCTCAAGACTCCACGTGTGCTGTTTCACCTTCATTTCAGCTGGGAGGAAATCAACAGATGCCATCCCAGTCTATAGTGCAGAGGTGTGCCAGGCTTAGAGTAAACATTTTCCACTGAAAGAGGAGAAATAGGGAAGAAGGGAGCAGGAACCTTCTCCAAGGTCTTGTCATATCTACCAGTGTAAAATATCAATGTTTCCACATAGTTTTCACCAATGCAAATCCCGTGCAGAGGAGTACAAAAGGGGATTCAGTGTGCACTCCTGCAGCTCATTGTCCTTTTGCCAAGAAGAGTTGCACTTACCATGTTCAGAAAATGCAGATTCCTTTATCTCTGGTTCCCTGGCTAGGATACTGCTCATGCATGTGTGACATCTTCCAGCAATGAGCACACTGTCCCATATGACAGTCACTCACACTCCTGCTGCTTTCTCTACTGAGACCTAGAAAGCTCTGTCTCTTCAGCACCAATGTCTCTGGACGTTGGAGTAAGCATCCATGAAACTCTGCAAGGCTAACTTTATCAAGCAATGGAATGTCAACAAATGTCCTACTGCATACTTCTCCAGCTGATTTTATTTGCCTCATGTAACATTCCCAGAGCTGGTCTTAGAAAGAAATGTGGGCCCATGAAACATTAGAAAGATTATCTACTCAGCTGTCTGACTGACTGACAAAAAAGTTGGATTGAGACTGGGGAGTACAATTGCGACCACTGCTTTGTCATCAGCAGTTATTAGAACTGGACAAGAAAGAAAAAGAAATGATCTTCATGGAGCATTTGTTTTTCTTTAAAGACTGATTCATGCATATAACTAGCAAAGATTAGGCTATGCCATGTGATATTTCACTACACACACGCAGCCTTTGCTGGTTAAATCAAGCCATTTATTCCGCGTCTAACATCCTGTTAATTTTGTGTTCATTTAGTATGCCTATGCTGTAGCCATGTGGAAGATGTATTAGAGATAGATTGTCCTGTAGTTTTTCTGCATGTATAGAATGAATAGAAAACACATAAGAATACTTAGATCCAGAGCCAATAAATCAGGAAATGGGTGGGGTTGGGAGAGATGGGAGAGGACGATGGGATGGATGGCATGGATCCAGAAGCACTGAACTTAAGGGAAACTCCTTTGTAAAATATTAAAATTAAATATTTAGATGGAGATACTTCATCTCCAGAGTGATACTCTTCCTTTGATCTTTTTGTTTATTTTTTGCAGCACAGGTGAGAAAGGCCAGATACTCTCCATGCCAGACAAGTGATCCAAGCCTGGGCTATACAATTGCCTACCCCAGTAGGTATCATTGGATACCAAGGTAATGAATGGGATAGACAAATTTCCCCATGCTGATGCCTGGGTTTATCACTATTCTCTTTGTGCCTGCAGGGAGTGCCTTAAATGGCTAAGGGCAGTTTTACAATTTAGAAATATCATAGCTGCTATGAAATATGTTTCTTTGAATTAAACCAGATCAGTGAGGTGGTATCTCTTTGCACGATACTTGACATATTATTGGTTTTCAGTAAATTTTAATATCCTTCCTCTCCAAGTGCTTCTAAAATATGCATGTAGTTTCAAATGCTTTATGTTTAACCGTGTAGTTCTTGCTTTAAAGTGTTAAGTTTATGTCCTCATTTTGTGTAACAGCTTTTTCAAAATTATTTGCATTTCAAGAACACATTTTATTCCCACTACCTAGCTCACTGATAAGAGCAAAAGGGCCTTATATTACCACATTCTGTGCTATTTGAAAAATCTTTCCAAATAAAGGATTAAATGAAAAGCCCTTCCCTCTCAGATATACCAAAAAGAAGTGTAGACACGGTCATATAATTTGATGTTTGAAAAAATGACATTTTCCACTGTCATTTATTTAGAAAATCAGCAAATCCTTAGAAGTAGTTATTATAATTCTTCATTACTGATGATTATAAATTCTAGTTTATAACAGATATATAAAACCTTAACTCCATAGTGCTTTTTTCATCAGTTCACAATGTGTTTGTTATAAAAGAAGCAATAATGCTTTGATGAAAATAAGGAATAGTTCATAAAATCCATGCAGCTTGAATTAGCACCATAATCTCTTGCACTTGGGGAGCCACATGGTTTATGTTATCGCATGTATTATGACTGATTTTGATCATTTAATCATCAGTTAAGTTTAATCCAGATATTAACTTTGAAAACTCATACATATTTCAGAATAAACATAAACAAAAAAGACACCTTGAGGAATGGTTTATTATATTGATATAATTAAACTGCAGGCTTCCAATTAAGAGCACATGTATTATTGTGAATTCCTAAGCTCAAACACAAAGAAAAATCACATAAATTTAACAAAAAAAATTGCTAAACTGAAAAGGCGAAAGGAGAATATCTTTTGAGTGAGAGATTTAGAAACTAGTAGCATGGCTGAAATGACTACTTTGTGAATGCACATATGGCTTAGAAGCTGCAAGACATTAATTAAGACAAATATTGAATTATTCATAAATATTATTTTCAAAGTTTTATATTTTATCCTTAAGTGGTTCTACAAAGGAGTCATCATTCAATAAATTTGTTTTTAAGTAAAGCCATCTGTATTTATATTGCCCTTTTCATCCTTCTACCCATCACTCCCAATGCAAACAACTCCCCTCATCTCTCTTGGTTTTAGAGCACATACATTGCAAATGATGGCTGCATTCTTCCCTCTTCATTCTTCCTTCCTCTATCCTCCCTTGCCTCCTCTATCCATGCCTTTCAAGAGTCATTGAGCTGGCATTCACAATGTTGGACAGTGAGTTCGTTTTTCTAAGGAAGTATTCTATTTGAAATCCCCTGGAAACATCACATTTCAGTTAATACATTTGAACACATTTGCCTAAAGCCCCATATGTGTTTAGTTCTATATTTATAAACTAGTTCTTATACGTACGAGAAGAAACTTGTTTGTCTCTCTGGGCCTGAGTACTTCACTTAATGTGTTTTCCTGTCCATCCATTCCTTAAAAAATATGTAAAATCTCATCCAACCTTCCTGATGGATGAGTAGAATCCATTATGTGCATATATCATATTGTCTTGTGCCATTTCTCCACTGAGGTTCAGCTGGGCTATTTCTCTACCTTTGCTACATCATAGGGTAGTTCTGTTTAGTTTACTGTGAAACCTCCAAGCTGCTTCCCTGAGTGACTGGAAAGTTTACCTTCTTACTACCAGTACTAGGGTTCTTTTTCCCCCATGCTTACACCACCATGAGTTACTGTTTGCATTCTTGATGATGAGAATGAGTCAGGGTTATTTTGATCGGCATTTCCTTAATGGCCAGAGATGTTGAACATTTCTTCATGTGTTTATTGTCCATGTTTAATTCTTCCTGTGAGAAATTTCTAGCTTATCCGACCATTTTCAGTTGGATTTTTGTTATTTTGAGGGTTTAGTTTCTGAGTTCTTTGCATATTATGGATATTAGGCCTGATATTTAGTTGTTGAAGATCTCACATTCTGCAGGTTTTCTTTTTAGTTTATTGTCCAGAAAATTCTTATATTGAGGCCATCTAATTCATCAATTTCTTCTTTCTTTGGCTGAACCCTGGGACTGTAGTTGAAAAATCCTATATTTGTCAAGAAGTTCTACGTTTTCTCTCACTCCTTTCTTCCTATCTTCCTATCTTCCTATCTTCCTTTCTTTCTTTCTTTCTTTCTTTCTTTCTTTCTTTCTTTCTTTCTTTCTTCTTTGTTCTTTCTTTCCTTCTCTCTTTTTATCTTTCTTTTTTTGAAATCCTACTTTGAGATATTTGATATATTTTTAATTGATATTTTTATAGAGTGACAAATCATTTTTCTCTATTTGGGTATACAATTTTTATAAGATCATTGGTTGAAAAGACTATTTTTCCTAACATTACTAAATATTAGACTAGTGTAGGCCTATAGGTTTATTTCTAGGTCTTCTGTTGCATTTGAACTTGGGTCTGTTTTGTGCCAGAGATAAGCTGTTTTTATTACTGTAGCTCTGTAGTAGAGTTTGACATCTGGAATTGCTAAAATATCAACCCTAATTTTTGTCCAGGTTGTTTTATTGATTCATGGCCTTTTGTGATTCCATATGAACTTTTGGATTATTTCTCTTGTTCAGTGAAAAATTACATTAATTTTTGAACTCACAGTCCTCTTTAATAATCTCATCAGCTAGGTTTAGAGTTACCACACCGGGCTATATTTTTGCTAAGATAACATTAATTTCCAGAACTGTATCAAGGAAAATATATGATTATACAAATAGAAAAGATATGATTATAGATGACAATGGTACATAAATTGAAAGTAAAAATTTAGAACAAAAATTTGTAATTTAGAATTTAGAAAAAAATAGAACAAAAAGCTATTATGAAGTGGCACTAAAAGATTTTTCCTGGATCCTAGATAAACATCTCAAAATTTATTTTTAAATTATAAAATTTTAATTTTTTTCATTTATTTGTCACATATTTAGACATTCTCTTTTTGTACCATCTGCATAGAGTTTCCTTGGAGGAAATCAATTTGTTATACAAATTTGAACAAATCCAGGTAAACTTCAGGTTAAATTTGCATATGGGACTCTAAGCCTACAAATATTTTGTCATTACTACATGATAAACTAAATATGATTGTAGCTAATTGGGAAAATTCTCTTCATTAAGAAAAGGTTTGTTCAAACAGATGCCGACACAAAGGTCAATATGTGCAGCTGGGTAAGAGACTTAAGTCTTTGGTATTGACAACGCAAAGGGCAAAAGAATTAAAGGGCAAGTGGCAGATGTGCAGGAGAAAAAGTCAAAATTGAAAGTGTGTTCCACGTATCTTAGAAACATTTCTATGGAAATGCAAGGAATCAAATGGCACCCTAGAAAACTGACAACAAAATGTCAGGAAGAATAGAGAAATTTTTTTGATGTCAACATCTGCCTTTACTAATGAGATATAGACATTAAGAAGTTCATAAGTAAAGATTAGATAAAGGTTTTGTTGTGAGATACATTTGAAATAAAATAATGGATATTCACCTTTCGTTTAAGATAAATTTAATTCAAGCATGTATATAAGCACACACAAAAAACACATGGAATAAGGATCTTGTTCACATAAACACACATTCACATCAAGAATTTTCAGGGTATTCATAGAAAATAATTTTGACATGTACAAACTTCAAATTTTTATTTTGTTGTTAGAACTAGGTTTAAATATTACAGGTTGTAGGTTATACTAATAAGATATATTTAGGCTTTCTAGATCTTGCAAGATCTAGTATTTTGGAAAAAAGTATAAATTATATCATCATAATTGGAGATTTACAATTAAGAATCTTTGAAAGTAAGGCTACTTTTTATTTTGTATCAATGGTGGATCCTGGGGAAGGATAGTTTTAGAGTCAGATAGGAGCATGTCTCTTCTTACACCAGATAAAGACCTGAGCTTAGCACTAGGGCAATAATAAGATTACAATTTGCAAATGTATACAGTTTCTGGGTTGTTTTTTTTTTTTTGCCAGTCCTAGGCTTGTGCTCAGGGCACTGTCCTTGGGCTTTCTTAAGGCTGGAACTCTATCACTTGAGCCATGACATCACTTCTGGCTTTTTTCTATGTATGTGGTAACAAGGAATCAAACCTGGGCCTTTGTGCATGCTAGGCAAGCACTCTACCAGTAGGCCAAACTCCTGGCCCCAAAATGTACACTTTCTTGTGCATGGATGTGGTTAATTTTAAAGAACACAGATTCTTCTCTATTTGTAGCATCCAGTGTTCAAATACTCCACCCCATGATTTTGTGCTGGGCTTGTTGACTTGCTTGAACAATGGAATGCAGTCCATAGTACATTAAATTTTTGAAGCCAAGTTTATAAGTCTTTTAGATTGATCTTGAAATCAAGTCACCTGTCATTCTCCTGTGTTGTTAGTCCAAAACCTCACAGGTAGGAAGAAAGTTCCAGATTAAAAAAATATCAATTTACCAGCTAATACAATAAGCTGAACTGTCAATCAACAGTCAACATCTATCTCTGTATGTGAGTCTCTCCAAACAGTGGATTCTACTGGCACAATCAGATCAACTCTGGTGTCACCTTGTGGAGTTGAGCAGAATCATCTGATAACTTCACAAAATAGAGTAGAATTCGAATAGAGTAAATGATGAATGTTATTATAAACCACCGCATTGCTAAATGCAGCACATAACAAGAGGTGCTGTACTGAGTGAATTTGTAAGACAGCACATCTCCTTACATTAGGGGACTAATGTCTCAAGCCTTTTCCATTAGATTTATAAGGTTACTCAAGTATACTGGACCACACAAGTATTTTAATCTCCCTATTCAGGATTAAGGAATCATTAAAAAAAAATCCCTTCAGCTGTATCTATGTAGAATTTCACTCCTGTGCTGGTCTTGATACAACATTGGCATTTTCCTGAAGGAAATCTTGAGAGGATGGTCAATGAATCCTCACTCACATGACTCCTCCTCCTAAAAGACTGAATGATTCCAGACCCATAGGGCTACCATCCTGACACATTTCAGTGTGGGTAATGTTTAAATCTTCATCTATTGGACAGAATTCAATTCTCTTTCCGAGACACAGTACTTCCCTTCCATCTTCTCCATGATTCCTTGTTCTAGGCTGTGGGTTTCATCAAATGTTTTTTTTCTTTCTCAAAATTCATATCCTTATCAATTATAAAATATGTTTGATCAATCTTGATCTTGGATTTGTAATTTCTCTTTATGCGTCCTCTTTTTTCAGAAGTATCTCATGTTGAATTGGGTATTAAGAAACAGATGCTCTCTTTTACGCTAGAACACAATTTTCTGAAATATGTAGATTGCCAAAGCAATAGCAAGAGGGATGTTATGAGTTTAAAGGACTGATTTACCTTCATTTCCAACTCGGAATAAGTTTATGAATTGTTAATAGCAATAATAATAATAATAAAACCTTCCTTTGCCAAGAGGCTAACAATAGAAACATTTCCACTTTGGGCCTGGAACCATATGTAGTAAATTCTTAATTTAGTGGGAATACATAGAACCTCAAACTTGTTTGATCTGTTTAAGTCTTGCCCCTACCACCAATGCCACTAGCTTTCAGTACAAGTGCAATTACTGGAAATTGCTGTTGCAGAAAGGGTTTTGGCAATCACAGTAAATACCGATCAATAGAGCATCTGTATCATGGTGGTATCTTCTATAATGGAAGGAGTGAAACATGTTTGCTATAAATGCTCCTGTCCAGAATTCTTGGCAATTATACAAAACTAGTTAACCTCAGATGTTCGCTGAGTGAGTGCCAATAACAAAAAATAATAGGATTTTAGGGAAGTAAAGTGTCCGGGTCAAACTACAATAATTTCCTAGAACTATATGATGTCAAAACAAGTTAACTGTTTCATCTGTATAGTGCATATTATTTTCTCTTTCTGGGGTATTTTTTTTTAAGATTCATCGCTTTAGTAATTGAGGCCATTGATCTTAAGTTTTCTTGAATGGTTTAAGAGGCAGTTAGACCATTGCATCAGTGCTTCTGGAATTGTCCCAGAGATAGTGATTAACCAAGATGATTAAGATGAGGGAAAAATAAACATCCACACAGGCAGTATTTATTTATTTATTGTTTGTTTGTTTGTTTGTTTTGTCAGTCCTGGGTCTTGAACTCAGAGCCTTACTCACTTTCCTTGGACTTTTTTTGCTCCAGGCTAGTGCTCTGCCACATAAGCCACACTTCCATTTCCAGCTTTTTCTGTGTGTGTGATACCAAGGAATCAAACCCAGGGTTTTGTGCATGCTAGCCAAGCACTCTAACTGTAGGCTATTTGACTGGTCTGACAGTATTTATTTTTATCCCACAATTTTCTGTTTAAATCTCTGTCTTGAATTTATCCCTAATTCATCATTTTTACTTCCATCTTATTTCTCATACAGATTGGCTACATATTTATGAGTGTGAAAAATCTGACTTTGCGATTATGTTTACAAATTGACCACTATATCAAAATGAACACGATTTGAAAATGAAAATTCTGAATGATTCATTGGAGGCAAATGTGTTTTGATGACTTTTCTGCATTTTCTTCTTTATTGATATAGATAATGATCAATACTACAGCAAAAAGAAATAAAACCAATCCCATGCATGTTTCATTGTGGTCTGGTAGATGTTGAAAGTTACATAAATTATATTCTCATAGGCTTTTGGTATCTATGAATTTTAAGGTTTTCCAGATTGCTAAACTTTGTTAACAAACTTCCATTCGACCTCATCCAGGAATTCCGTCAGTCCCTCAAGGGAAAAGACCTAGATGTTGGAGCTTCTCTCTTCTGTGCTGTAAACAGTGTAGAAAGAGAACAATTGTCTCTTAATCAATCTCCACACACCCACACCCATATCCCTGAGAAATTGTTTTAAGTAGGCAATAGATTTAAGTTAAGAGAATGCAACAGATAATATCTTAACCAGAATAAAAGTAGATATCATTTTTGGCAAGATGGGAACATTTGCAAATATTTGAAATTTTAAAATGTCTCCTAATGAGGTATGAATTAGACAGGACCTTTCAAAGTAATTAAAAGCACTTTTCCACCATACAAAAGGAAGTGATGAGGTAGGTGTATAAGATAAAACAGTATAGAGATACGTTGTTAATTTGTGAGTTATGTTATAGCTTTGTAAATGTACATATAAAGAGGGAGTGGTGTATGTTAACACCATAAGCCTCAAACATATAAAACTGCAAGAAAATGCATGTTAACAATAAGGTGAAAGAAAAGTTAAAAATCAGGAAGTGATGAAAATGACAAGGGTAGGGAGAACTAAGGAAACTCAGCATTCTTCTTTCAAAATTTACACAGGGTTGATGAATAACCTAACTCTGACAAAGTAAGCAAAAATTATCTGAAAATCAGATATAGCTCTAAATGGAAACTATTAATAAGTTTTCTTAAAGAAAATGGAAAATATCCATGTGACCTTGGTTGTGGTGATGAATTTTAGTCATAAAACCAAATGCATAGTAATAGTTATAGATTTGTACTTATTAAAATTATTTTTCTCTATTTCATTTCACCAAGATAGACTGAAATTATTGAAAGAAAAAAGCCTTTTCCCTTTCCTTTTGTTTTTGGGTAGGGTAATTAATACCTGAGGATCAATGCATAAAATAAATCCATTTCCTTTAAATACACTCTACCTAATTTTTAAATTTTTGCCCATTAAACTAATATTAATCAATTAAACTATCAAGGCCTGTTATCTACAGAATTCCAATTTCACATAAAATAGAATAACTGAGATTGTAAATTTATATTAAACTTTCTTCACTGTGTTTCTTCACTTTCCTCTATCTGTGTATCTGAAATAAAGTTAACAAAAAGAGCTCATATTTGTTTTGATATAATTGTGTAGCACATCTCCATCTCAATTTGATGAGTTTATTTCAAAACACAAAGCTTGAAAAGGAGGGTGATAAAAAGTTTTCATCTGAAAGATTTGTAGAAACAATTTTATAATCATTTTAACAGTGGTTTAAGCGAACCATTTGAATTTTGATAGAAATAAAAGCATAATGTTTCACAACACATAGTTCTCTCTGCAGTTGTACAAGAATGTAGAAATTATCTTTGCTTTGTTATGTATAATCAAAGTCAGCACATGTCATTCCACTATAATTTTATTTCTGAGCATATCAATGCTTTATATTTAAATAATTTTTTCTTTAGTAAAATCACACAATGCATTATTCTTTCAATAGACTTCCAAAATTTAAATTATTAGAATTATTTTATGCTTTTAACTATCTAGTGCTTGGCCCAGAAAATTTTAATAGGTTTGTTGAAAGCTTATATGAGTTTTAAGGCTAAATTTTAAATTATTATTGTTATTATTACTTTTTCCCTGGTCAGGGGGCTTGGACTTTAAGCCTGGGCATTATCCTTGAGCTCTTCAGCTCAAGGCTACTGCCCTACACTTGAGCCACAGTGCCACTTCAATTTTCTACAGGTTAATTGGAGTCTCATGGTCTGTAGTGCCCTGGGTGGCTTTGAACTGTGATCCTCCGATCTCAGCCTCCTGAGTAACTAGGATTATAGACCTGAGCCACTGGGCCTGGCTAAAAATTTATTTTTATTGTTTCATAGTGATTTTACTGAAATGATTTAATTATTTTATTGTCAGTCCTGGGATTTGAATTTAGGGCCATGATTTATTCTGCTCAAGGCTCACAGTCTGCACTTTGAGCCACAGTGTCACTTCTGATTGTCTGTTGATTAATTGGAGATTAAGAGAATCACAAACTTTCCAATCTGGGTTGGGTTTGAGTGGCTAGAATTATAGTCATGTGCCATGTGTTCATGGTTTGTGGCTGGTTTACTTTTTAAACTTTTTCTCTTTTAATTTCAAATGTGTAATAAACTAAAGCAGTATAACATTGGCATACATTCACTACCTAGATTCTATGAAAACTTGGCATTTAATTACATTTGAGTTATTCCTTTTATTTAATTATAGGCTTATATTGCTAACCTATCTATACTCAGGAATAGGATTCATCTTATTGGTGCAATATATGATGTTTCACATGTATAAGGCTTTGAACACAATCCTTAGCCTAAGACAGAGGAATCAGTAAATGTCCTTGGTATTGATGTTGATATAAGCATATGAATTTATATACATTTATTCATATAATACTGAAGGTATTTCGTGAACTTTCGGATAGTTACTGACACAATATCCTTTTCCCACTGAAGCTTTGAGAGTTCTTCCATCTAACCGCAGGGCACTTTCCAAAATTTTGACATGCTCCAATATTATTATCTCAAGTATTTCATATACTGTGAGTTCCCATTGTTCCTCTTTTGTACTTTATATAATCAACAATTCCAATCCAGAAATGGATGCAGCATTACCTGATATTCTTCATCTATTATTCCCTTCTCTGTCTTTTTTTATATTGAATATGTGACAGATACAAGCTATTAGCCCTGTATCATGTTCAACCATTCAGGTTTGTCTTACTCAAGTTGTGAGTTCAGATCAGGGGCACGACTGAAATGACACATAGGCTACCAGCACAACCACTTTTATTGCAGCGTTATCTACCACAGCTAAGTTATGGAACCAACCTAGATGCCCCTTGTAGATGTCTGGATCGAGAAAACATGGGATTCATACACAGTGGATTCTATGCTGCCATCAGAAAGAATGACATTGCCACATTCATAAGGAGATGGAAAGACAGAAAAAAATCATAGTAAGTGAAGTAAGCCAGACCCAAAGGAACATAGGCTCAATGGGCTCCCTCATATGTAATAATTAGCATCTATCTAGGATAGTCCTAGATATGGATAACTCAATAGCTTTGTGCACAAGGCCATATAGAATGATGCTAAGTGAAATGAACCCCAGGATATGGAAAAAAGAAATTTATCGTTGTGTTTGTGCTTTTTTTTATGTACTAGGTGAAGTTACTTCTTTTTGCCTCTTCCCCCCCTTATGATTTAGTCCCCTGTTGTCACTGAATCAGACTTTGGTACTTGATGTATATATGTTTATTTATTTGGTTATTTGAAATATGGAAAGGATGGGGAACAACAAGATAATGAGACAAAGACAAAGGGGGATGCAATGTAACAGTGGTGTGCAAATGAACTTTAAATCTTGGGTGGTGGGGGGGGAGGGAGAGGGGTTGTAAAACATGAGAAGGGGTCAAGAAGAAATGTACTCACTATCTTACACACGTAATTGTAACCCACCTCTACATCACCAAAACAATAAAATTTTAAAGAAGAAAGAAATGATGCATACATAGGTCTTTAGAGCTCATCAAAAGCAATCAAGTCGTTGTCTCTTTTATTTACATGAGTTGCTATTTTAGAGTAAATGCCTTCTATTCCTAATATTAATAATATCTTATGTGGAAAAATGTTTCAGACCACAGAAATATGATTATACTCTCTGATCTCAGTATCTATGGATGAAACTTGTCAAATACAATGGATGTTCTGGTTTTCCACAAATTGTTATCCTTCTTTCTTTTTTCTTTCTTCCTTCCTTCCCTCCCTCCCTCCCTTCCTCCCTTCCTTCCTTCCTTCCTTCTTTCCTTCCTTCCTTTCTTCTTTCCTTCCTTCCTTCTTTCTTCCCTTCTTTTCTTTTCCTCCTTTTCTTCCATCCTTCCTTCCATTTTAATTTTGTAGGCAGTACTGGAGTTTGAACTCAGAGCCCATGTTTAGCTTTAGTTGGTTTGTTTGCTCTACTGGCGTTTAACCATCAGAGTGATGCCTCCAGCAAAGCATTGCATATGTTAATAAGGAGATACACTATCATTGGCTTTGCTGCTCAAGTCTTTAAACCAATATTGTACCTCCAGAGTAGATAAGTTTAAAACATGTGTGAAGCTACAAATAGTAATTTTCTGGTTCCTTTGATGTTTCCTCATTACTGGTGACATCTCCTCCATAAGAAATGACTTTTATCCAGTTGACTTCAGCACTGATTGACAAGGGGTATTTTTTTATGTTTTTATTTTTTTTTTAGTTTTGATGGGCACTGCATTGAATCTATGGATTGCTTTCAGGAGCAGGGGCATTCCATATTGATTTTTGCCAGTCCATGTATATGGGACTATTTTATAGTTTTCTTCAGTTTCTTTCTTCCAGTTTTTAAAATAGTCATTGCAGAAGTCTTCACTTCTTTGTTTCATGTTTTCATTTTGGGGCAGATATAGGAAAGGGATTGAGAATGGAATCGTTCTTTCGTTTTCTATTTCATTGTTGGTTTGTAGAAGTGCTATTGATTTTTTTTTTATTAGTCATGGGGCTTGAGCTCAAGGCCTGAGCACTGTCCTTGGGCTTTTTTCAAGGCTAACACTCTGCCACTTGAGCCACTTCACTACTTCCAGCTTTTTCTATGTGTGTGGAATCGAGGATCAAACCCGGGTCTTCTGCATGCTAGGTATGCACTCTACCACGACGCCAAACTCCCGGCCCCAATACTGATTTTTATAGTCTAATGAACACCGCTACACTATCAAAAACGATGGGGTGACATTGACTGAGAAGGATTTGTACTCATAGCTTGAATTATAATTGTGAGGTATTAATGAAAGAGAGAGGAAGGTTACTGAAGAGTGAAGAGGACTGGAATCATTGAGAGACAGAGAACGGAATACAGAGAGAGCCCAAGAAATGAGAATGTAATGGAGAAAGGGAACATTATATGCATGGATGAAATTATCCCAACAATACTTCTTCCAATTATTAACGCATGCCAATTTAAGCAATTACAAATACATCTTTATTTCTCAAAGTGGTTCACCCAGCTTCAGCAGCCATTTCCATAGGAGGTCATTTCAGATGAAAAGAAAAACCACCTCAGAAAATCATGACAAAAATGTAATTTCATTATAAAATAATAGTTCTTTTGCTTCCAAGTATATTAAAGCAAGCTAAATGAGATAGACTTGGAAGAGGATAAGAAAGTCAGAGAGAGATGGACTGTTCAAGGGAAATAATAAATAAATCCACTTGTACAAATAGCTGATGCCAATAAAGAAAAGAGGAAATATAGGAATCATTGGTTTAGGAGCTTAAAATTTTATGTTTCAAAAATAAATTAAAATGGAAAAACTCATGCTAAATGCTAAAATTATTAGCAACTAGATTTGTAACAGAATCTAGGGGTATGTATCTACATATCTGATTTATAATAGATACATCTAATCTACATATGCATCCATAATTTAAGTCTATTATATTCTGAGATTATAAAAATCATCTATCAGCCAGTGAAAGGAAAACTCTGGGTCCCAAACAATGACCCTGGACTCCATTCACTGAATCCTATTTCCTTTTGTTACTGCATAAAAAGCAAAGTAACAAGACAGCTCGATTCTTTTAACTTGAATACAAATGCCTTGGAATGATATGCTTAATTGGTTATTGCCTGTATGAATGAAGTTTCATTTTTGCCTAATAAATGGTGAAATGCACAGATAAAATCAAACTTAAATTAGACTAATATAATAGAAAATATAAATTAGACTAAAAATCAAAGAGTGCATTACTAAGGAAACTTAACAATTGCTGCAATAGATAATATGCTTTGTTTCTATTTGATTATAAGTGACCGCTTGCACCATAAACATAATGAATCAAATAAAAATCTCACGTAAATGTTCAGTATATGATGACTGAGTGCACATTCTGTTGTGTGCCTTTCCATTCTTGCTTGACAATAAGCTATCCTGTTTCTGTGAAAGAACAGTGGGAGGTCTGTCAACTCTTCCAAGGGTGAGACACCATAGGATTCAAAAATAAAGCATAACCAGCATGTTTGTGGAGTGATTTTCAACACATCTTAAATAATGTAATTCAATATTATGAGCTCATTATTGAGGATTTTCTTCATAAGGTTTTACTAGGAATGCAGGTGACAAAATGTTTCTGCAAAATTAAGACATCTTCTAGTCTTGCAAACCATTAAATAAGAAAATATATCCTCGGGGCCGGGAGTTTGGCCTAGTGGTTAAAGTGCTTGCCTAGCATGCATGAAGACCCGGGTTCGATTCCTCAGTACCACATACATAGAAAAAAGCCGGAAGTGGTGCTGAGGGTCAAGTAGTAGAGCTCTAGCCTTGAGAAAGTCCAAGGACAGTGCTCAGGCCGTGAGCTCAAGCCCAGGACTGGCAAAAAAAAAAAAAAAAGAAAATATATCCTCTAACTTTCCATCTATCTTCCTTTAAAATAAAGCTTTATGTTGATGCTTTCATACAACATTTTCTTTTTTTCAGTGTCTTTAATGAAGCAGGGCAGATATATTCTGTTTCTATTTCACTACACTTAACTAATTAGGAAAAGCATGCATTCATTCTAGGAGAAATTCTCTTCCACATACTTCTTTAATACTCAAGAAAGTTTGTTTTGAAATCTCTAAAATACGCCAATGAGTACTTATTAATTATCCTGATAAATTTAGTAATTTGTTCAGACAAGAAATGGGTAATTACAAATTTTAAGAAGCCTTATACAAAAAGGATGTTCCTAAAGTATGTGTTTGAAATGTCCCCGGAGACCCAACTACCTAAAAGCTTGATTATCAGCTGGTGGTGGTGGTAGGAGGTGAGAAGCCATGCTGGAGAGGATGGATGGCAGATGAAGCTCACCAGGAGTGTGCCTCTAGGAATTTGCTTTTGTCTTGGGTCCTGTCTCTCTCTACTTCCAGCCACCCCAAGGTCAGCATGAATGCTTCACTTTGCCCTGAAACTACGAACGACAACAACAAAAAACCTTTTTCACTTTAAATATTGTTTATATAGGCATTTTGTTACAGGGACTGAAGGAAACTTCAGTGCTAATGTGTTATTATATACAATTATGACCCCATAATCACTTGTAATTAGTAACTCCCGTTGTCACGTATTATTCACTCAACCTTTACTAAGGGAAAAAATTTAAATGAATATCCTATTTTATAAAAAGATGATGCAACTGTATTGGAAAAAGTAATAGGAAGAAATGTTTTAACAAAAAATTGAAGAAATAATATATTCCTTTGTTGTGTGCAAATCATTTTAAAAAATATGTGCATGCACATAGAAGTGTACACAAATATACACTTACATCACTGCATTCTATAAAAAGAGAAATAAGAAGGGAGAGTGGAGAAAATGATAAGATCTAAGAAAACTGCCACAATCTTAGACAAAAGATTGCTTTATTATTTGCAAGTCATTTCTAAATACACACACACACACACACACACACACACACACACACACACACACACCTCACAGACATTGGAGCAATATAAATGTCCCAACCTATTTATAAGGCAAAAATACAATATTGCGTTTGAGTTGCAACCTTGATTAGTATCCCACTGGAAGTCTTACCAAATTCTTTGAAATCATATGACCTCAAATCTCTAAAGAACGATTCCTCGTTTTTTTTCTGTAGAGAAAAAGCTTGTCAGTATTTTAAATTCATATCCACTAGATTCATCTATGATAAGAAGAGCTGCATTTGAGAAAACATTGCTATTCAATGGTTAAATAGGTAGAGGAGTTCTTGATGCATTGTGAAGTATGAATGTGGATTTTTTACACGTGGGAATAGATAATAAGTTGATTCATAAATAAATCTCAATATTTTTCTGAAAACAAATCGAAATAAAAGAACTATATAATGAATAAAGACATACAAAAAACCCTTTAAACATTCAAATACCTATGGAGGGGAAGTCAACCTGAGAGAATCACTCAGTCAAAAATATGAGATATTTACTTTGAAAAAGCAGACAAATGATAAAAGAGAAGTGGAAAAATTAGAAAAGAAAGCCTGAGGCAGGAAAGTAGAGACAAGTTAAAAGCAGGACCTCAAAGTAGCCTTTGATTTATTCTTTTGTGAGCAAAAGTTATATTGTGTCCACCACTGGAGTCTAAGTGCAGGGATTATGAAAAATCATCTTCACAGCCTCATCTACCACCTCCTTCTATGTAGATTTTATGATTCAAAAACATAAAAACAACACCGATCCCATCATAAATAGCACTGTTTATTTTTCCGTAATGTACCTAAGAAGAACATCAATTATAATACAACCTATTAAGACATGACTTTGTAAGAAGCT
The DNA here is from genome assembly GCF_031878675.1 of Megascapheus bottae. Lineage (NCBI taxonomy): Eukaryota > Metazoa > Chordata > Mammalia > Rodentia > Geomyidae > Megascapheus > Megascapheus bottae. Next base: position 6,628,529 of record NC_143527.1, read on the forward strand.
TCCAGGGAAATTAGGAAGCATTGGTATCACCATTAGGTGAACACATGAACAGAAAAAACTGGACATTATATAGACAAGGTTGCCTTTAACTCCACAGCTCAATCAAGCTCCTGGTAACTTATCAACACTTGGCTTACTCTGAACAATCTCGCTATTTAATTTATATGCACCTCTGTCTTAAAAGAATAACAAAATACTGTATTAAGATCTCTTTGCAAACCACAAAAGATTTCCTTTCCATCTAAGATATCATTCTCTGTCCAAATGACGAATGTCTCCCCTCCAGTGTTTGCTGGGGCCAGGAATATATATTAGGGCTATAGATGATATATTATCATTTTGTTTTCATGACCACATTATTGAAATAATACCAATAAACTTTAGAGACATGGACATCAAGTTTCTCTTGATAAAAGTTATTATTGATAGCCGGGAGTGGTGGCTCACTCCTGTAATCCTAGCTACTCAGGAGGCTGAGATCTGAGGATCGAGCGGAAGAGCTCAGGGACAATGTCCCTGACCGAGCTCAAGCCCTATGACCCATCAAAAATAGAAGTTATAATTAATGAAGTAATACCAGCAAATTGTTCTGATTATGTTCTATTCAAAATAGACGGTTACTTCTCATTATGTATCTATTCCTTCTCATCAATCTAATTACTCATTTATCATGAATCATCTAATACCTATTAGTCTCTTTTAAGATTGGTGAAACACTGAACATTTGCAGAAGACATTCGTTTCCTTGGCAGATATTATTCTAGTATATACTTTCTTTAAGGTTTCTATTGGAAAAATTAATCTGACCACAATGATGCTTTGTGGTATAGGAATGTGAGTTCAATTCTTAGGTCCCTTCAGTATTATGAGACATGCCAGCGGTAATGATGAAGGTAAATTCAAAGTATGATGATGATTAGACAAATAGAGGAAGATATCATTTCTCTGCATGAGTCATTATGACACCATTTGACAATGTTCTCAAGCATGATGCGCTGACAGACTTTTATCGATGGGCAATTAGAGACACACAAATAAAGGCACAGGACAGAGCTCATAGTTGGATCAATGCAGTAATCATTTCCTGGAGAAGAAAGCCAGAGACAATATTTTTCAATGAAATATATGCAAATAATTTAAATGATGAAGATAACTGTGAAAATGTTATGGGATTTATGAAAGTATATAAAATTTTGCCAGTTCAAGAAACTGAAATGAGAAGTTAATTGTGTTCTCATTCAACTGCATCCCTCTTCTCCATAGCCCAGCTGTCTCATATCTGCAGCTTAATAGAAACAACAAGAGTGACTTCCACTCTTCTCATAGTCAACTATCAGAAAAGAAGCCAGGAAAGCCAGCTGTATAGAAAAAAATGTAGTGTTCCTGAGTATATAAAAGAATGCTATATGTAGCCATTAGTATTTAATATTCTTTTGCATACATATATAACGTATACTAAATATTGAATTCTAAAAATACTGGAGCTTGTTTAAAATCATTATTTGAAACATAATATGTAATGGGCTTAAAACAATACTTTTAAAATATTTTGCAATAGATTAACAATATCATCTTTTGTCAATAATATCTTTATAAAATTTTGCTAATGTGCATGTGTTTTATAAATACATGTTCATTTTATGAAAGAAGCACAAGCACTGTCAATTAAATTATATTCTACATTAATAGAAGACAGTGCTATCATATTGTCCATTAGCTTTAAGTAGTTAAATGTGCTTGATAGAACAGGCAACTTTCCCTTTTCTCTTTCTTAACTTATCATTCAACATGATGATCTTCTCTTCTATTCAGTTTCTTGTTCTTGGCATAGCTTCATTCTTCTTTATAGCAGAATAACCCATTTTCTTTTCCATTAATTTTTAGAAACTGAGGGTTGTTCCATAGTCTGGCTAGTGAGAATCATTCTTGAGTATGCGTGGCATTCCTTTTGTATACTGATGTGTATTACCTCAAGTATATGTCCAAGAGTGGTGTGACAAGAACATATGTCACTTATCTTATACTTGGGGGCCCTCTATACTGATCTCCTTAGTAGCATGACAAATTTTCATTCCCATTAACAGTGTGCAGCGTTTCCATTCACCACATGTCATGGACCTAGAGAAGTGCTTCTGAGTTACAAAGATACATTCCCACATACACTCTCAGGCATGGCTGGCACTCTAAGGACGGTCAGGAGCTATTACTATCAGCTGCTGTCTGTAATGTCATTTCTCTTGACAGATGATAATGTTCTCAGCCTGTGTTTTATGGAGAGTTGGGGGAAGGCAGGGATGGCATGATCCCGAGGAATGCAGCTGCATGTTGCTGGAAGTCTGCAGGGAGTTTAATCACATCTCTTAGTGAGGTTTTGCAGTTACCTGCATGAGTTCCCAAGTTCTCCATGTGAGTAAATTGGAGAGATTCTTTGAACAATTATTTATGTGTATTGGAAAATTCTTGAAGTCCTAGAATACAAGGATTGCCAAAGTAATATGGGAAATTGTGACCCATAGTTTAAATGTATTACAATAGCATAACTTATCGCTTTGCATTAGTGAGAAAGAAACAGCTGAAATAAAGAATAACTACCAAGATTAATGTGAGGGCATTGTGTAGATACATTTCATAATATAGTTCCCTTACTGAAATAGGCAAATAAGTCACAAGGGATATGAAATTTGGCTGCTTTTATGTGCAATCTGAAATAGTTCATTATGATTTTAACTTATCTTTGAGATAAGAGTTTATTTATTAAAAATTGTGAAAATCACCTTATTCATTTTTGTGATACATTTAATATCTTCATGTCTTAGTTTGTTCGTAGCTGCTTCCATATCAGGAAAATAGCCGATGCTCATTACTAATCAACCTCTAGAATGCACATGGGAAAATATGATTTAAAACAACTAAAATAAGGTTTTTTTCTAAAATATATTTGCTAACATTTAAGAGCACAAAAACAAGTATATTAATGCAATCAGATGAACAGATGTCCAATTATGACTGCTTCTTACAACAAACAACTCATGAAGGTAAAAATGTAAAGCTCAGACAATTACTCCCAGTCATTCCTATTTCATTATTCAAGAAAAATAAGAATATCATTAAGGGAAAAGCAGTAAATTTTGCCTTGAGCATGAAAGTGTAAGAGAGACCATAAAAGAATTACTCAAAGCTTTATAAAGTATCACTTCATACAGATGGGTGCTCAAGAAGATGAGAAATGCCAAACAAATATTAATAATTTATAACTCAGAGGTATTAGGAAAATGAACAATGGATACAGAGCAAAGTAGAAAGGCAAAGGATGGATGCAAGGGTAATCAGGACAGTAATAATAACAGGTCAGCTCTCATGTTGCGTATGCTTATAATGACCTATGTTCCCGACATGTGGGACTCTACTAAATATTTATGTTTTTGTTATTCAACGTGCATATTCATTTATAATGTGCATGCATGTACTTTTGAAAAGTAAAATACTTTACAAAAGTATTAGGAAATATAATTACCCAGCTAACAGCATGGGACTCTATGCAGCTTCCAAGGTCTTGATTAAGTGCATACCGTTATCTCTTTACGTGCTTTATTCCTTTTCTTGTCTAAAGGAAAGATGGATGTTGTTTTGGCAAGAAATATTCACAATATCTGCCAAAATTACTCATGTAGACAGCAATGCAAGTAGTAAATATCTCTTTTATGCATAATTAGTTGATTGAATGTCTGTATAAGTTAGAAGTATTTTAATATTTATGACCAATTTATATCTATGAATATTTTATTAATTTCTGCTTTGTCTGAAATAATGATGTTACACTAACACAGAAACCAAATACTTAACATTAATATACTCTAAATTATATGTCAGTGACAATTCTGTGATTAAGTATTACTCAAACTTGTCTCAATAGAGCAATGCGATATGCATAATAGTAACAGTGAGATTGAGATGGAGAGACTTATAATTTATTATTATTTTCAAATAAATTAGAAAGTCTAGCTTTGGAGCCACTTTTTGCTATTTCTAATAGTTGTTTACAGAATCATCTAATGAAGGAAATTGTGTTGTTGGTAGCAGGACCACCCTTCCCAGAACAGACATGTAAATATACATAACTTCAAGTGGATTTCTTGTACTGGATTCTTATATTGCTCTACTTCACTTTGAAGTGTTTATTTTGAATTTTTCCTTCAGCAATCTATCATTAGCTTTTAAGAATAAAGATAGTTGCACTAATGTTTTGGTTTAATTTCTTAGATCTAATGTCTCAAAATATTTATATAAGAAAAGAATAAATTTTCTTTCAAAAGTATGAACTGTCTCCAAGCAACTGACATTGACAAACTCAAAATTTAATTAAGGATATACGCATAGAGTGAAGAAAAATTATGATTTACCTGATCTTCCTCTTACAAATTAAATTCTTCCCTGTCAGATTCTTACATCTTCTGTATCTAAATTCAGCGCTCCCTTCTCTACATACAACTGTAACTTTTTCCTTCTATGTACATCTGTAATAACCACAGCCAGAATTCAGGCAAGTGCATACCACTGTTTCCCATGGAGACAGTTTCTATGTCAAGTCATTAGCAGCTGAAGCTGGAAGAAACTCATTTAGAAGGATTTGAGCTGACAATGAAAACACTCTTTGCTGCCCTCCTTGTGTATGTCACTATTCTGACTCATGACACTCTCTATGGCTGGAAGAGTTCAGCAGAGGAAAGCCTAAAACTGACTCACCATTCAAACCAATGCACTTTCAGGAGTGGAACCAAACTGAAGACATCCTACAGGCTAGAAAAACTGTTCTCACATTTTCCTACTTAGGCTTTCTTCTGGGTGAAACCCTCTTTATGAGCACAGACCGAAGATCTATCTTTGTTAACACGGAGTGAGAAGTTGAAATCCTCAACAAATCTTTGCTTTAATCTAAATCTTAGGTTTGTATTTGGTAAAGAAGAGTAAGCTCAATCTGATCTTATCTAGCTTTCTATGCATGGGCCTTCTTAAAAAAAACACTTTGATCCTTTCTTCTAAATATATTGCAAATGGACCAAAATGCAAATTAAGTACATTTGAACTTATATTTCCTTTCAATAGCCTATTTCCAGACTCTCTAACATGAAATATTGCTATTTGTCAATAGCAAATGGCTTTTTAAAATCAAGAGTAGTTGAGTCACACAAAATATGTGAAGAATAATGTTTACTATAAACTAATATTTTTTACAACAAAGCCCAAGGACAGCAATCAACTTTTTTTCAAAGTTTCAAATTAAGTTTAACTTTGAAGTTTTAATTATTTATTTTTGTGTGAATCAACTTTTAATTGAGAAAATAGATAAAATACATTTTCCTATTACTTTATTGGTTATTAGTAAATGTATTAGTGTGACAAGAAAATCATTTGCTATTTATTTTTCTTTTTGCCAGTCCTGAACTTGAGGCCAGGGCCTGAGCACCATCCTTGGGCTTTCCTCAATACAGACTGAGAAAAAAAGAAATTTACATTGAAGATGTGTTTCAAAGGTAATGCCTAGGTCTTTCCTCCTTAATGATTCTTTTTAACAATCTATGAATTATGCTTGAAATTGGGTTTTTACATTTTACAATAGGGGTGGATTTGATTAAACATACTTAATAGACATGAAAATAGACATTGACCATTAAATGAATCATAGATAAAATCTGGACCAACTTCTTTGATAATAAGAAATCCAATCATACCAGGGATGAAAAATTGAATTAGCTATAAGTCATCATTAGAAAATATGAGTTTATAGATTATCTTCATTTCTATCTCTCTGCATACAGATGAAAGAGAGGGAAGAAGGGAGGGAGAGAGAGATACTGCAAGAAAATGTCTGAATTTTAATAACGGTGAGTAACAGCAATGTAGCGAGAATTCTTCACAAACCCTTCAGCATTCAAAGTAGGGCATGGATGCCGCATAGTACAATTTTACAAGCTTCCAAAATAGTAAATTAATGGCCCAGTATCTTTAAAAATCAAAAGTCTGTGGAATGACTCACTTGCTATGTGTATGGAATACTAATAATATCAAGTACTTGAGTTTATTAACCTTTTACATTAATGATCAGAGTGAAACATGCTGAGAACTGTTACATGACAGAAGGGAGAAAAGTTTCGGGAGACTATTGGGTTTCATTTGACAGTTCATAAAAACCATCAAGTACATATTATGTTAGATTAGCTGAGATCTGAATTCCATATGACAAGTCATTATTATTAAAGGTGAATGGAGGGTATTTTCAAATACACCCTGGAGTGAGGTAGACTAAAATATGATGGTATGCTCTTGAATGTCAAGGACATTTTGTGCAGCATATAATGGAAAACTATATATAATGTGCAGTTTGGGAACTATTTTGTGTTTCTCTGAAGATATCAAAACATCATACTGACTATTATATTGGGATGTGTCACACTCTGCTATAGGTTCAAGTGTGTAGCAAATGCTTATGGACAATCATCATTTCAATGTCAGAAAGAATGCATCAATTCTAATGACATCATTGAGCTAGCATAGGAGTCAGTATGTAAATTCTCCCTCTTTCCATTTTTCTCTTTACTTTTTGGTGCTAAAAAATATTTGACCACGTTTTCATAATGAGTAAGGCATTCCCTGTTACAAAATTAAAGTTGCATAGGATTGGGTTATTTTTTATAATAAGGTAATAAGTGGAAAGATGTTTCCAACTGTTTCTGTCTTCCTAAATGTCAGCTCTACTCATTCAGAAATACAAAGACCACTGGGAATGGGACAATTTCATCTTATGCATATTAATCTTTAAATACTGCAATGTTATGCAAATATTGGGAGATCCAGTAATACATTCTTTGTTATTGTGAAGAAAATCTACCACTTTTATGATACCAATGATTTTATTTCTTGAATACCTAAGGTTTACCCAGTTAATCCTATCTAAACACTTTTGATAACATTGTGCCCAGAATTTATGTTTAATAATGGAAGCAAACAATTAATCTGGTAAATAAACTTTCTATCTCTATTAAAAATGTACCTAAGAATTTTATATGTACAATTCTACTAAGAAAAGGACTAATGAGAATCTTGGTAAAGTCAGAATCCATTCTGAGCAATGAATACTTGACCTAGTATTGTTTTATTTCAGCTTCAGCAGAGAAACAGAGTAATAAGATAAAGAAGACAGAAAGATCAATTATAAATAATTCGCTAGCCCAGTTAAAGGAAATGTGGAGTTCTGTGATACACAATGGTGACATTGGAAGCCAGTAGATCTGCTGGGGGTAGTTTTGATAAAAATGCAACCCAGAGGGTAAAGACCAAGGTCCCATCCAACTTGGTAATAATCGATGATGCTACACAGTCCATAAATCCCATCTCCCCGAAATCAGAATCATGAAACAACTGGGTGAGTTTTCACCTGGTCAAGCTGAAGGAACAAAATCTCTTTGTCTGTTTTTGTTCCGTGCAGGGTTTCTCCAGATGGAGCGAGGTACACAAACACTGGTATTTATCTGATTTATTCAATGTGCAGATTCCAATGAAGATATCTCTAAAGAACAGTCACCACACAATAGTTAAGGCAGTATTGTTAGAGGCACTGAAATACCGAGGTCATGATCCAGGCACACGAAGAAAAGGTGAGTAATCAGAAAACTGAAGGTGAAACACTGATAATAACAGAAAAGGAACTCCACGAACAAAGAGAATACATTGATGGCTACCCCACAGATATGCATTAACATTTCCAAATGCACATTATAAAGTCTCCATTAAAAAAAATCTCATTCAGAACAATAGCAATCTCCTCACCTTACTTCACCATGCTGTTTAAGCAATGTCTGATTTCTTCTGCTTTGAGTTTTACTAATGACACGAATCCATTTCTCACCACCCATTAACTGGGCCACAGTCCTGGGCATCTGACCCAGATTTCTTATGTATCTCAAACTTCCACAATCCATTAAAAAATCAGTCACATTGATGTTTTCTTTTACAACATTGATGGACCAGTGAATTAATGTAATTATGCTGAGTTCTCACTTTTTTGGTTTACTCAGAATTAATTCCACATTCTCCATAAATTAGTCTTAATTTTTTCTCATAATCTATGTTACAATAAAAACTTGTTCTTTCCCTTAATATTAAAATTCTGATTATTAGTATAGTCTGATCTTCCTATCTCAGAGCATTTTCAGAAGCTTTCTCTTTCCTTAAAATTTTCGCCTTTATTCCTAAACTGACTCTTTCACAATATTCCAGGCTTACCTTAAATATCACCTTTCAGAGGCCACTCTGTATGTCAACCTTATCTCAAGGAAATGTATTGCTAATGAGTACATAAAACACTATCAATATTGTTCATAAGGATTGTTCATTAACCCAAATTACTGATTGCTTATATGGATCCTTACTAATATTTCTATAGCTATAGTTTTTTTCTCCAGTTACAAATAGCATAAAAACAAAGGTACAACAGACATATGTGCCACTTTTATCTTTTGCAATGTATAGTCACAATCTATAATGATTAGAATAATATTTCATTATTTAAATGAGTTCAACATACATTATAAACATTCCATATACAAAAACCTTAGCTTTCACAAATGTGATGCAGTTTCTATAATAAACCGGTTGTGATAAAACATTGTTTGTATAGCTACCCATGTACCTATCTACTATTTCTCAGACACTGTCTCTGCCTCTATCCAGTTATCTATCTATCTATCTATCTATCTATCTATCTATCTATCTATCTATTTGTCTATCTATCTATCTATCTATCTATCTATCTATCTATCTACTATCTATCTATCTACTATTTATCACCTCTCTGCTTCTCCATCTGTGTCCCTGTGTACCCTGGACTAACCCAGGGCACATGTAGAGTGGAATTCATCCTCATGACAATTACATGTCTATAAGGTTGGAGACCCTTTGAAGTTCATTGATTGCTCATGATCTATTTATTATTTTATTTATTACCAAGGTAGTGTGCAACCTATGGTAATGAGTATTAATGAGAAGAAACATCTGTAAGGATACAAAGTGTTTAGGCTTAAAGAAGGGAGACAGATGGAGGGCAGGTACATGTACAATTTGTGCCCGAGGAGTGAATGAAGCGTGTATTCCCGAGACGACATGTGATTTGCTTCTCCAGAGGAGAAGAAAACTTACTGGTATGGTAGTTATGAATATGTTCACTTAGGGCAAAGCACCTTCAATCATATTTATCTCAGTGTAGAAAACAAACCATTTTTAATATTTAACTCACTCCAACAACTAACTTTTAATATATTATTTAACAACTAATCCACTCCACATAAACAAGACGTTGTAACTTTAAATTGATTTTCCCCCATTCTTGAGTTACAAGTCATTTTAATTTGTTGATGAAAACTGATGGATCAAATGGAAATTTAATAGAAAAGCCCCGGGTCATAAAATGCTTCGTTTGCATAGTACATAGAAAAACAGTTACAATTTTGCATTATTCTAAAATGTAACTGAATTTCTAACAACATTATTCTTTGTTGCAGTAGCAATAGCACAGTACATTGATTAGAGTGATTGTGGATTGATTAGATTCCATTATACATTGATGAGTTGCAGGAGACAGGCTGTAAAAATCTATGCTGACTTCAGATTTATGAAATGGAAGCCGAAGCACTGTCAACTGAGTTTGCTCTGACAAGTTCTTCCTACTTTCAAAAAAAATCCATTCAAGTCTCTGCATCATACATTTTACAGGAAACTGAACCTCAAATAATAGAAAATTAAAAAAATTGTACATTACACTGCTGGATTTTGGGGGAAAGAAGGGTGTGCTCAAAGGCAAACAAAATACTTCAAAGCAAACAAACAAACCACATAAAACAACGTATGACTGGCCATTGGGTAAATGCAGATAGGATGTTGGTGATGGAAATGTTGGTGATAGCTCTGAATACAGGTCTCCTTTAGTATATACTTCAGCAGTAAGCATCAATATTAAATGTGAACTTACATCTACCTCCATAGTTGGCTACCAACTTAACTAGTCAGCAAAATTATATTTCTGGAACACTTTCTCATAAACCCTTACAATTAGATTTCCCAACCAGCATGGGCAATCTATGCCTTTTATTTACCTTTGCTTCCAAAGTCATATTTGTTCCACTTTAATTTTTATTAGTAATGTTTCTCTATGAAATTATGTATTTTCAAATGTTAAGCCTCAGTTATTTGATAAGAGGTGAACCTTGACCTACAACTGAAGTGATGATTTCTTATCTCTATCTCTCTGTCTCCGTCTATCTCTGTCCATCCATCTGTCTGTCTGTCTGTGTCTGTCTTTTTCCTCCTCCTCCTCCTCCTCCTCCTCCTCCTCCTCCTCCTCCTCCTCCTCCTCCTCCTAGCCTCTCTCTTCATTACCATGGTTTGAACTGAGGGCTTGACAGCCGTTGTTAGTTCAGGTGTGTTCCGTCCCTTAAACTCAGCCACCAGCCCTGTTTTTCACTAATTAATTTGGTGATGTAATCTCACCAATATTTCTGCCAAGGCAGTATTTTACTTCCATAGTCTGGAATGAAACTGGTGATTCCAGTACCAACATCAGTGGCTCACCACTGCATCCTATAATGCACGTTTCATTGGAGAATTCAACAGTCTTCGTTTCATAATTACCAAATATTGGTTTAGTTTATTTTTGTCAGTCCTGGGGCTTGAAATCAGAGACACTGTCTCTGAGCTTCTTTTTTTCAACACTAGCACTCTACCACTTGAACCACAGCACCAATCCCAGCTTTTTCTGTGTATGGTACGGAGGAATTGGACCCAGGGCTTCAAGCATGCTAAGTAAGCACTCTACCGCTAAGCCACATTTCCAGCCCACCAAATACTGTTTAAATCACAGTATCCAGAAATATAGGTAGGGATAGATATTTTACCATTGAAAGTAGCAAGTTGGCCTTTCAGAGTTTTATAGATGACAGAAATAAATAAGAATCATGGATCTTTGTGACCCCATAAATACCCACTACCCTCAAAATCCAAGGGATATGTGGAGAAGACTAGTTCAGTGTTGCATAAATTGTAACTTTGCTGCAGTCACATGGGAAACCCCTTGACCTAAAAAATCTGAAACTTATAAAAGCAGTGTCCTTGACATACACAACATTTTATTCAGATTGAGGTAATATATTTACTATCTCTCAGGTTCTTCCAGTAGTTAAGACTCTAGAATAAAAGCTCAAACAACACAACATGACTTGACTAGTTCTGATTGCTTGAGTAAAGACTGCACTTGTGTTATAACTTTTTTGCAGGACCGTGGATGTATATTATGGGAAGCAGTCCTGTTAGCAGACATGGGATATAATCATTACAGCTTCCTGATAAGTAATGCTGCTACCAACGGTGTTGTTTGAGTTGGCATCTTCGACATCTTGATCTGTGTAATGGTTTTGGGTGTTGACAACTTGATTAATCTGAGCTGGCTCTGATCAAAAACACACTCAAATTCCTTTTGCTCTGAAGGATTTTCTGTCTCTTTTGTGGATAAGATCAATCAGAACCAGGATAGATTGAGTAGCCTTATAGTGGAAGAGCCCATATCTTGGTACTGAAAACTGTTCTGTCTTCTCTGGCTCATTTCAGACAGCTTTGCTCAGAAAATTGAGAGGTAATAAAATCTCCTTTAAAATACAAAAGAAATTAATCTTTACATTGCTATTTCACAGTGACCAAATGTCTAGAATAGTTCCTTGTCAGTATCTTATTTATATTCATTTACCAGAAACTACAGTAACAGATTCATTAAATAATGAAGAGCATTATTTTTTACTATGTTCCTATATTTTACATAATTTTTGCAATATTCTTCTTCAAGGATTTGTTTTATCCTTCTTGATCCTTACTCTGTCTTAACCATTGCATCCAATCAACCACAAATTCCTGAGGATATGTCTCCAATATGTTTGAGAATTTACTTTTCCTTTATGCATGCCCTGCATTTAGTTACAGTCTCTCTGTTGATGTATTTGTGTAATTTAAAGTCCCTTAGCTTTCTGTTTGCTTTAGGCTTTAAAGTACTCTCTCTTTTTCAGCCCTTCTAAACCAAGATATTGCTACATGTGGATATAGCAATTAAGGTCATCTCATATCATCTCCCTACTTTCAAATCCAGGTTATGTTACTCCCTCCATGGCTCAGACCATATCCATTTTCATCTCTTTCTACACTCCATGTTCTGAAGATACAAAGCTGTTGTTGAGTGAACTGAGCACATCATCTGATGGGACATTGCTAGACTTTTGCTGATTGCTCGTTTCTACACAAAAGAGTTTCTTTTTCCAGTTTACAGGGACCAGGTCTAAGACTGAAGTTGTAGTTTCCACAGTATACATCCAAATCCTTCATCCCCAGATGCGTGAGCAGTGCAGTATCTTTTATTCCTGTGATTGCTTTCATGGTTTGCCATGACATGGTTTGCCTAATTCTCCTGTATAGTAGTATTTATTTATTTGTTTGACTTTTGTGGAAGAAGGTCAAGACCTAAAATCAAGCAAGTCTTCATGTATCTGATGAAATTTATTAATATAATATATACATGAATAATTTGTATGCATGTTTATTTTCACTCGTGTTAATGTGCCTAAATACATTTTGAAAAGAATTTTTCTCCTAGTTTAAATCAATTTTGTCTAGTTCTTCTGTAATACCTATTCTCAGAATATACTTAATTGAACCATATTTCACAGAAAATATTGAAAGAAGTAACAATGCTATAATCATTGATGTTGTGCAGTAATTCGACTGAAAACTAAATGATCTTTCCAAGGAACTGATAACCAGCAAAATGTAAACTACCAGAGAGGCATAATTTTATTTATTTGCATTTTTATATTTCCCCTATTTTATATATTACCTTGCTATTTCTCTAAAAAGTAACTAAACTCATTTAGGAATCCTGAAGTTTGCTGCTAAAAAGGAATTAGGCTACTATAGATCTCAAGTTACTCATTGGGTAGATAAAAGTACTGAAAGAAATAGAACCTTCTGGAGGAATTCTTTCTTGTGACTTATCTTGTTCACTATTAGTAGTCTCTTCATGAGCAAGCAGAATTGCTTTTTCTTCTGAGGGAAAGAATAGGAGACAGGGAAAAGTGCTACACAAATGTGGAAGGAAAAACTAAGCCACTGAAAAAAGAGATAAATAACTTTACGAGTTTAGTTTGTAAAGGATACAATTACTTGTCAAGCTGCATATAACTTCTTTTGTAAAATTTATTATTATTTGATGAAAATGTTCTTCTATTTAAAAATATACATTATGTTGTAATGCAATGTGAAGCACATATTCCCAGCTGAGTAAAGGATTTAGCTGGACATTAGTGGCTGATACCTATAATTCTAGCTATTCAAGAGGCTGAGATCTGAGGATCATGGTTTGAATCCAGTCAAGAAAATCCATGAGATTCTTAACTTCACTTAAAATCCAAAAAGTCAGTAGTGAAATTGTGGCGCAAGCACTAGTTCACAGGAGTCTTGAGCAAGAAAGCTCAGGAAAGTTCCCAGGTCCAGGGTTCAAGCCCTAAGAAGAGAAAAGAAAAAGAAAAAGAAAGAAATTCACTTAACTTCACTCACATTAGCACAAGTGTGTGCTATCGGGGGCTCTTAATATATAATTTTCAGTCAATTTTCAAAAATATAATATATTACCATAAACTCTAATTTCCATATTCACGATATTTTGCTGAGATTGTCTCTTCAGTTTAGATAAAATGTTGTATCTTTTGACCAAGATTTCCCCAATCATTGTTCCTTGCTCCCTTTATACCCCATTTTTTTCTAATCAGGAATTTGGACAGCTTTCCCTTGGTCGTTGTTCACCTCACTGGAGTGTCACCAGTGACCATTCTGTGCTCTTGAGCTGACTGAAAGGTTGGTGTGTGGGGGTGAGTGGGCTGTCCTTGGGCCTTGAGTGTCTTGGACCTTGGGGATATTGGATGGGCTGAACTCAGTTCAAACTGTCGACTAGAATGTAGATGACTAGCTTTTCCAAAATATCAGTCTCAGGATAGGTAGCTATCTTGTAAGGTTTGCTTTTATATTTCAAAACAATGTTCCAAGGGATTTTAGAGGCAAGTTACCAGATTTTTCAAGGAAGTTAATAGTGTCATGTCTATAGTGATTCACTTACAGTACAGGATCTATCGAATTCATGGAGAGAAAATTCAAACTCCAATTCTCCATAAGAGAATAGCAAGTATATTGTGATTATTTTATCATTTACTTTCTACTGGAATAAATGACTTCTATGTCTTTTGCAGGCAAAATAAATTTGTTGCTCAGTGCTCCCTAAGGTCTAATTTTATTATATGTTTAATTTAAATACCTAAAGTTATGATCTACCTATTTTCTAGATGCAAATAGTAGGATCATTATATCATGTCTTAAGCACTCTTTCCATAAAATCTTTCTGGTCAAATAAGTCCAAACCCATTTTTGTTGATTTAGTTTCATCTTATTAACATGACGAGAAGTTGGTCTTGTTAGCTTACGCTTTAAGTCTCAGCTATTGGGGAGATAGAATTCAAGCCAGCTCAGGGCAAAAAAAATCACTGCAATATCCCATCTTAACTAAACTAAATCACCTAGGGATGGTAATATGCACTGATTTTCCCAGTTACCCAAAATCTTTTTTTTATTGTAATTAGTAAAAGGGTTACATGATATTTGCCAGATAGAAAGTGCATTAATTCACATACATTGATACCCTTTCACATGTCTTGGTACCCATTTCCCTCCCCCCCCCCACACCCCCCACCCGTCTTGGTTTTCCCCCCTTCCCTATCAAATTTCAAATATCCAAATACAAATAAATTCAATATATCAGATAACAAAGTGAGATACTATAACAATATGAGATAACCAAGGGACAGCAAAGGAGATGAGAGACAACATAGTACATTAAGGACAACAATCATTCATTATATTACCCAAAATCTTATACAAAGGAAAATCACAATCCAGACTGGAACCAGGAACAAATTTGAGACCCATGTCTCAAAATTACTAAAACAATAGAGTCTGAGGCATGACTCAAGTTGTATGCCCCACATACAAATTTAAAAAGAGAAAGAAAATGATGATGATATAGCATATACTCTTTCTCCAAAGTCACAAATTCAATGTAGTCTCAGCACAATTCAAGAATGGCACCTTTATCCTTTTAAGGAATGTATAATATTCCTTCTCTGTCTTCACTTCAGTTCAGGAACAGAGTTTCTCTTGAACAAGAACAGATGCATGTAATCTTCCTCCTCAAGATCCAGTGACCAAGTAGACAGAAAGCATCGGTAATAGGAATAATAATTTTAACAGGGAGGGAAAAGCTGAAGTGTTATTCTCATCAGTGGTATAGAGCAATATTGAAATCAAGTTTCAATGCACTGCCATTTACTTGAAGAGTTCTCAGCTTCTGTGACTGGGAAATATCATTTGTTGGCTTTCAGTTTTAATTCCACAGTCAGATACGAGATTCAAGCTGACTAGCCATGTAAGCTTGCTTGAAATATTCAGCTTCCAGGGTTAAAATATTTGCCATCCCTTTTTTTAAAATTGAAAGTGGAATAACTTATTGAAAATGTTGTGAGATCCTGAGGATTGAGTTGTCTTTAGTAACATGAGACACAAGTCACACTCATGTTACATTTCAATTTTGCACTCATTTAAACTTCGTGCTGAGAGTCATTTTGCTATGGGAACATGACTTGTGAGCTACTCAGAAACCTTTGTTGTCTATTTAAATGGGAACTAATCATCCTGTACTTTTGTTCTCAGAAGCCCAACTACATCTGCCCTTCAATCTTTTTAAATCTCAAAAAAGAATCTTCAAGCTCTTCCCCTGAGATCTTAAACTTCAATCAATGCTTTTAATGGTAGTGCTCTGGACTTGATTTTTGCCTTCAAGCCACATTTTCCTTGAGAAAAGCATGTTAGAGAAGAGACTAGAGAGAGACATTACCTTGATCCCAGAAAGTGGTGGCTCCTTTAAATGTAGTCTAAAATTTTTCTAAGAACTAGGCCATTTTCTTTTCTTTAAAAAAAAAAAATTGGGCCATTTTCTCTCTAACCACACCTAACATGTGCCTAAGATAACTATTTGCCACTTTTTTTTTTTTTAACATTTTGCCCAGGAAAATTCTTGGCTATCTCTAGGAAGTCACTAAGTATATTCTGTATGTTAGGTGTGACAAAGGATGAAATTGTATCATATTCTTTCCCCCTGGTTTCTAATACAATTTCTACAGTCTTAATGCTCATCTATTTTGTGAAACTTTGCTGTCTTTTTAAAAGGTGTGACTTACTTTATCATTACAAAGGTGGTGTGCAGAGGGGAAATGAGTCAGATAATGAGGGCATTTCTTTCTTACAGTGTCTTTGTTCCCTTACTGTCTCCCAGGCCCTCCCTCCCACTCTACTCAGGAGTTGTGTAATCACATTCATCAGTTTCCAGTGAGCTCCCCGCTGAGCTTTTTACCCTTTCCCCTTAAGTTTTGTACTATTCCTCATCCACATGAAGATATACGTGGAAATACACCATTCATAAGCAAAGAAGGTGAAATTACCAAAGAACAAAAATAAAAAACAGAGCTCTCTTGTGTCTGTATCTGGAAGTTTGTTTCAATACACACCCATTGCACCTTTGTTTCTCTCCTAAGAGTATCATCTTAATCAGCATGAGAATCTAGAATCAAGTATAATTTGTCACATCCCAGGTATGTTAGATCTAATTTCTGTATATCAGACAGAGCATGTTCCATTTGTCTCTCTGAATGTGGCTTACCTCATTTATCATGGTTTGTTCTAGTTTTGTTCATTTCCCTGAAAATGACATGATTTTATTCTTTTTAATGACCGTGTAAAATCCCACTGCATCTAGATACCATTTTTTGGACCCATTCATCCGTTGTGGGGCATCTGGGTTCTTTCCATAGCTTATTGTGAATAGTGGGCCAATGGACAGGTGTCTTTATTATATCCTGGCTAATGATGATCAGGGGAGGTGCTTTTATTTGATAATGAGTTCAAAAGTCAAGGCTTTTCATTTTAATGATAGCTACTACAGTAGTTTGTACCCAGTCAAAATAATTTTATTATCTTCTAGTGAAACACGGAGATGTGTGCATATAAGTCATTTCAAAAGTTTACTGGTGTCATGTGCTAATGGCTCACCTCTCTAATTCTAGCTACTCAGGAAGCTGAGATCTGAGGATCACAATTCAAAACCAGCACAAGTAGGAAAATCCCCGAGACTCTTATCTCCAACTGTCACAGATGCAAAAAAAAAAAAATTAAAAAATGGAGCTGTGGCTCTAGTGGCAGTGGGCTGGCCTTGAGCAAAAATGCTTGAGGACAACACCCAGGCCATGCGTTCAAATGCTAAGACCAGTACACACACACAAATAAGCATATTAATTAAAAATGCAGAATGAGCAATATCTGTCTCCATATGGACACTGATTACGGTACTGAATGATGTCTAACGATATGACAGGGTTAAGTTCAAGGTATTATGTCTTAAGTGCAAAAATGAATGTCTCTGATTTATCCTAGCATGAATGCTGGTAATTATTTTTATAAAATTTAGGTTTCTCTATATTATTTATTTATCAAGTCTTGAAAAGTACATAAAATTTGGAAGGAATATTCACATTTCCAAGATATATGAAAATATAATTTACTTTACACATAAGTAAAGGAAAAGAGATTATCAACTCAACAATATGTCTTAGTAAGATCTTCTAAAACTGTTCTTTTCTCCCAAAATCATGCCTTGTCTGCTTCACAATTTCTTTTTTGGAAGAGTTCAGTCTCATTATCCTATTTGGAAGAAAATGTAGTTCCTGCTCAGAAACTGTTTCGAGGTTAACCCTGGTATATTGTACAGCAAAAGAAATATATATTCGTGTTACTTCAGGCCAAAATTGAAAAAGATTCTGGTAGTACATTTTAAATAAAAATAGAAAACAAAACAAAACAAATAAAAAAGCTGGCATTGTGCTACTGTGTGAACTCTAGAGTGTATAAACCATAAGCAGTGGCAGTTTTATGCCATTAAATGCGTATAATATGCATCTTGTGGTTAGAAGCTCTGCATTTTTATATGGCTGGAAGCCCAGTTATGCAAATAATTCAACTCTCAATTCTTTTCTTGATAACATGAGAACTGAGTAGGAATATGCATAGAAATCCCCTCTCTCCCTTTGTCATTGCCCCTGCCGTGTGTCCTTTCTTCTACCAGAGAGCACAGAACGAAACCAAGTCAGGAGAGCAGTTGTATTTTATGGGTAACAGTGGCTTTCTTGGCATCAAGAACATTGTGGGTCTTGGATTCTAATGGCCACTTTGCTCTAGTAATGTGGAAGGCAACAATTAAGCTAGGTTTAAGAGCAGTTCCAGATGCAACTATGAGGTACGGCCCTTAGACTGAACAGATGTTTGAAAATTTTAGCTGAGTGTGTTTGTTCATTCTAAATATGTTTACATAATGTATTGTTTGCTAGTTTCTCAAGCACATTTGCATGGAAATGTATGTACAGCCCTGATTCTGCCATCTTTAATCAGGAAAATCTGCCACAGGCTTCTGGTGGAATTATGCACGTGTCAGGAGTGGCAGAGTCAGCCATGGAGGGGGCTGTGAGCTCATCAAAGCAGTGTGCTTCTTGCCTTCACTTGATCAGGGAGGTAGAAATGTTTAGAGATAATGATTATAAACAATACCAACAATAATAATGTAAAAATAACCCCACAGGTCTGGAAAGAGAACTTTATAGAGGATTCCACTAATGGATCAGAGAAATGTAGATATTCATTCATATCCACCTGAGTTCTTTCAGGAAATGAACACCACAATAATATTTTTTGGTATCTATATCTTGACTTAATACTAAATTTCTGTCCCCTTCCATGACATGCAGCTGTTTACATGGTAATACCTGATTTCATATAGTTATTTTCTTCCTCAAATTTCAACTTTTTAAAAAATTCTACAGGCAATTTATAGGACTCTATAAACAGTTTTAAATCCTCAGACAACCTGTATTTATCAATAATCAGGTTAAGGTAGACTTTTATTTGGACAAAAATCAATAGTTTCATAACATTCTTGAGTCATGTCAATGGTGCGTATGGTTTTGCCTCCATAATTCTGTCAGGTAATGCATCTCTTTTATGTAGTTTTGTGTATCTATACTTTGGAACTGTCTCTTCATTCTGTCCACAGGAATTTTTACCCATGTTTGTTTCTGTCCGGTGCTGGGATTGCCCGATCTGGCCTGAAGGTGGCAGTGTTGCAGTAGGTCCCAGTAGCTAAACCCTCCTTGAAGGTTCAGCACAATTTATCAGCCCTAAGTAAAGACAAACAAGTTTTACTTAGGCCTTCTAGTATTCAACTCTGGCTTTAACTTGTCAGGCCCTTCTAAACACTCTCACAGCCTAAGTGATGATAGTGCTATTTTGTTAAATGAATGAATAATGGATTTGGATACCACGCATGGATGCTCTCTGCCCGGGCGCATCATTTTCTAATATCTGTTGACCATCCATTATTTCTCTTCTCTATATTGAGAGTGTCTGCCTCCTTATAGCTTGATTTTTCTTTGCCCCTTACTTCTCTTACACTGTGAAGGGTCAGCAGGATCAAGGTCTATATTGCACCCTCCGAATTATAGCCACTGATTAGGTCTTAATGGGAACTACCTCTGCCCTTTGCTTCTGCTCCATTTTTGTCTCCACAGGGCATGAAGATACCAGGCTGTAGGAACCATGGAGCACAGAAATTAACTTCCAGGATGTGACATCTTCATATTTCTTCATATTAATTTATTTCACTACGCGTGTTAGTTGTACCCGAGTGTTCATTATGATAATTCATATATTCATGTAAGGTTTTCTGACCATATTCATCCCCTCTATCACGCCCCTTCTTCTCTTTTGGTGAGGTCAAACACACAAAAACTCATGCAGTGTGTTTTGTATGATGTTAAACCCAAACTCCTACTGCAGTGATCCGAATGTATATCTACAACCTTTGAGTCTGATTTTAAAACTTTGAAATAACCATCAGCCAGATGACTGTGCAAATGAACCAAGAATGAGGTAAAAACCAAGATCCTCTACTATGTTTCCTCTAGTTAAACAAGAAAAAAGAACAAAGTGTGAATTATACAGCATTTATGATTTAGGTAAGGCTAGAACTGTGTAAAAGAAGCAACAATGCAAATCATCTCCATTTATTCTAGAAACTATTTGGCAGTTATTGCTACTGAATTACACATTTTAAGCAACAGAAATGTAAAAAATGTAACATAAAGGATTAGTAAAGGAAGTTGCTGAAAGAACCTCCCTACTTTTTATCTATTTTAAACCTCATGAGTAAAACTCAGGCTTCTTTTGATTGACATTTTAGACCTCAGAAAATTTGTTATTTAGCAGCTAAAATCCTGGAATCTTGAGGTGGTAACTCTATCAGTCACACATATGCTTTTTTATTAACTCATTCAATGATCACTGTTTTGAATTTTTTGATAAGCCCGAAATCATTGAATAATATGCAAAATTAAAGACCTAAGATGACAAAATATACATCTCTACTTATGAGAAATAATAAAATGAACAATACAATGAAAATATGTTAACTGTGGATATATTTTAAAGAGACTACTTAAGAAATGATACGAATAGGTGTTTGGTTAATTTTTAATTACCATGTGGTTTGGAAAACTAAAAGGAATTCATGACATTTGAGTAGCAAAAAAGTAAATATACTTGTAAATTTTTTTGTCAGATGGACGCAAACACAAAATACAAAAAGTCTAGGAAAATAATCTGATTTATCTCTCCCACAGGGGCATTAAACCCTATATATGAACATTTTGGATTGTCAGGATTTTAGGAGATTGTCATACTATTATCTATAGAGTCTAGGTTAAAAAGTGCACAGGACAGTCCCCCCCCCAAATAAAAAGAATCACACAGGTAAGCACAAATTTTTAGACATACTAGTATTTACAAAACTTGCTTCAAGACAAAATATTACCTCTCCTTTAGATTTTTACTAATTTCCTTTGAGTAGTTGTGCAAAACCGTTGACATTTCACAAAACAGTTTATGAATGCAGAACATTTAGATTAGTGTCACTCCTTTCTACATTGTCAATCACATTCCAACCTGCCCTTCTCTTACTTAAAAAATAAGAGAAAACACTGCACTCCAGAAGGCATGATACCCTGTCCCTTCTCCTCTTCATTCATCTACCTCTCTCCCCTGGACTCCCCAACCATTCTCCAGTATACCATTCCTGATTCACAGAAAGAGGAAGAACTTATGTACATGCTTTGAGAGACACAGACTTCAGAAGACTCTGACAGCAGATTCTGGTTTAAAATGATCCCCAAAATAATGAAAAATAAGGAAATGATCTAATTTGTTCAGCATTTTCATGATAAATGTCAAAGTTTCTCTTTGGGGTACCACATATCATTTTTTTCTTCTATTGGAGGCATAGAGCTTTCACAGTTTGGTGACCTACAGAGAGCAAAGTGTCTGTCTCTGTTCACAAGTCATTCAAGCTCCACACTTAAGTTCTTGAATATAAACACATATAGAAAGTACAGTTGATTATTTTCAATAATATCATGATGAAATGGAATATATTAGACTTATTGATACATGTTCTTGTTTTAGCAACAAATTAATTCCAGTAATGCCCTTGCTCGAGTTAATTTTTCATGAGTAAACATATAATCCCAGAGAAATCTCCTCAGAATGGTGATAATTTTGACTCAAGTATAACTGCTGCAATTCTTTTTCCAGGCACTGCCATTAAAGAGATCATGCCTTGTCAACACAAAACTGTCTGACAGAAACTGTTGTGTTATCTCTCACCGGTCAGCACTATTTAGCTATTTTATTCAAAGATAAATGCAAACTGGAAGTACTGCATATTTCATTCCCATTTTTAAAATGTGCCAATGTGAGAAGTAGATTTTGCTTTTGCAATTATTAATTTTTTTTGATGAGAAAAGTGATTACAACTACATTCTGAACACTTGTCAGTTAGGAATTTAAGAATGCCCGAAGCAACCTTAAACTACCTGAGCTGCTTGGAGCTATTTTAGAAAATAATTTGCTTCAGTTTTTGTGCATTCCATAGGTGATTGCCCTTTTCATTTATAGACTCAGCCTGAATTCTTAAGGGAGTGTTTTGGTGTACAAAAAGGAAGAACATTAGAACTAAATTCTTAATCATTGACAGCATTCTGATTTTTTTTGTGTTGACATTTACAATGTCTATGCAGGAAAATCTGTTGTTGATGTTGTTGTTTCAGGTTGGTCTTTATTATCATCTGAGAATCTTGCTCTGCATCAAGATTTTCTTCCTTAAAATCAGTTACAATTCTGTAGGCATTTTTCTTTCTTCAGCTCACATTTCGCCAAGACTGGGTACCATAATGGAGTAAAGTGATACCACCTGTAAACATGAATTGCAGAATTTGTTCATCTCTTTGACAGGAAAATCAGCTCAAAAGGCAAAAGAACATTTTGGGGGCATGGTGTCAATTATTGCCTTTCTGTTTCTCTCTGTCCCCCACTTCCTCTGTCTCTGTCTCCCCTCTGGCTTTTTCTCTACTTCCTTCTCCATCTTTACCAATCCTTGCAATGAATATCATCACTGAAATGAAGGGAAAATAAATACAGTACTATTTTATTAACTTGCATAAATGCAATACTATTTACTAGCTTTGCATACACTAATTATACACACACACAATATAGTTGTTAATAAAAAACCATAACCTACCTCAACATCAAATCTGTTATAATATATAGGATACAAACATGTGAGTAATAATCTGCACAAAAGGATACACAGTGAGTTAGGAGTCACATTAGCCTCAAATACAGGTGTGTTTGTAAGCACATTGACTAGAAAAAGTCATTTGATTTTGCTGTATCACAGATCTTCCATCTACAAAATAGGGAAAATATAGACATACTTAGATAAAATAAATGAAATTGTTTCAAATGTATTTTATAATCTGGATGCCATTTCCCTGAACTTCAGTCTATTTGATACTAAAATTTTTAAGCCTGTATTTATTCTGTTGATACTTATGATATGTTTACTTTGATTTTGTAAGAAAAGTATATTAGATCATTAAACACTCTAACTCAGATATCAGAGAAAACCATATAAGATATTCTTTATCATTGACTTGCCTGAAACCATTCATATATACTCATGAACAGTGCCTCCTTTCGAAGGACAAGAAGAAAGGAGAATGAAAATTGGATATATTTTTGCGATTCAAGCAGTTATATTAATGTGAAGAAAGTTGACTGTAGGAAGATGTGATAGCTATAAAGAAGCTAATACAATAACTGCTGAGATCTTTATATTATGATGAGTATCTGTAAGACTTTAGTCTATGATAATAAGAAATTGAAGATGTGTTTGTAAAAAATATTTCTTCCATCTTGATTGGCTGGTAATGTGAAGTGCAGTCACTGCTTCCATACACAATCTGTCTGTTCTCTAATTATGATCTACTTACCCCTTCTAGATTTCCCTATGACAATTCTAAGCAATAAGCAATTCTAATGTTCTTTCTCGTAGGATGTAAACTTGTACCTGAGTTATTCTTTACTCCAAACCTTCTATTGATATCATAAGCTCTGAATCAGCAGCAATCAGTTAACAAACCCACAAGTGAGAACCTGGGCAATGTTACTCGGAATGCTCCATTCTGGGGATTTTTAAAAAGTCACTCATTCATTCATTCATTCATTCATTCATTCATTCATTGTGGTTTGACCCTAGGATCCCTTAAGGGCTTATTTTAGAGCATGGGAAACCACCCTAGTTGCAATTAGGACTGAGGGAAACGTTTCGGTAGGGTAGTATTCGATCTCCATCAACACAGTCAGATGAAGGGATTGAACTGTGAACGAAATGATGTTACAGTTACAGTCAGCTGTTGCCCTGCTCCTCAAAGACCCCCGGGGACACGCAGACCCATGCCCATCCCAGTCCCTGCGAATCCGCAGACTGACAGCCGAGGGGACGCCATGAATGCCTGCCTGCCCATCTCCTGCTTACTCACTTGTGGCTTCTAAGGAACATTGCAGTTGAGGTTTTGTAAAATCCAAACATTTATTTTTGTAATGGAAAGTGACTCCAAAGCCCTTCCTTGGGCGCTGTGAGAAAAGCCATCCTCTGCTCTTCACAGAATACCCCAAAGGCAGACTAGTGAGCTGAGCTCAAGCCCGAGGTCGGGTTTATAGATAATGTGGGATTGAAGGCTGTGTTTCCAGCAGGAAATCGTGGATGGAAGAGTGATGACAGAGAGGCCATGACCCCCCGCCTCCATGACCCAATTGGTAGGGCCAGATCATTTCTATGGCCTACTTTGGGAATATTTTTTTTCTCATCTGGTCTCTATTTGCCAAGGTCCCTCCACAGTACAGAGCAGAGGGGACTCCCCCCCCCACCCCTGAAGACCAATGTGCTGCCTCTACAAACCATACCCGTGCGTCCCAGCAGCTTGGCGCTGTGTCTCCATGCTGTCTTCAAGAGCCAGCTGATCCTTCTTGGTGGGTGCTGTTCTTGTTGATGGAAAGAACATGCCTAGGATTCCAAGTTCTCAGGAGGGGAAGGGCCACCTGTGTACCCGTTCTCCTGATATCTCGCAAGGCTAATAAACCTTAAACCTCGCTGTGGTCCTCCACCCTGATTCCAGGGGACAGTCCCACGGTCTCTAAAAGGCGAGCAAGACCCCCCCCCCGTTCCCATTTCTTTAAAACAAAGGAGACTTGAGATCAGGAGAGCGCCCCGTTCCCTGCTTTATTCCTGAAATCACTGCTCCTATCTCAAACGTATCCAATCTGACATATGAAACACATGGAAACGTAGTTACAGGTCAAATTCTGGCTTTTTTTTCCCTCGTTGCACATCATCAACATGTGAGATAGACCTGGATTCAGTCTCTAGTACCAAATACAGAAAGAGAGAGGAAAGACACAGAGAGAGAATAAAAAGAGAGGAAAAAAGAGGGAAGGTGAAAGGAAAAGGGGAAAGGGAGAGAGAGAGGGAGGGAGGGAAAGAGGAAAAAAGATAGGAAGAAAGGAAGGAAGGAAAGGACATGGACAAAATAATCTCACCCCAAACAACAAAAACACCTTTTTAAAGCCAAATCAAGAAACGTGTGGTTTTTAATAAATAAAGTCTATGTTTCGCTTAGCATAATGGAAAGACAATCAATGCATATTTACTGAGTATTCTCATTTCTGGAATGTAAAAATCTGAGATCAGCGTGCCAGTAGATTTGTTTTCTGTATGGTCCCCCTTCCCAATTTTCAGGTGATCTCAAAGGTGATTTCCTCCCATGGTGAACAGAGCAGTCTGTTATATTTTCTTCTTCATGTAATAGCACAAACCCATACACGGCTCCATTTTTCTAGTCACCTCTAAACTTACTTGTCTTTCCAAGGCAATGTTCGAACAACATACATTGAAAGTAAGATCTCAATATGAATTTTAGAGTGGACATAATTCTGTTCATATTACTCTCCAAAATTAAAATATATTTTTGAAATGTCTGTCTGAAGATGCTAATATTAACTGTAAAACTTTTACTTTGTGAAAGTATGATTAAACAATGGATTGAGTCAATGATATTGAATACTGAATGTGATTTTACAATATCCATATTCTCTAGAGAAGCTGGGAGGAGAGGATGTGACATTTTAGATGAAATACATTCTTCTGTTAAAAACGTATCAATATTCATAACATGGTCTCTGGCAAAATAAATAACTTGATCCCAGCTCTACCTGAGCATTTTTGTAAAAGAAAGGTTTGAGAGACATCTAAAAGGTGACTCATTCTTTGACATCATGATGTCTATGATATTTGACATGTTAAATTACATAAAACTAGAAGCAAGTTCATCATGACATTTATAAGTAATGACATTTTCATAAGACAAAATAAATTTCGTATTGTTTGCTTTCTCAGATTTTATAAACTTTAACAGAGCCTTTTGTATCAAAATAAAACTGTGTAATGTTGAAATGTGGCTTTCAATGTTAAAGACTTTAGTGTTCTCAAGCTTGTAAAGTAGTTTTTTAAAAAATGTTGTATATTTTATATATGAGATAATACACAACACTTATGTACAAATGGAAGAGGCCACGAAATAATATCTTCAGAATTTTAATGTATGCAGAATAGCTGTTATTAATTATAAATTTCATTCAAATATATGTATCTACCATTAACTGATCAAATTTTGTAATGCTATGTATCTTACTTTATTTAAAGAATGATTTTTTCAAAACCAAATAAAACTATAACTGACTGGTGAGCCAATTTATAAGAGATGAATGGAACTTAGTGTGTACATCTACATGCATTAATTGAATCACTTAAGAAACAACTGTTTTATTGATTCAGAGAATAAATGAAATAAAATGGTCAGTAAGTGTTCAGTAAGTGGATCAAAATAACAAAATCTAAAATAAATAGAATCAGAAGCAATTAAGAAAGAAGTGTACAGGTCTTACAAAGTATATGTCATAAGAAAAGAAAATGGATTTTTTAATAAGCCAGTCTATTTTTCTAACTTCCAAACATATAAAATGCACCTGCTTAAAAATGTTTTTAAAATATGGGTTCTAAAACCTGTGCAATGTTATTAAAACTCGAGTTTGTCTCAGTATGTTAGCACTACAGACTTCCATATACTATTTAAATGTCCATTTAGCAGTGTTAACATGGCCTCATAGGTTGCACACCTTTGGAATGAAGTGTGGTCAGAAAAATGTGACCGATTCTCTGTTCAAGATTTTTCTTCAAAATTCAAGCCTATTTTTCTATAGCTCTGATAATTATAAAATAAATCTGACTCAGTAAAATAATGGATACAATGAAACATGTATACAAGACAAATAACATAAATTTTAAAACCAAGTATTCGTATTTATTGTCTTTCCTTAACTAATTTACTCAGTTCTATTATTTTTAAATAGTTAAACAAAGAAAGTGCAATTTTACAAAACGGTTTGCAAATACAACGCATCATAATCAAAGTGAAATATTATCTTTTGTCAATAGCCTACATTGAGAAAATTGAGAGTGCATATTAGCTTGATGCTAGAGTCTCACTCCTCTAATTTTAGCAAACTGTGGAGGAAAAGATCTGAAAAATCACCTTGAATACTTTTCTATTTCTTATTAAATGAGCCTATCTCTTCTATCTTTACTATACCTTTAGGTTTTAAATTAACTTAAGATTTCTTGTTTCTTCTTTTTTTCTTTAGTTTAAGAAACTTAGTGTTCGTGTTAAAGTTGAATGTTCAAGGTCATAAGGCTCTTCTCTCATTGCTTATTGAGTTTGGAATTCAGTTATTGGTTATTAGTATTCTTATGTGGCAACTGGAAAACACATAATGTTACAAATATCATTAACAAACATCCTGTTTGGTTGAATAATTCATGATAATAGGAAGTGGGTTCCTGCCACTGCCTAATAGCAAATGCATAACTTACAAGACAAATCAGAATCTTACTTAACAAGTGTTTATGAATTCATATGAGGTTAAAAATGATCTTAAATTGGCATGTGTGAGTTTTGATTCTACAAAATATTCATTCTTATTTAACTAAATAAAGTTGATTAGTAGTATCCAAATGGACAAGAAAAGTGCCCTTCAATTTTTCACTAGAATTTGGCACCATAGCATTCGAATAGGACATCATGATCTTGGCATATGAGTTTAGAAAAGGTAATATCCCTTGGCATGCAGACCACAAGGCAGCCTTTGAGAATCTGAATTTTTATTAAGTGGACATGAATAGTGCTAATGTTCTCAAGTTGCTGATTTAGGGACAGAAGGGGTTTAGATCACAAGAGTGGTATTTTGAGACAAATTTGCCTTTATATTCTGTGGTCACAGACTTGGAACATGAATCATTTTCTAAGGAACATCTCAGCATAAGGGAAGTGTTTATTGCAAGATGGAAAACAAAAATTCTTCAAAGAATAGAAAGAAATCAAGCTGTGTATGAAATCAATTCACGGCTGTTAGGCATGTTTCATGGCTCTACACTTTCTACTGGTGTAGAAACATATATGTTGGATATACTTGCCAAATATTATGTTATGTTAATAACTCCATGGCAGTACAAGAAGAAGGGAATAGTAAAAATGTTATGGGGTCTGATGGGGAGAGGGGAAAAGCAAGAAGAATCAACCCATTGGCTTGTTGTGAGATGTTTCCTCACTGCTATTCTGAGGAATAAATTTGCAGCATCTGAGGGTCATGGTTTTGGATTCTGTCATTGCTACTCATTCTTGTTGCTCTGAAAGTCACAGCCTTATTTCTAAGGAAGATGAGAGCAGGCTCCAACCTTAATGTTAGAAATGGAAGCACATGGCAATATAAAAATGCAAGTTAAATATAGAAAATTACAAGCTGGGATAATTTTAATAGGTTATTCATATCAGTCCCTTTACTCGATGAAAATTTACTCAGAAGTTATAAACCATTTTTTTGTTTCTAACTCTTAGGCCAACTATGAAGCAAAAAGTTAAGTGTCCAACAGCTGCCATATTCAACGGGCAAATAGAGGTTGAACCAGAAGTCTTTTAAGATCCTACAAGTGAAAATGTTAGGATTTTTGTTTTCATATGATGAAGTGATAAGTTTCATTGTTAAAAACTGCATTTTAACCTGAAACTATTCCAGATTCTACATAGCCAACATATATGGATTAAACAGATGAGAGACATAATTTTGAAAAAGATAACTTCTTCTACATAGTTTTCTAGCAGGAGATATTCCACAAATGTTACAGACTTTCTGGGTGCTGGTGGTTCATGCTTATAATTCTAGCTATTCAGGAGACAGAAATCAGAGGATCAGCCTGGGCAAGAAAGTCGCTGAAACACTTAACCATCAGAAAACCAGAAGTGTCACTATGGCTCAATATAATAGAGTAATGGACTCAGAAAAGCCCAGGGACAGTGTGTAGGTTATGAGTTCAAGCATTATGATTGTCAATATATTAATAAGTAAATAAATAGAAAATTATAGACGTGGGATGAAATAAGGAAGAAATTCATAAATCTAGAAACATTTAAAAGTTTATCAATTTGTTCAAGACAATTGAACTGAACACATGGTTTATGTTTCATGTGTATTTTCTGTACTTTCATTTCTTGAGCACAGCAAATGTCTTTTGTCTATCCAGATTGGATACATTTTGCACAGGGCATGTATCATAAAACTGTTTGATTTTGCAATACTGGTATACTTGAAAGAATGTCAACATCAACGCTGTGCCCATTAGTTGTGTTCTGAGATAGAGTATTCAAATTTCCCAAGAAAATAGGTGTGAGAAACACTTGATATAAGAAATCTAAATTGAGTATGAGAAAACACAGGTGTTTCATCACAGCCTCAGCAAGAGGTTTATTAGGAGATGACCAAAGGCATGAACCCCTGTCTCATAACACCCCATTACTCCCCCACATTTTGCAAGAGTGCTTTCAGGTTTTCTGTATCCAATTCCTACTATTAAAATTCAATCGGGACCAGAAATATAGTTTCTTTGTGGGGATACCAACATGACACTTAACAGAATCTCTCCCCAATAGTGTTTCACAGAGATCCATGGATTTTTTTTAAATATTTAAACATGTAATGAATTTTTTGTACACACAGTATACAAGGGGTGATTCTTTGTAACATTTTCCCACACATGTATCTAATAAATATAAATATATCTCAATTAAATTCACCCCAGATAACATTACTCTTTCCTACCCTCCAGTTCTTAAAACAATCTTATTGTTCTTTCTATTAGAACGTGCTTTGTATTTTTCTTTTGCTTTCTTAAGTTACATTTAAGGAGTTGCATAAAACAGTTTTAAGCCAGCATCTCAAGCCAGTTTATAAGCACAATGTACCTTGGTCAATGTTACCTTTCACGGTTCTATTTTCTTAACGCTAAATGTTTTGAGCATATTCATCAACTACCTTCCTCATGAGCGCTAGACCCTCCATTTGTATACTCTCCCCTCATTCCAACAACCTTTAATCCATTTTGATATATTTCACAAGAACACTATTTCTGAACAAGATTTCCAAATATTTGTGCTTATGCTGAACTTCTGGGAGAAAAGCTCTGGAGCAGATCTATCAATTTTATGAAAAAAAAATGTGCCTCTTGAAAGGGCAGTAACAGATCCTGGAAAGAAATTTCTTTTTAATCAGGTCCTTGGGTTTTGCTTAGAGACGCCTGCCTTGGGCCCATCTGTGTTTTCCTATCTTGCAAGGGAGACGGATCACAACAAAAGCTATTCTGCTATTGACTCCCCAGTAGTTAACAATTAACTTGGCTCATGGCATGGTCTTCTTTTCCGGTGGATGTTGTGTTCAGCTTGTAAAATTCCCAGGACCACGCTCTGGTATTGACCACCAGTGGAGTAAACCTACCTTCATCCACAGGGAAACCTCAGCACACACTGGGTGTTGGCAGCTTCTGTAAACTTTCTTCTCTCTCATCAGTATTTAGTGTCATTGCAAATGCCATTCACTCGGGAAAGTAAGTTGAGTAATTGTAGTGAATTTATTAAATTTATAAGGTATTCTCTAAGTCATTGTGTCATCTGTTTTGATGGAAAAAGGTAGAAATTCAATGATGATATAATCACCGCCACAGTGCAAGAAATATGAAATTATTAATAATTAAATCTGTTGAAGAAAATGGTATTGGATAAAAACCTGTGGTCATAAATACACAATGGAACCTGGGGTAAGAAGAGGTCACACTATAGCTCATTAGACAAGGAAACTAAATTTACCCTTTCATGGGGCAACGAGCCAATTTTTGTTGTGTTACGTTGTGGAATACGTGATAGCCGTTCTGTGTAGTCCATTGTGTTCTGTGGTGTAGAAATGCAGGCATTACAAAAGATAATCACACAGTCCAAGTTCACTGTCTGTATCCTGTCTGCATATCCCCTCCAGTCCCTGTGTCATTCCCACTCTTCCAGAACTACTGATGGTTACCATTTCAAAGGCAGACATACATCTCTCAAATGGTTTTAATGCACATTTGTTTAAAGAGTAAACTTTTTTTATTCTGCACGATTGGACCTTCCAATGAAAATGCACCTGAAACACCAACAATAAATAACAAGGATGAGCCTAAAGTTGAAGACCAGGTTTGCTTCCTCATGTTGAAATTCAAACAGACTTCTTCATAAATAATGTTTTTTTATGTAGGTTGTGCCTACCAAAGGACCAGCTCTGACCAAAACAAACCAACGCACTTGTTAGCATTAAATTGTACAGCTCATGGCACATAAAAGTACATTGGATGTTCACTTTACACATGATTTCGTGAAGAAAACACTTCCTTCACCTTGAATAGGGTGAAGGTGTCCTGAAACATATTCCAAAAGAACAAAAGAAGTCAGGCTTACTTATCTCCACTAGGATCTGAATATTAATTATAAAAAGAAAGTCCTACCATCCGAGCTATGGCTCACAGCTGTAGCAACTACGATGCTGACAGCTGAGAATCAAGCTTCCACTCCATGTGGGTAATAAAAGTCCATGAGTCGCTGGCACTACAGATGTGAGCCAGCAAGGCCTGGGGCATGGCAAAACTCCATTCAAGTATCGTCTATCAGACAGAGAGGAAATAAGAACTGACAGTGCATTCCACAACCTTGAATTTGTATATTCTTACTAGATATCACTCAGAAATCATACTTGAACACCCTCTTTTTATATTTACAAATATATATTCCCAATAACGATGTGAAAGTTTGTTGATATCTATCATATTTATTATTCCATATTCATTTCTATTTTTATTGTCAGGATAATGTCTAGAGGGATTACACTTACATTCCTCAGGAGTAGCTGCATTGCTTCTAGCACATTGATACCCCTTCTCATGATAATCCCCGTTTTCCTCCCCCATCCCCTCCCAATCATCTTGTGTCCCTCTTCCTTTTCCAATTTCAAATAAACAAATAAAATATGGCCATACCACCCATGTTAAAGTTTCATTAAACACTTTTATGCATGAGAAAATTTCAGAGAATAAGTCACAGACCTTTATCAATAATTGTATGGCACCTTGTGAACATTTTTAGAACTGCTATAAGTAATTTAAAAAGGTGAATCAAATTACCTGTTATTGATTGATCAAACAAGGTATAATAACTTTTCTATTTTACTGACATTTTAGGGAAAATGAAGACTCAGTTACCAGGAGTAATTGTGAATCTATTTCCACAAAGAATGAAGTACCTGATTCCTTATGATTTTAGACATTTTGACAGAGATTAAAAATAAAATAATTTCCCCATCTCTTCATCCATCGATGCTGCTTCATCTCTTCATTGAGCAGCTTTGCTCCCTTGTAATCTGGGAAGGGAAAAGGGGTGATACAGAGCAAAAATGACCCCATCTTAGAAGCACACAGCCATGTTACCATCCAGATGGCCAGAGCCTTCCTAGATAAGTCACATGAAGGCATCCACTCCTTGACTAACCCCCTTGACTAACCCACCAAGAAGGAAGTTTCACAGATTGTTTTTGAAATGCAGTTTGATTTTCAAATGGGAATTGTGAGCCCATCAGAATGCGCCAACCATGCTGCTACGATCAAAACCTAAATGTCAACCAGGTATGTGTATGTTAAGTTGGAACTCTCCTACACTTGTTTTCCGGGCATTATAAAAGCTGTTGTAAAATGGAGCTCAGGGCCTCTTAGTGTCACCTGACAATGAGTGCTCAGAGGACCCAGCTTGAGCTTGCAATAAACGATTCTTCTGCTTTAGCATCGACTGCAGCCCTTGGTGGTCTTTTGTGGGGTCTGGAGAACCGGCACAACAATGAAAGAACCACCAATCCTTCTCCCACAGCTGCTTCCACTGAGAGTGGGTGGCTGTTCACGCCTGGCTGGAAGGAAAAAGTCATTCCCCTGTGTCTTTTAGGAGGTGACAGGGAAATTCAGTTGGCAAGAATTCCCCGGACAGTCTGCCATGAGTGCTAGAAGATGATCGTGACACAGTCGGGAAAGGTTTATGAGAAAACAATAGAATAGTTCTGATGGGTTTGCAAAGACAATTAGCTAATCAGGAACAATTCTAGCATTATTATCAACTATATTATTATGTGGGGGAAGTAATTTGGAAAATTACAACAGAAAACTTCATGCCATGGGAATTATGATCACAGAAGATGACTAAGAAGCTAAAGCTTTTTAATGCTTAATCAACAAAGACCTTTTTCTGATATACTTGCCCTTAGAAGGAATTTAAAAAAAGAAAGATGTCTTTGTGGGAAGGACAAAGCAACAAATAGAAAAATACTTTGTTTTTCAAATTGTACCAATGCAATTTCTTTTGCAAAAGTCATTTTCAGACCCATAAACACTCCCTGGCTCCAGCCTTCATTTCAAGACAATGCGGAGAACAGTTAGATGCTATTTACATTGATTTTTTTTTTAACCAAGACAGAATGAAACATCATTTAAGTTAACTGGTGTTCATTCTTCTATTTGCTTTGTAATATAAATTCTGTTATTTCTCCTAATACTATTTTGATTCATTTTCTATTACAATTGAACATATCATTGCACACAATTATGCATTTTAACATGATATTTCATGCTTGTCTCCAATGTTATTCCACATTACTCCTTGCTATCTCATACATATTTAAGGTAACTTTAAATTGCAATCTACTTACCTCTTTTGCCAAGTTTATACACTTTGTTTTTTTGTATTTTCTGTTAGGTTTTCATGCTGTATTTCTCAGGTTTTTATACTTGCTTCAGGGCCTGTTCCCTTTCTTAGTTCTTCTTAATTGTTTTTATGTGAGAATTTCATTACGATAAGCTCTGATCAGAATCATTATCAGAGCTTCTTATTTTTTTCTACATTTCCTATTAAAAATAGTATACAACTTGATGATTTCTTTGTTTTGAACCTGGGGAGGATTTTCCTTTGCCTTTTAGTTTACCTTTGCCTCATAGTAAAGTGACTAACTTCTGAAGAAAAATGAAGAATGTGCAAATGTTTTCTGACATGCTGGTTTAGCATATGTCTTATAAAATACAAGATTTGTTTGAGCTTTGATTGAGGACACTTATTTTACAGTCTTGTTACAAACAGGCTAATTCTGTGGAAAACTTCTACTCGTTATTCAAAGCTATCGAAGTGTAACTTCCAATGTAGCGCTGTGGGTAGCCTCTGTAACTCTGAGATGCATCGCATTTGCTCTCCCCATGGTGCTTGGAGGCTGCATTCTAGTCAGGCTTTCCTGAGAAGGTGGATCTTTCTGCCTGTTCCACTGTCCTTGACTTACAGACTTACATGGATGTGGGGTTCTGTAGCATTCTCATTCTCTTCATTGTATAATCCTGTCCCTGACAAAGCACTATTCATTTCCTCAAGACTCACATGGAAGTAATTAATGGAAAAAAGCAGTAATATCAAAATATATAACTGAAATTTTGAATAGCTCTTACTTTCAGTACCTGATCTAAGTGAAACTGAAAATTTACAAATTTACACACATATATATATATATGTATATAAAAATTCACATACAGATGACAGAGAAAAGACTATGTCTGTATTCTATTTTTCTGTAACAATGTCATATTCTATGTCCATGTAATTATGTGACCACAGACAACTGTAAGTCCAATCCATCTGTACTGACCATTTTCCTTTTGTCAAAATGCTTTCTTCAACTGTGAAGTTGTGCTGACAAATGAAAGGAATAAAAGATTATTCCTGAAAATTCCAAAAAACATCCAAATTATACAATGATTATGAAATATATATTAGCTATAGTTCTTTTATATTGAAAATAGATTTATTTCTTCACTTTAATATTTTTATAATGTTTTTCAATTACTTAACACTTCATTGTACATGCTTGTGAGAATCTCATCCCTCTGCTTGCTACCAAGTTAAAGCAACTTAGAGCTTTATGCTTCACTTGTTTTTAATCCTACTATCACTCAAGAAAT
Organism: Megascapheus bottae; assembly: GCF_031878675.1. NCBI lineage: Eukaryota > Metazoa > Chordata > Mammalia > Rodentia > Geomyidae > Megascapheus > Megascapheus bottae. The sequence goes on from NC_143527.1 coordinate 6,663,660, forward strand.
TACTTATGTATTTCCTCAAAATGGCTAAAATTTAAATTACAAAACTTTATCAAAGTTTAATAAAATAATTGGAAAATAATTCATATATAATTAATCTATTGCATAAAGTCCAATTTTATGTAATGTAATTTTATGCAAATGTATAATTAATTGTAAGCCATCATGTGAGATAAGCTTCAATGTTTATTTCTGCAAATAAATTACTGGAAAGTTAGGCCATGCCCTCCTCAGCTATTTTCAATAAGACATTCTAAAAACTAAGTGGATGTGCGAAACTCAACTACCACCCAATTGCAATACTATATGTCATGTAACTAACAGAAACTCACTATTTCCCTTAGAATGTTTATGAGTCATTGCAATCATATGTAATTTATAACTGTAATGTAATCACCATTTTCATAGGATGAATAGAATGAATCAGTTTACTTGTAAGCAAGAAATTCACCTCTTGCTTTACACCTGTCTTTCCCATGCTTTTTCTGTGTATGTGGTAGTGAGGAATCGAACCTAGGGCTTTTCTCATGCTAGGAAAGCACTCTACCTCTAGGCCAAACTTCTGGCCCCCATCAGAACAATTCTTTAAAATATACATGACTGAACAGCAAAACAGTGACATCACTAGATCTTATTATTTGTCACCCATCTATATATTGTACCATTTAATTATTGTTTGTGAAACTAAAGCATAAATAAGTTTTCCAGCAAGACAAAACTGATTCTGTGCTACTGACAATGTAATTTTGAAGAGCCTGTGTTGACAGGAGCTCACAGTACCACAGAATAAGCAAGCACATCAGAGCATCTTGAGGACATTCTTCCTGCACACCACAGAGCCATCTTTGTAAAATAATACAACATTCACTAAAAATTTCCACAATCAAATTAAAAACAGTGCAATTGGATACACAGCAGATATGCTTCTAGTTGCTTATTAAAACCAAATGCAATGGGTGGAAGATAAATAATACTTTCTAAACTGCTTGTATATGATAGAACCCTTTCTAAATAAAGCTGTCTAGGTCATTTAGCATGTAGATAACAGGTGATAGACACCATCAACACAGGTAGAGCCAATGTTCTAGAAAAACATGGCTCAATCCTACCTACTACTTTTACTTGTTCTTCAACCTGGCACATTTAATTTATGACAGACTGATGCTGTTAAAACGTTCTTTCACCCTATTCTTATCCAAACACATTCTCAAACTGTGGATGAGTCTTGGGGTAAATAAAATATATAGAAATTAGTGTTGCATTCAAAATTAGTGTTATATTCAAAACCAAAGATAATATGGTTGTTTTGAAGATTTCATGATGTACCCAAAGTATAAGGAGGTATGCGTGAATAATCACCACCATCATTTTCATTTTCCTTCTCCTCCTGTTCTATCATCATCAACATTTCTATTTGTATCTTCAGATCACTTGCAGGGCTCCAAAAATGTTTTTGATATTCTACTTTCTTGCTTTGTTATTTTTTTAACAAATAAGCACAATACCAATTTATATCAGAAGCATGAAATAAGCTGGGCTAATAATCAGAAAGACTAAGGGGGTAAGAATGATATGTAAGTACTAAAAGCGGGTTTTGTGCAAGGCCCTAAGTTCAAATCCTATTACTACTCCAAAAGAAAGGAAGAAAGGAAGAAAGAGAGGTTCTAGTTTCAATAGACCACACTTCTCAAAGAAACTGTAAAAGGAGAATCATCTTTGGCATTTTATCATCAATACCATAAGCAATGAAACAATGTAGGTTACTGCAAATTAAGAATAAAGCAGCTTCCCTAAGAATCTGAGAGAAAATTCAGAAACACAAACTTATGTCATTATCTTTCGTATTTAGCACAAAATATATTATACTCGTGGTTTTATAAATAATTGCCAATCTGCATAGTCAACAATCTATGATAATAGACTTTTATTAAATATATATAAGGACTACCTTTCCATCCAGCAATTATTCTAGCTCCACTTAAAAGCAGATATGGAGGCCCGGGTGCCTCTTTTGCAAAAGAGGGAAAGGAAAGAATATGAATGAGCCTGAAACTCATAATTCAATTGCACTCTGAGAGAGTTATTTAACCTCTGTTCATACAATGATCAATGGCATTAATGAGAAAAAAGATCCAATTATCTTCTGGCTGAGAGGCCACATGACTCCCTTTTGTAATTTCAAGTGCCTTCTTTAAAACAGACACGAGTTTTGCGGATTTGAGTCACACAGTCAGTTGGCACTCAGGTGGATGTATACTCAGGGCCAGATCATCCACACTGGGGCTGATCTCATCACAAATATCCACAATGTCATCCACTGGGCCGCCTGGTCTTTCCCATTCTCTGCCACTAAGAGCTGGATTTTCTTTTCTTTTTTCTTTTTTGAGCTTGAGCTCAGGGCCTGAGCACTGTCCTTGGACTTTCTCAAGGCTAGAGCTCTACCACTTGAGCCTCAGCACCACTTCCGGCTTTTTTCTATGTATGTGGTACCAAGGAATCGAACCTGGGTCTTCATGCATGCTAGGCAAGCACTTTAACCACTAGGCCAAACTCCCGGCCGAGCTGGATTTTCTTTAAGCATGCTTCTGATGCTATCTGCAGTGCAAGGTATGGAACTCTGAGCTTCTTGGTCCTTCTCTGACCAGTGTGAGTCCTGATTGACTGGAATCCCCAATGCATCATCCTCATTCTTGTGATTGCCAGAGTTGTCCTCCTCAGAATCATTCAAGAGGCCACGGTAAGGATCACATTCCTCCAGAGCCTGCTCCATTTCTTCATGTGCATCCTTCACAAAATCTACACTCTTGTTCAGCATTAGAAGGGCTGCAGCTTTTGTTCTGTTGTTATCTGAGGCACCTGCTCGCATGCAAGGCAGACACTGCTGAAGGAAATAAGGTCATTCTTCTCAGGACTCTGAGCTGGAGTGGTAAGAAGCACTTCCACAAGCTGAGCTGTGCCATCAATGATGTCCAGAATAGAGTTGCGAACCAGCTTTCTCAGGGTGGCCCCTGATCCTTAGGAGGAGAAGAGTACACTGCAAAGATGGCAGCATGGACCTGCTCACAGTTCTTAGATCTCAGCCTCTTGAATAGCTAGGTTTATGGGTGAAAGCACCTAGGGTCCAGGGTATCAATAATTTTTTTATACTGCTCCCCACCTTCTTGGAGAAGTTCAAATGGCTGGCCCCAATAGTTGCGGTTGCTATGTGGTTAGTATTCGTGGTGTTGGATAACTTTGTGGGCTTTGAGAAATCCCCATTTCCCATTCCAGTTCTGTTTTGTACATAGTGTTGGCCTGAATTGGTAGACATTATCCATTCATTGAATCAAAGACATTGGCTCCTTTTGATCCACATCTCAAGATTTTGGAACTCTCCACCATGTGGAATGATAGAGATTGAAGCTTACAACATTAACATTTGGGGGTTCCAAGCAGAATGGTGTGTATTGTACATGCTGCCTGAGACAGTTACTGGTCTGATTTGGGTCTCATTTGAAACTGCTTTGTGACTGAAAGATGTAATATAATCTTGGAATTTGCTGTTCCCTACTGCTTTGGGAGATGTGAGAGAAGCCATGCCAACAGAGCTTCTTAATGAAGCAGAAATGGTTTATGAAGGAATATGCTCCAGGAAGAACATGGTGAGATTTTTGTTGTTCACTAAACAGGCAAGAGGTACCTGTGGTATAGGAGATCCTACTAACACAATGGCATTTAATTCACAGATTTTCAGACTATGATGTTACTTTTTCTACAATTATTTGTTTTGTAGCATGTGGGGTTGTTTTAGACAATCACAGTATTTTAATTATTTTAAATGATCATAAACATGGGATTATAATATTTTGCGTAGCAGTTAATCAGCCTTCATAAAAACGTGCTCATAAAAGACATCCACCCTTTTTAATCTGCAAAGTAAACCTCAAATTTAGCACTTGCCTGTAACCTTATATTTAGCTCGTTAGCTCATTAGCAACAATAAGATATCAAGAGGAAACACACACACAAAAGACATTGGGGTCATTTCTCCCAGTGGTGTTTTAACACTTTCGGAAGCAATTGCTGTTTGGTTATGAAATGCATTGTTTCTTCATCAGTCCTAACGAATCTTTTCCCTTTCTACCCCATTCCAAGATGTCACAGTTCCATTTCCCCTTTTCAAGTCAGGGATGACAACAAATGAGAAATCCAGCCATCTATTGTTTTATGCATTGCATAAACATTTATTTTGTTAAGTGAGGAGTACTGATTTTTCCATGAGAAAAGGAAGGAAGGAGGAAAACAAGATGATTGAGAGGAGCAGGGGATGGGAAATGGGGAAAAAAATCATGAGAAGGGGTATCAATGTGTGAGAAGTAATGCATCTACTACCTGGCAAATGTAACTGTAACCCCTGTATGTATTATTATTACCCCAATAATAAAGAAAAACGAATACCTATCAAAACTATAAGTTTTGCTCATCTAACTGTGACAGTCGTAGTTCCTGTGTAGATAGATATTCCACTGAACCTTGTCTGCTTCCGTCCTCTAGCTCTGTGACAAGAAAGCATTTATGAGGAAATCCTGTCTGTTTTTCAGGATGCCACATGCACCTTTGCACTTTTACACATAAATATTAATTGTTGTGACTCTTACCTTTAATTTTTTTAACTTCTATAAAATCTACCAATGGATCTGGAAAGTAGGTATCCTTTTACCTACTTTCAAAACAGTAACACAGTATAAACTAACATCAATGTGATTAAATTTAATTTATTTGGAATAGTTCTTTTATATTGTGAAGTAAAGTAGTAAGAGCTCTACCAGAATTGGGAGAATCTTCCAAAAGCTCATGAGCAGTTAGTGTGGCATGTCTTATCACAGAATGGTTCTACTGGAAGTGAAATTGAACTATCAAAGCCTATTCATATAGGTTATTAGGGAATATCAGTATATTTGTATTTTATTTTGAAACAGATCTATTTTTAAATCTCATTTTATGTAAAATAAAAATACACATCTTTATCTGTTGCCGGGGCCTCCCGGCAGCAAATTGGGGTTCCTGAAATAAGGGGCAGGGACTGGAAAAATTAGAAGAGAGACAAACACATCGGGTCCAGGAGGTCTGCAGCCCAAGCAAAAACTGCGCCTCGTTTATTCTTAACACAAAGTTTTTATCCCCTCCGGAGACCAGGGCCCTCCCAGGTGTTACATCCAGATCGTTAATCAGGGAGCTGTTGAGGGTTACATTCATATGGTAAATCTCAGATCAATTGAACAGGAGAAGGCCAAAAAACAATGAGACAATCAAGCAATTATCTGATGCAAATCAAAGTACAGTTTGTTTCCACTCTTGCTCCCGACATATCCCCCGCCTTTATTTTAAAAGAAACACAAGTGCAATCTCTATTCTTTTCACTATCTCTAATATCTCATTATCCTGTCTCACTTTCCAAAAATGACTGGTCCCTTCATCTAAAGGGGATAGATGGGCGGAGATTCGGCTTCTGTGACTTCTTCAAGCTGACTCAGGGGCGTTGTCTCTGTGCTTGACCAGGGACCTTAAAAAGCCTAGCCTGTTTATTAGGGATTGCAAGGATTAGATATCAGGAATAATAATTTACTCCAAACTAGAGATCATATTTGACATTTAACAACTGCACAAACCATCTTTGGCTACAATAGTGTAGTTACATAGCACCCATTTGCAAAAGCCTTTTCTTGATTGTCTGGGGAACTAAATTTCTGCAACCTTAACAATGCTTCAGTTGTCAGATCTAAACAGATTAATAGAGACACAAGTCTCAGATCCACAAACTTTTCCTGAATTTGTGGCTGGTGTCAAAAATAAATAGATAAATAAATAAATAAAAATTTTGCTCAATTAGGGCTTTAAACTATCCACTATCACAGAAGATTGACAAGTTCCTGCCCAGTTATGAAAGGCACGGGCATTAGTAAGGCATGCTTACAAACTATTCTATGACCTCCCGGCTCTGATTAATTTGATCGGCCAAGCACAAGTGACTAAGATCTGACACCATCTCTGCCATCCAAGCAGAGGCTTTCTGCGTCGTGTCCCAGTAGAGTTTCCCCACACAGGGATAAATGTCCCATTGGCAATTCACTTGCTTAGTTGCTGGACTTGAACTCAGGGCTTGGGCACTGTCCCTCAGCTCTCCAGCTCAAGGCTAGCACCCTGCCACTGTGAGTCCTGAGCTTGGTGCTTGAGTGCTGTCCCCCAGCTGTTCAGCTCAGAGCTAGCACTCTGCGGCTTCAAGCTCCAAAGCAACTCTGCCTTAATAGCACTCTGCTGCCAGATTAGACACCACAATCTCACAGGGACTTTGCTTTGCCCGGGGTTGGCTCAAAACTGCAGTTTTCAGATCAGTGAGTCCTACGAACGGCCATGTATCTCCAATAGAGCAACAAGGTGGTAGACACAGAAATAGTCTCTAAGCATGAGCTTACCTAGAACCTGGAAAAGGCCAAAGTTACATCTGAATAAGGATTGCTGTTCTTCTCCAATGGGCTAGCTGGAAGTTACAAGAGCAAGCTGAAATAGCAATTAAGCAATTACTTTGGTAGTCCTGATTTTCCTTTTCTCTCTTTCTTTAAACATATAAGACAACTTCACTTTCAAATATTGTTTAGAAACCCATTTCCAATGTTCTTAATAACTTTTACTGATACTGGCTTAAACAATTAACACCTTAGCCTTTATTTGCAATTGAAAAACCTTTAAGGGCACAAAGAGCTCCTGCCCTCAGGCCCCCTAGGGCCCAAGGCACTCCTCTTGCCTTTTAGAAAAAAGGGGCTCTTATGCAGTTTAGATTACTGTCTAAAACTCCAACGACAGTTTAAACTCAAATAACAGTTTTTCCCTAATGCAAGAACTATAGACATCAGTGCACCAAAAGTCCAAGTCTGGACTTAGTTTTCTTCCTTTTTAACATTCCTTTAAAATACTAATCACATTATCCACATTTTACCATCAGATTTCTAGTGTCAGTTTGCAAGAAAGGACAGGCAAAGTTTCTGACGTTAATGAACAATTTTACATTTAAATCTCTAATACATGTTTCCAAACTTTAACTTAAAGTAATAAATCCCAAATTCCCTAACACCTCTGAGCTGAACAGGATACAATGTTTACAATGTAAACAGCTGTATGCCCTGCAATAAAATGCAGATTTCAGGATCTAGAAAAATATTTACCAGTTTTTCTTTAAGACAACACAATAATTCTTTGAGACATTGTAAAACATCCAAACCTAATATTTTTCTTGAAGTTTTAAGCTTAGATTTACCCAATTGTCTTTGTGTTTAAGTATAAATTTATCCTTTTTTTTTTTTTTTTTTTCCAGCATGCTGACAATTTAACCTTGAACATGTTCACTCACTCATTCACACACATTCATACTCAAAGATCATAAAGCGCGCAAAATTAATATCGGCCGTTCAATTTCCGGAAGTTTGTGTCAAGAGAGTTTTGCCAATTTTACTCTTACAGGTGAGAACCAGGTTCGAAACAAAACTTTTTGCAAGGCAGCTTAGCTGGAATTTATTTTTCCAGGGCTTGTTACAACTGCAGACATGGGGGAGCGGCCATGCTAGGCCCAGAAATGTTCAAATAAATAACAAGGATGTGTGCTTGAGTACGCACAGAAAAACCATAAGGACCCACACTTAGAAATGGTACCAATTTTAAAGACAAAAACTGGACAAAGAAAAATATGTAACATGAACAAGACAGAGAAGCGGAGACTTTTAAATAATCAGACATTGACATATAACAAGAAAATTGGACTCAATCAGATACACTTAAAAGCTAATTTTAGATTTAGACATGTCTTGCAGGTGGGACTCTCTGGTATGCCTTGATATTGACAAGAAACTCAGAAGGGGAAGGGGGGTCAAGGCGTCCCTTGACCACCCAGGCCTCTATTTTAGGCCCACAGTGCACTCTTTTTTTTTTTTTTTTAAAAAAATAAAATAAAATAAAATGGAATAAAAAAATAAAACAAAACACAGACATACAGGGGGTCGGCCGACTTCTACTTACCTCTGGAGGCCTTTGCTTTTCACCTGGGCATCTTTATCTGATGCAAATCAAAGTACAGTTTGTTTCCACTCTTGCTCCCGACAATCTGTGATACATGAAGGAGAGCAAATTTCCATATACAGTTTGCAGGAACTTGAGCTTAAATTAATTCTAAAGCCTAGACCTGATTTAGCTAATAGAGAAACAGAAATAGCACTAAGCCTCAGTATTCCAGATTTGTATTAATTAATATTACTCAAGGTCTTGCAGGTCATGTAAATACACATTCATGCATACTTACAAAATATACATATTTTAAATCAAGATTTTCGTCTTTGGAAGAGCCATGATTTGTAGATTTGCTTTACCCATCTTTTATTGAACCTTCTCATATATTTGAGATAAAATAATCTATCAAATGAAAAATATTACACTATTGGATGAATAGCCCCATTATGTTATATACATTATACCAAGTCTCCAGAATATGATCAAACTTCTGGATAGTACCTGTATTCATTTCAACCTATTACTTGCTGAATTTTACTTGCTGACTTTTTTTTGTCAGTCTTTCTAGACAATTAAGAGTATAAAATTACACTATACAGGAGCTGCAATTAAATTTATTCACTGCATTCTTATTTTTAAACATTAAAATTTCTGACTCTAGACACATTGACTTTATGCTTGTAGGAATATGGCCAAGTGCTTAATTGTTAGAACCTGGGTTCTTTCCCCAGTGTTCTAAAAATACAGTAATATAGAAATATTAAATTTAAGCCATCATATTTTTGTCAGCAACATACTTTTTAACTTTTTAATTTTCTTTTAAAGTAAGAGCTTTGGTTATAGATTTAAAGTGACTAGAAAACTTTTTCTCATACCAGGTATCAGTGTATAGCTCCCTTGTTTACAATGTGTATTGTAAAGTTTCCTTAGTAATTTTACAGGGTTTCACAGACATTGCTGTAATCTAATTTTAGAACATTTTTCTTCCTTCAACAATATTTTACTTTATACTCATGCATTTGGATTGTTTTTAACATTTAAAGTATCATAAAATAGATAGTTGTTGTCATTTCTGTGCCAAGAAGTTGTTTTTCAGGAATATTTAATGAACTGAACAACCAATATGATAAAGTAATGAGTGAACTAAGAGGTAAAAATGTTGTTGCTTAAAAATAGTATTATCCAGTGCTGTGTGCATTTCCACATTATGATGTACATAAAAAGATAAAGGGGAATGATTTGATTTAATCATGTTTGAAAAATAGAGATCAATACATCATTTTAGACTAATTCTCTCAAGCAATATATATAACTCAACAATTGAGTCATATTTTTGCCTTTCATAGATAGCTACTTTTTTGTAGCTATTTTTTTCTGTGTTTATGCTGATATATATACATATGTTTATCAGCATTGTAAAGTGCTAAATGTAACAAAACAATAACTAAAACCATCTGTTATGAGTAGAGGAAAAGGCAGATGGATGATTTGAACAAAGTAGCCCTGAAAAATATTGTTATATGAAAGAATTATCACAATTAAAAAATGGTAAGATAAAACTTAACTTAAAAGGGAAGAAAAAAGCTTATTAAATATAAATAGTTGAAGCATTTAAAGATTAAAGAATCCTTAAATGTAGTAAAACTCTCCAGTTTATTGCAAAATAAGTAACAAACTATTTAACAGATTATCAAATATATATCCTCATAAAATGATAAAACAACAAAACATAAAATGGGATATCACTTCCCTGAAAAGTGTTCTATTTGGTAAAATTAAGATAAATACAAGAAATTACAAAGCAATAGATCAGAAATATCTGTATCCCCAAGAATAACACATTCTCATTTTTATCTGAATTTTGCATAGCAACATTAACAAAGAAAAAACAAAGAAATACCTATAGCAAGCATCTTCATTTTTCAATAATCTCATATCAGTTAAAGAGAAATTACAAGGTGGAGCTATTTAGAAAACAACAACAAAAAGTAACTAAGACTACAAAGGTTTAGAAATGCCATAGAGGCTTTTTGATTTTGAAAGAATTAAAATCTCAACAAAGATAAAGTTCCCATGTAATGAAGAGGAAGATTCCTTTCAATTGCTTGCTTTCTAAGCCATTACTAAAGAAGATTTCTGCCTGCTATTGATGAGACTTGTTTAGTTTTATCTCTTGAGAGAATGTTTTACAATATAAATGTAGAAACATGCTTCGAAGGTTAGAAGGTGGACTTTTCCTTTTCAGTATTTGGGCGGATGGAGTTGCTCAAAATAACAAGAATGCCAATCTGGTCTTTGTAGTCCTAAATATAACAGTAATGAATTAAATTGCTGAGAATTTAAACTTAGAATTATCCTAAAGCATGACCAGAAAGATACAATTGTTTTTCCCACAAAACTGTACTTAGTCAATTAAAAAGTTCTGCTTTCAATTTAGCAAGCATTAAATTGATAGAAATTGTAAGGGAAAGAGAAAAAAGATTCCCTTAAAACTGTATGTTAGAAAAAGTCTCTGGGCAAAAGAAGTGAACAGCAGACAGAAGCATGAGCCTTCAGTCACGGCACACATCTCTGCGCCCCTGTGACAGTTGCCCTAGAGACTCAGTATACTTAAAGCAGCCAGTGTTCCTAGGACATTCAAACAATGTTGAACTCTCCCTGTATGATCATCAAATTTTCCATCCCCGTCACTTAAAAAATTTCCAATGCCCTATGTGAAGCATTCAACATTCACCCAAACTTTTATTACTCTTTGATAGGCTTACACTAAATTACAGGCACATATTCTCCTTGTAAATTGCAAACCATTGTGTAAATATTCACTTTGTAGACCCGAAGTTGGCACTAGATAAACAAGTCTGAATATACAGTCTGAGATGATAGCTTGCTATGCAATCGTTTGGAGAATTTTCGTTGTTTTTACATGGAGCACACATACTTATTCATACATGTATACCTCCTATGCACACTTGAATGCATGTCACAACAACACAGCTAGCTGTGTAACAATAGTAAATTTATGCTAAAACTCCAGTTTGAGTTCTTTATATGAACAAGCATAAATAAATAGAAGACTATAGGATTTAATGGAAGCATAATAAATAGGAGACATATAGAATTTAATACTGGAAGATTAGTATTATATTCTGGCAATTGTGGGGCCTATACTCAGGGGCTAGCCACTGAGCTCTTTTAATCAGGGGTAGTACTCTAGCAATTTGATCCACAGCTCCACTTCCAGCTTTTGAATGGCTAATGAGAGACAGGGGACTTTTCTGTCTTTCAACCATTGTGCTCAGATCTCAGCATCCTGAGTAGCTAGGATGACAGGCATAAGACACCAGTGCCTGGCAATAGGATCTTATTAAAAAGAGAAAAACACACATTTATGCTATGTTCATATACATGTTGGTATGCATTTGCACAGTAATGATTGTATAGTGTTATATATGTGCATATAAAGTCAAGAATGAATATTATTTCTGCACACCTTTAGAGAAAAACCTATTCATATGGTTTAATACATAATAAACATAGAAATCAAATGTACACTCAGGAGCTAAAAGCAGTGTATTTTATTTTAAATGAAGTCCCTTAATATGTGGTGCATTTACTTATGAAGCACCGTTATGTGCCTCAGGTTTGTGTTTTGCATGCATAATATCAAAAAATTTCAGACAAAAACACAGCCACAATTACCAAGTAAATTACCCGGAAATTTAACTTTTCTATTCCAGAAGAACAATGTAGTTTGCTCCACTCCTTTGTAAAATTACATAAAAGACTTAGATTTTTCTTGCATAAATATAATTTTTATGGATACTGAACAAAACTTGCGAAGAAGAAACACAAATATTAAAAAGAGTTCAACAACTTCTAATGAGATTTGAAGGCGTGAAAAATCCAAACGGGTATTTTGGGAAAGTTACCATTATGTATGACAATAAAGGGTGCAATTAAATAGGCAGAAGAATTATTAAGTGATGAATTTTCTTCGTATGCTACCAAATTGCTTTGTAACATTCAGAAAGCACGAGTCAAATTTCCTCCAATGAAACTGATTTTCTTCTGTTTTGGTAAATGGAATAAAGTGAAGCCCCAACCGTATTGTTAATATTTGGATTCTGGTAGTTCGATTTCACACAGCCATTGTGAAATGGAAGTAAAACACAGTAGAGTAATCAACAGCCCTCCTACGCCTCTTCTTTAATTCTGGTTTTGTGGAGGCTAGGCAGTAAGTCTGCAGAAACAGGGACAGAAAAGTTTCTAAGAGTGCTTTGCTGTGAGACTCAGTTCCTGTGGCATGCGGGTGTCCTGTTGTCTGTACAGGCGGTTCTCTTCCATGGCCACTGTTTGGAATTGCTATAATTTGTTCTGGTAATGGGCGCCAGATGTCAAAAGCACAAACTGAAGCTGGGCCAGGCATAGACATTGCCATTCTGACCTTCTATTGAATTCCAGTACTCTGTCTTATTTATTTATTTATTCATTCATTCATTTATTTATTTATTTATTTATTTAATTTATTTATTTATGTGTTTATGTGTTTATGTACTTATTGTAATTGTTTTGGTGAAAGTCAGGTCCTCACAATATGCTATACCAAGTGGCCTGGCAGGTGCTTTCCCGTGTAAATCATCACATCAGAAGAGACAGGGCTACTTGGCTCTCTCAAAAAGGGCAGCATCTTCCACTGTGTCCCAGTGGCAGGGGTCAGAAAGAAGAAAGGAGAGAAGAGATGAGTCTGTAGCACACATAGTCTTAGCATCATCTGTTTCCCAGTGATTGCAACGTCTTCAAAATGGCATTCTCCAAACCGAGTCTTTTGCACCTCTTTTTTTTGTCAAAGTGAATAGGTCTGCAGTGTTGGATTTCTCTTCTTTTATGCTTCTTTTTGTCACTAACTCTTGGCATCAAATATATTTACTTGTAGAATGCATAGCTCATTTATTGCATTTTGTCACTCCATTTGTCTTGCTAGAACATGTTTAAATCTGCAGATGTCTCCACAGATTAAATCAAAGTGAATTTATTCAAATGTCTGCAACTGTTGATAAGAGAACAAACTGATGATGAAGTCAGTCAACTAGTTGAGGATTTTCAGGTCTGATCATTTAAACCTCATCATGAACAGATTTCCTTTTAGCAGGATCAGAAGGCTCTTGGCTGGGCTTTTTGTATTTGTAACAAAGTTTCCATTTCAAAAAAATCCAGATGAATATGGTTTCTTCGTATAAAATGAGGTTGTTCTTTTGCAAATAATATCCTTGGAACACACAAATTCATTTTCTTTTGCTAATGTGTAGTTGAAGGAGATAGATGGCTACCTTTACTGTGGAAAATATGCATTCGCTTTCTTCTAAAAAATAGGAAGGTGTGAATTGTTTATCCACATAGCATATAACGATATTCAAAAGTAAGATGAATACCTAGAATTATTTTTAAATTGTTATCATGTAGTAACTGTTTACCATTATTGAGAAGAATAGAATTTAAAGCCAATAGAAATTGTATTGCTTTTTTAGGGGGCTGCTCAGTAGAAACAAGAGTGGAACTATATATTTCCTCCTAATTAGATTAATCAACAGTCATTAGGCTTTTTGTGTTTGGTTATTGTCTTGTGTTCTTTTTTAAGTCAGACTTTAGGTAAAGAAGCTCAGGTTCACAGAGAAAGTGATTAGAAAGAAATTGAATCTTCCATAAATATTATATCTATAAACAGGCTCGCCCTCCTTTTATTAAATTTGTTAAAACTGATGAACCTTATTTGACATATCATTCATACGCAGTGTCCACAGTTTCCATAAATCAGTAAACATTCTCTAAATATAAAACCTGGCAATTCCACTGCCCTAAAAAGCATTGTGCTCTGCTCAGCCCACCATCGAGATGATCACTTAGCTATCCTGTTGTGTGTTTAGTCTTTATAGTTTGCCTTTTTCTAGAATATGATATAGTTTAAATCAGACATATCTGTTTTCAGACTGCCTTCTTTTAATTAGTTATATGACTTCAATATTATTCCAAGTCATTCTTGGTCTCAGGTTTTATTTACATCTTTAGTTAATATTCTACTGTCTGAACATGTACAATACATATAAACTTTACTTTCCCATGTCTGGTAATGAGTGCCAGGCAAAAGCTGGGCTGGTAACAAGGTAGCGATGCTGAACTTCTATTCTAAAGCTCTAGTTCTTGTTTGATCTTCTGTAAAAACCAAATATTTCAAAGCATGTTCATGAAGTACAACAAGTTGAAGGATTTGTTGGCTATGTCAAAGTATGGATGATTATGATGAAAGCTGCAATAAAGTTTCTTATGCAGCTAGGTGTCATGAAGCCTGATAAATGCAACGTGCATGTTACCTGACTATGCAGACACGGTCATTTCTGCAATTCCAGACATCCAGAAGTAAAGGTGACAGGACTGTGAATTTCAGCTACAAAATGAGTGAGTCTGTAATCATCTTGATACATATAAAGTTCTTGTGCCAGTGACATAGCTCAGTGTAAATGAGCTTGCAAGTATGGGCATTACTGAAGGTACAATCCCCAGTGAAACACACACACACACACACACACACACACACACACACACAACTGTGCACATTTTTGGGTAGTGCAATAGCTAGATGAAGTGGTAAAATATGTTTAGTTCTGTATGAAATGGCTAATTTTCCTCGAGTGGTGACTCGATCATCTTACATTTACCAGAGCATTAGAAATCTCAGTTCCGTGCTCTCAGAAGCTTTGGTTGTTTGTTGTCCTCGTTTTAGAGTTTAGCCATTTTCATAGAATGCTATTCCCAGATTGTGGCCTTCATTTGACTTTCCCCCAGTCAAGTGTCATTAAGGCATCACTTTATATGCTCATCTTCAACTATGGTTTCATTTGTGAAGTGTCTGTTTAGGCCTTTGGATCCTTTTGACCCCCTCTCTTATACTTGAGTTTGAAGAGTTTTCTGTGTATTTTGGATCATTTTACATTCAGATATTTCTCTTTGCTATACTTGAGTTTGAAGAATTCTTCATATAGTTTAAGAAGTCTTTTTGTATACTGTTCTTTGAAATAAGACTTATCAGCATGAATACTGATTTAGGTATATATTTCCTTAAAATCCCACAACTGTTTTCTGTCCTAAATACCTCATCCCTTAAATTTGAGAAAAATCTAAGCATGCCTGTCCTCACTCAGAAGTCATGACAATGGAGACAAGATACAGGAATCACACAGTCTTTATTCACCAGGGAGAGCACTTTATCAGCATGGCTTCCTACTTTCTTGTCTCAGGTAAATGTTTTCTTTAAATATAGACTACAATCACAGTCAGAAACATTGTCTTCCCCAAAATGTGGAAATATAATTATTTTTTAACAACTTAGATGTATATTTTGCCCTCGGGCACTCCCTCATAACTCATCCCCATGTAATACGCAGCTAAGTATTCACTAGTCCCCTTTCTTAGAATGGAAGCAAATGTTCCAGTGCACAGAGTAGATTGTTTAAAAAAAGAAGAAGGATTAGTGGAGGATGGGGACAGTTCAGTGTGAGTCTTTCCGAGCTCTCGCCAAGACGCCAGTTCTAGCTAGCATCGTAGGGGAAATTTCATACCCAAAGATCCATCCTAAGCAAGCTTTATCACCACAGAGATCTCAGTCAGAGAGGAGAAAGGCAGAAAACCAGTGTAAGAAGACAGCAGGGAGCGGCGCCAGCCACTCAGAGCCCCCGCGGACACAAAGCCTCCCCCTGAACCTGAGCAGACAGAGCTTCTCCACAGCACAGAACTGCCAGCTCCACACAGAGCCAGAAAGAGCCTGTGTGAGCCCAGAGCTGTCACCGGGCCATGGCACAGACCTGCCAGCTTCACGGAACCAGAAAGTCCAGCAATTTGTGAGTGGAGAAGTTTCCACTGAGAAGTTGTGATGGCAGCCACATCACTCAAAAGGGCAAAGGATTTCCTGGAGACAGCAAGGCCGGATGTCCATCCCTAGCACTAGCAGAAGTTCCTCCCCCTGGGTGGGGGGATGGGGGGTGGGGGGGAGGGGAGCAGTCATGGTAAACAAAGTTGTTGGTGACTCCACCATTTTTAATATATTTTTTATTGTAATTAATAAAAGGGTTACATGATATTTGCCAGATAGAGGGTGCATTAATTCACATACATTGATATCCTTTCACATGTCTTGGTCCCCATTACCCTCCTCCCACCCCCCCATCTTGGTTTTCCCCCCTTCCCTATCCAATTTCAAATAACCAAATACAAATAAATCCAATATATCAGATAACAAATATATCAGATAACTGTAACAATATGAGATACCCAAGGGACAGCAAAGGAGATGAGAGATAACATAGTACATTAAGGACAACAATCATTCGTTATATGGCTTTTGTTTCAATATCCTGGAGGTCCTTTCAATTAGCTTCAGACTATATGGCCTTATGTATCAAGGTTTTGCTCTATTGCAGATCTCTGCTAGTAGAGCCCAAGGTTTCTACCAATCAAAAAAACCACAAAGCCAAATTGCAGGAGGAAAAGACTTTTTGAAGGGTTTGGGTCCGGAATTTAGTGGAGACACGTTTCCTATCCCATCCCCTTCCTGCTGGGGGGGGGGAACTGAAGAATACCCTTTTTTTCCCTTTCTTTCATTTTTTCCCTTTTTTCTATCATTTGCATATTCCATTTGCATTTTTATATATTCTTATCTTATTTTTTTTGCCATTTTACCTCCACCTTTTTTTTTTTGATGTTATGACTCTTTCCTTTTTACCCCCCCTGCTTTCCTTCTGTCATTGTGGTTGGTCCTAGAATCATAGTGAGAGCATTGGGTATAAACTGGATACAAATGATAACTATATTGATACAGTCACCTGATTTTTAATCTGTTGGTTCTTAACCTTAGTATTTCTTGTCTAAGAACTCACAGCTGTGCGGGATCTACCCCCACCTTTTTGTTGTTGTTTATTTTTACTTTTTAAAATTTTCATCATTGAACTCTCCTATATATACCTACCTCTTTCTCTATATATTCTTCTTATTACTCTTTCTTATTTTTTCTGAATTTGGTACTCAACTATTTTACCTTTCTTTCACCTTAGGTCAGTTATCCCTATGCCATCCCTTATCTTCATTACTATGTTAATCCTACACTCCAACATTTTTCTTTTACTCTTTTCTTACCTCCCCGCTTGTCTTTCATACTATTTTTCTGATCTACAGTTGATGGTTGTTGATCAATACTGTATATCTAGGTGTTCAGTTATACTGTAGGTTCAGAGGAACATAAATACAATAGAAATTGGATTAAGGTTTGGGTTTTTTTTGGTCATAAAATGGTGGTGGTGTTAGATTTGTCTGTAAGTACACAAAAAAGAGAGAGAGAATGATAATAATAATCTAAAACTGTGATCATCTATGGTCTGGTCAACTAAAGAGTTCTAGGTTGGTTATATCTTAAAAATTGTGATCTTGTGTAGCATTGCTCCCGTTTTCAAACGGACAGAACAAGAAACTCAAGGAAAATGGCAAATGAAGGAATAGCATCTCCTACCCAATATGAACTGGCAATGGAGCAGTCAATGGCAAAACTAGAGGAGAGTCCTCTAAATGCTATACAAATGCAATTGATAAACATGATTAATGAAAAGTTTGAAAACATACAGAGATACATGAGGAAGCCATATCTAAATGAGATGAAACCATAAAGAAGGTGATATGTGAATGAGAGAAAGCTATAAAGAAGGCAATGATAAAGGATTTACAAAGAAATATGGATGAATTCATAGAATCCACAAACAAATGTCCAATGACTTAAGCCGCTGAGCTAAACACTCAAATGGAAATTAAGGAGTTAAAGAAGTCCACACAGAATCTAAAACAAGAGATGCAAGGCATCAAAAATGAGCAACTGGAAGGAGGAAGATGAAGAAGAAAGTAGAAGGTATTGATAGTAGGTTAGACAATGCAGAAGAAAGAATCCCCGGGATTGAACATAACCTCATTGTTATAGAAAAGAACATAAAATGAGTCAAAAAAAATTTAGGAAATATGAGAGAATGCTTCCGGAGATCCAATATACAATTAAGAAACCTAATTGAAGGCTAACTGGTATTAAAGAAGGCCTAGAGAAAGAGGTCAATGGTATTGGAAATATATTTCAGGGAATCATCACAGAGAACTTCCCAAATATCTAGAAGGGTAGGCCCATCCAGATACAAGAAGCTTTTAGAACCCTAAACAAACCTGACCAGAAAAGGCATCCAATCACCACATCATAATCTGTACAAGATCAATAGAGACCGAAGTAAGGATTCTAAAAGCAGCCAGGGCAAAGAGAACAATCACTTACAAAGGAAAACCAATCAGAATAACCACAGATTTCTCAGCAGAGACCACGCAAGAGATTGGAAGGATATATGTCATTCCCTTAAGACAAATAACTACTAACCACGAATACTGTACCCAGCTAAGCTCTCATTCATTACTGAGGAAACAATAAAAACTTTCCATTCCAAGGAAAAGTTGCAACAGTAAGTAGCAACCAAACCAGCATTACAAAAAATTCTCAAAGATGTTCTACACATTGAAAACCAACACAAACATGATACTGACAAAGAAATGGCACCTAAAAATCATACCAGCTAAGTACTGCAAGAACTGTCAAGCCACAGGCCCTAATGAAAGATTTTAAAAATAGCAGAAAAGAGTAAATATTTTTCAATCCTTATTTGCAATATCAATGGATATAACTCTCCAATTCAACAGCATAGACTCTCTAGCTGGATCAAAAAGCAAGATCCATCATTCTGCTGTTATCAAGAAACACATTTTGCCCCCCAAAATAAACATTTTTTGAAAGTGAGAGGTTGGAGTAAAGTTTATCAATATGATGGCCCCCATAAACAGGTTGCAGTTGCCATCCTCATATCAGATAAAATAGACTTCAAACAAAAATTAGTGAGAATAGACAAAGAAGGTTATTACACACTAATTAAGGGATCTTTTCTCCAGGAGGACATAACCATCCTAAATATCTACACACCTAATCCTGGAGCACCAAACTTCATCAATCAAACTTTACATTCACTGAAACCATACATAGATCGAAACACAGTGATTGTTGGTGACTTTAACACACCACTCTCACCTATGGACAGATCAACAAGGCAAAACTCAACAGAGAAACCTTAGAATTGAACAACTGTATAGACCAACTATATCTAACAGACATCTGCAGATTATTCCACCCAGCAACAACACAATACACATTTTGTTCAGCAGCACATAGTACATTTTCCAAAATAGACCACATTTTAGGCCATAAAACAAACTTGGGCAGATTTAGAAACACTGAAATTATTCTCTGCATTCTCTCAGAACACAAGGACATCAAATTAGAACTGAACACCCAACTCCACCAATGAAAACCCTGTAACTCATGGAGCTTGAACAACACATTGTTGAATCACCAATGGGTCATTGAGGTGACCAGAACAGAAATTTAACAGTTTATGAAATTTTACAAAAAGGAGCACACAAAATACCAACTCCTTTGGGACACAGCAAAGGCAATACTCAGAAGAAAATTTATAGCTCTGAGTGCTTACATTAACATATTGGATAAATCGCAAACCAACAATTTAAGGTCTCACCTTAAGCTCTTGGAAAAAGAGCAACAAACCAACCACAGTCCCAGTAGAAGGAAGCAAATTATTAAAATCAAAGCAGAATTAAATGAATTGGAGTTAAAAAATCTATAATCAACAAAACAAGGAGTTGGATCTTTAAAAAATTAACAAAATTGACATGCCCTTAGCAAATCTTACCAAAAAACAGAAGGGAGCACAACCAAATAAAATCACAGATGAGAAAGGTAATATCTCAAGAGAAATTACCAAGATCCAGATCATCCTGAGGTAATACTTTTCAAAACATTGTGAGAAAAAATTTGAGAATCAAGAATAAATGGATTAATTTCTTGCCAATATTAACATATCCACACTGAACCAAGAAGGCCTAATCCAACTAAACAAACCTATTTCAAACACTGAAATAGAAATGGCAAAAAGAGAACTTCCATCCAAGAAAAGCCCAGGCCAGGGTGAGATGGATTCACAGCTGAATTCTTTAAGGTCTTCAAAGCAGAACTCACATCAATACTCCTCAATATCTTCAATGAAATTAAAAAATGAAGGCTCTTTGCCAAATTCATACTACGAAGTCACTATAAATCTCATCCCCAAACCAGACAGAGATTCATCAATGAATCATCATTTCTTTGATGAATATTAATGTGAAACTTCTCAACAAAATACTGGCCAATCATATTCAGCAACTCATCAAAAATATACTCTATGATCAATCAAGATTCATCACAGGAATGAAAAGATGGTTCAACATATGCAAATCAAGTAATATAATACAACACATAAACAAAAGCAAGGACAAGAATCACATGATTGGCTAAATAGATGCAGAAAAGGCATTTGACAAGATCCAACACCCCTTTATGCTAAAAGGTCTGGAGAAACTAGGAATCCATGGAACATACCTCAGTATAATAAAGGTTGTGTATGACAAACCCACAGCTAGCATTATACTTAATGGTGAAAAGCTAAAGCCATTCCCTCTAAAATCAAGAATGAGACAAGGATGCCCACTCTCTTCACTCCACTTTAACATAGTATTAGAATTCCTAGCCAATGCATTAAGGCAAGAAGCAAGCATAAAATTTATCCAAATAGGGAAACAGAAAGTGAAACTTTCCCTCTTTACAGATGACATGATCCTGTATTTAAGGAAACCAAGAGACTCCACTCCCTAAGTGCTTGAGCTGATTAAAAACTTTGGCAAAGTAGCAGGGTCTAAAATTAACCCTCAAAAATCAACTGCCTTCCTCTATGCCTGCAATGAGAGGAATGAGGCAACAATCAGTAAAGCAACTCCTTTTGCATTATCCTCAAAGGAAAAAAGTAACTAGGAATTAACTTAGCTAAGAATGTAAAGGACATTTTTTTATGAAATCTTTAAAACCCTCAAAAAGGAAATTAAAACAGAACTGAGGAAATGGAAATCCTCCCATGCTCCTGGATTGGAAGAATTAACATCATGAAAATGACAATCTTGCTAAGGGCTATCTACAAATTCAACACAATACCCATCAATATCCCAATGTCATTCTTTAAAGAAACAGAAGAGGCAATCCATATTTCATATGGAACAAATAAAGACCCCTTATAGCAAAAAAAAAAGTCTTAGTAGAAAGAACAGTGCAGGAGGAATTTCAGTACTAAACTTTAGACTCTATGACAGAGCTATAGTGATCAAAACAGCTTGGTTCTGGCACAAGAACAGGCCTGAAGACCAATGGAATTTAATTGAGGACCCAGATATTAACCCACAGACCTATGGCCACCTAATGTTTGATAAGGGAGCAAAAAAAATGGAATGGAAGAAAGAAAACCTCTTCAACAAGTGGTCCTGGCAGAACTGTTTAAGTACCGGCAGAAAACTAAAGTTGGATCCTTTTTGTCACCCTGCACCAGGAAGTGACCAAATGGATCAAAGACCTCAAGGTAAAAGCAGGTACACTGAAAACTTTACAAGAAGGAATAGGAGATACTCTTGGTCTCCTTGGCACAGGTCGAAACTTTCTTAATAAGAGCCAAGAAACACAACAAATCAGAGAAAGTCTGGATAAGTGGGATTACATTAAACTGCTTCTGTATAGCAAAGGACATCGCTAGCAAATTACCTAGAAAACATACAGAGTGGGAAAAGATCTTCACTAACCATACAACAGACAAAGGCCTCTTATGTAAAATATATCTAAAGCTCAAAAAATTGAATCACTCCTAAACTAATCGCCAAAGAATCAACCATCCCATTAAAACATGGACCAAAATTTAAAGACAGTCTTCTCTGAAGAAGAAATAAGAATGGCCTATGGACACATGAAGAAATGCCATCTCTGGCCATAAAAGAAATGCAAATCAAATCAATTCTAAGATTCCATCTCACTCCAGTTAGAATGGCCATGATCAAGAGAACTAATAACAACAGATGCTGGAGGGGATGTGGCCAGGTGGGATCACTACTACACTGTTGGGGGGAATGCAAACTCGTTCAACCACTATGGAAAGCAGTATGGCAGTTCCTCAAAAGACTAAACAGAGAGCTCCCCTATGACCCAGCAATTCCACTACTAGGCATTTACCCAATTGTCCAGAAACAAGGATATACTAAATCCACTAGCACAACGATGATCATTGCAGCACTATTTACCATAGCAAAGATATGGAACCAACCTAGATGTCCCTCAGATGATGAGTGGATCAACAAGATGTGGTATTTATACTCAATGGAATTCTATGCTGCTGTCAGAATGGCATCAACCCATTTGTAAGGAAATGGAAAGACATAGAAAAAAATCATATTAAGTGAAGTAAGCCAGACTAAAAGGAACATAGGCTCAATGCTTTCCCTCACTTGTCATAATCAGTAGAAACCTTGGGCTCTCCTAGCAGATATTTACAATAGAATAAAATATAGATACATAAGGCCATATAGTATTACTAAATGAAATGACCTCCAGGATATAGAAACAAAAGCCATATAGTGAGTGATTGTTATCCTTAATGTAATGTGTTTTCTCTCATTTGTTTTGCTTTCTCTTGGTTATCTCATATTGTAACCGTATTTCACCTGGTTATCTGACATATTGTATATATGCTTATTTGGTTATTTGGAGTCAGATAGGGAAGGGAGTAAAATAAGATGAGGGGCAGGAGTGTGGGAAGGGAAATGGGAACCAAGACATGAGAAATGGTATCAATGTATGTGAAATAATGCACCTTCCATCTGGTAAATGTAATGTAACCCTTCTATTAATTACAAGAAAATATATTTAAAAAGAAAATTACAGCCATTTTTATACTATATTTGAGTTTTATTGTATGATTTACATTTTCCTACATAAGTTTGTAGTTTACCAAATGTACATTTTCTTAAATTTTTCACCCCCAATATAAAACTAATTTCAGTGACTACTTAGAAAGTATTGCTGTCTTTTTGTGATATTCATGATGATATAACTGAACACATGAATAACTATTCTTGAATTTGTTAACAAAAATAACATATATTATATTTATTAGGCAAAATAAAACTATTCTCTCAAGTTAATGTGTATTGAACGTTAAAGTAAAAATGACCCAGAGAAAATTATCAAACATGTCCTTGATCCTTCCTCTTGCTTCCCTAGAATGAAAGGCTTTCTGGGCTCTTCCAGTCTTGTCTTCTACTGAGATGACTCTACTTGGCCTTTCTAAATGCACTTTGACTGCTTCAGACAAAAACACCTAGACATTTTGCTTTTAGAAGTATGAGTTTAGGATTGAGCTGTCTGCTCACCACAGGACTAATCATTATTCCTTATTTTAATTTTTGTGTGGCAAGCAAGCAATGTAAAGAAAATAAGATGAAACTTCCTGTGAAGTAAGCCTTTCCTACACTAACTGTTGTACTGAGTTGTAATGAGTATATACAGAGAATAAACTCCTAAACATCTATGAATTTGAAAAAAATAATTTAAAAAAAGAAGATGAAAAGGAAGAAAAAAATCTAAATTCATGTGATGCTATATTCTCATAGATAAGAATTTACTTTCTCTCTTCAGTTCATAACAAAATTGCATAATAAAAATTGACATTTCCAAAAACACATGGGGCCTGTTCATTTCTGTGGCATTACTTCACACGAAGTCATCTTATTCAGTTCTCTGAAGGAGTGATTGACCTCAGGAATAGGCTTTGTCTATCTGCCTGGATTACTGAAGCTGCCATTTCAAGTCTCATCAAAAACCTTATCTGTTTTCCTCCCCTCGTTCCTATTATTACATTCTGTAATTGCATTATTTAACTATGGTAAACAGACTGGAATACAGTTTGCTATGAAAATGGTTAGCACATAAATACAATGCAATAGTATGCTATTTTAAAATTAATTTTCTAGAAATAACTGCCTCCATGGTATGAATATTCTTGTTTATTTTTATTCAGCAATCTAGTTGAATGAATGAAGATGACATATTTTTAAAAAAATTGTGAAAACTGAGAATAATGGAAAAAGAATAAGAATAAGAATAAGAAGAAGAAGAAGAAGAAGAAGAAGAAGAAGAAGAAGAAGAGGAAGAACAAGAAGAACAAGAAGAAGAAGGAGGAGAAGAAGAAGAAGGAGAAGAAGGAGAAGAAGAAGAGAAGAAGAGGAATTGGAGGAGGAGGAGGAGGAAGAGGAGGAGGAGGAGGAGGAGGAGGAGGAGGAGGAGGAGGAGGAGGTGATGCCTGCCTTACTTCTAAAATGTCAGTAAATCTTGTCACATTGATAAGTCTCTGACTCTGGCAGCATACACTACAAACTTAGAGTGTGAGCTCTTAGTATTGTGACCTAAGCCTGGAGATGAATCACCCATGGCTTTCCATTCATTTTCATTGCTCCCTCCCCTAAGCTGTAATTAGCAAATTTTCAAATCACTAATTTAGCGAGGTGTAAATGATGGTGGCAGTGGAAAAACAGAAAAACACAACTAAAGCACAGGCTATTGTTCAGGCTTTTTCTAACGTGAGTCAGCCAACATCACTCTGAATCTCAAAGGTAGAGGAGACGTAGAGTGTGAGCTGACTGAAAGGTAGAACCTCTGTGGCTGGCTGAAAGAAACTAACTGCATTGCTCTCCTGGATTCCCGGTATGAAGCAAGGCATAGTCAAATGTGAGGGATGCTGTCAGTCACTAATCAAGTTGAGTCTTCTGCACTAGTGATGCCTTGATTGGAAGCTCTGTCAATAGTTGTACACAGTTTGTCAGTCCAGATTTGATGTTTATAGGTGATGCAGCAATTATCATTAATATACTTGGTCTCTCACATAAAAAGAAAACAAAGGAAGGTAGTTTAGAAACATAGCTTCTTCAATAAAATTCATGACTGTGAACAATATAACTTAAAGATTTTTTTAAGGAAATATGGCTCAGTCCTGGTACATTCCAGGGACTTGGATCAGAGCTTGGATGGGAGCATGGAAAATTGGTTTTGAAGAGAGAGGAATATTAACAAAATATCCAAGATGATAACTGTGAATAGAACAGGGAGATACCTGGCTCCTGACAGAGTCCCTCAAGCACCAAAGTATTCTAGATAGCTCTGAAATAAACCCAAAGGCAGATTCTTCTAGCAAATCCATGGGAGACTCGTTAGATGAGATTGCGTGTGTCAAAAGGAGTCTTGACTGCACTGCACAGATGTTGTACATGAAACACCTATATCTTTAGTGATTTTTAGTGACAGATGAAAAATGTCTAAAATGTCTGTGACACTAGATCATTTCAAGAAGACTTCTGCAACACCAGGTTGCATTGAGAAGATATCCTAGGAACTCATGCAAAATTTTTCATGAAATGAGCTCACAGCACCAAGAGAAAATAAAGGAAATTTATTAATACAGTATAAATTTTTAGTGTGAAAAATGTTCTACTATGGTTCTAACAGAGACATGATAGTCTCTATGCTTTTATTCATCTATAAAAGATGTTATAAATGGGGGCCAGGAGTTTGGCCTAGTGGTAGAGTGCTTGCCTAGCATTCACGGAGACCCGTGTTTGATTCCTTGCTACCACATACATAGAAAAAAGCCAAAAGTAGTGCTGAGGCTCAAGTGGTAGAGCTCTAGCCTTGAGAAAACCCAAGGACAATGCTCAGGCCCTGAGCTCAAGCCCAGGACTGGCAAAAAAAATAGAAAAAAAGATGTTACAAATGAACACTAAACCTATGTCGTTATTTTAAAACTTATGTTCACAGATCTTGCGTTTCTGAAACACACACTCTCAGTGTGCTTTAAATCATGCAAAAGATAATTTCTGCACAACAGTAAAGTTCAAGACTGGAAAAAAATTGACCAGCATATATGCCCATATGGAAATTCAATGTTTTATGTAAATCAGTATAAAATGCATCATTCTGTACACTGCAGAGCCATCATATCTGTAACCCACAAAATATACTGCATTCTCAAGCATGGCTTTCCTGGTGGATGTTTACTTAGTTCAGTTTTATTTTGTTTTGTTTTATTGTTGTTGCTTTGTGGGTGCTTTGTTTTGGGATTTTTGTTTGTTAACTATGACAAAATTATTTCAATGGCTAGGTGCTAATGGTTCAAGTCTATGTTATCCTAGCTACTCAGAAGGTTGGATCTGAGGATCATATTTCAAAGCCCAACCAGACAGGAAAGACTATAAGACCCTTATTTTCCCTTACCTATAAAAATCCAGAAGTGAAACTCTGGCTCAAGTATTAGAGTGTTAGCCTGTAGCACAAGATTTCACATAAAACACACAGGCCTTAAGTTCAAGCCCCAGAAATGGCACAAAAATAGAATAATTCTTATTATACTTATCAATAATATTCCCCTTAATTCTTATATTTAATTATTAATCATAATTACTTTAATTATGCAGTATGTGTGTGGATGGGAGATGGTTCAGGTGATTAAACTGTAGCCATCATACATACTAGGCATCTGGTCTATCACTAAGTTAAACCTTTAGCCACTAGTTCATTTCTGATAAGAGGAATATTTAAGTTAACTCTGGATTTGTGACACAATCTCTTAAATACTTGTTAGCCTTTCATATAATATTATTTTGGATTCTACTATTCTGCCAACTGCTCTTTCTTTCACATCATAAGAATCAATAACACTTCAAGAATTCCAGAGACCAAGATCCATTCTGTGACTCTCTCTTCTCAATTCCTGCTTATTTCAGAATCAATGAACTGCTGGTTTATATCACAGTGTTTAACATCTGAGATCTGTGCTCCAAAGCCTTTTGCAAGCATGACTTGACTTCCTTCACACAAAGACTCAGAAATGCCTAGAGCGAAAATAGAAAATGTATCAGGATGCTGGACTCACCTCAGTGGATTCAAATCCTCTTGATGATCTCCATTCTTAAAGGTTACCCATCCATCACATTTGCTCTTATGTATGGACTTACCTCGTATCTGATGTGATTGTGTGTGAGCACAGATAGATTGCCAGTTCTCAATCACAGCCAGCCTTCTGCTGAACTTGAATCACCATTGTCTTTATATTTTAATTGAATTATTAGAAAAATTCAATTTTGTTTTATCAAGAAGAAAAAATAATGGATAGGGGTACATCGATATCTGTTTTCCCCAAATTACTAGGATTCATGAAACGAAAGAGGAAACACTCATTTCTGTTTACCTGATTCCAACGAAGTTCACAAACAATACAGGATGTGTTGACAGTCTGTCAGTTAGGTTTCCATCAACCTGAAAAGTTTCCCGCGTGCATCAGTGCACAGAAGTTCTGAAAATGCTGGCAAGAGCATTTTAAGAAAGTTTTTCATAACTTTTGTCTATTTCGGATGGCCCATAAATACCAAATACCTATCCGTCAAAAAATGCTCCTTTGGAATGACTTATTAAAATGAAGAAAGGCAGGCACATGCAGATATGTAAAGGGGTCGCAGTGTTCACTTTCATCCAATGTCAATTTAATTTCAGCATGCATCCCACACCCAGTTTATGGTTTGTACAAATTACAGTAGCAATGTGCTTGCTGGGTAATGGCGATGATGTGTCATTAATTCCCCAGAGCGTATCATAGTTCCTGAACACATGGTGTGGCTGTAGGAAGGTCACCTTGGAGCCAGCCATTCCACACTGGTGAGAGGCAGCCATCGCCACTGAGCTGCTGTGATAGGGAAGAATGCAGAGGAAAAGTGCGCGTTCACTTACAGTGGAAATATTCTGACTATAGCAGTATAATTAGCTTGTTCCTAGTGGGTAATTGTCATTTACAAAATGCCGTTCCATTAAATTTTAAAAATTAAAAAAAAACAGTAGGAGAAGCAACAACGTGCAGTAGCCAATGAAGTGTATGCAATATATTAAAATGTCTCTGCACATTTTACTTTTGCAAGAAAGTGAAGAAGCCCACTTGTCATTTAGGCTATTAATCTCAATAATGGAGGATGCCAGACAAACATTTAATTGCAATAGTGAGCAGTGTCACTGTGGGTCCTCTAGTCAGTTTGCCATGGATTACAAGCTTGCCCTCTGCCCGTGAACACACAATACCTATGAGGCCCTTAGGTGCCCTCTATTTGCCATGAGTGATCACTATATGGAGACCTCATAGTTTAAGTTCACGTATTTCCTCCTCCTGAGCTGACCACGTGAAGAACCCTCACTAGGCTTGCCTCCTGTTTCCCTCTCAACCAAGGTTCACGGTTTCATATGGCCTGATATTTCTTGCCTGGAAATGGTTATTTCATGGGTTATGTGTTGTGTTTTACTTCCTTCAGGGAAATGAAGGGCATGTTACTTTAACTTCAAAGAATGTACTATCACTGTGAACAATCTGGATTTAGAAATGCCAGTCTTCAGTGTACAAAACCATAATACTTTGCATTATAAATACATCCAAACTTCAGAGGTTAATTCTTTAGTAAAGGAAATATAAATCTATATGAGTATTATACATATTTATATTCCAAAAGTTAGTTATTATACAATTCATATGTAAGTAAGAGAGGTTTTGAGGCATCTTGAATTTAATTCCACATACTTTTTTTATACGTTTAAAACTATCAGGCTTTTTCTTTCCTGATTATACTCATATATAACATTTTCAGTTGGGTGCCAGTGACTCATGCCTGTAATCCTAGCTACTCAGGAGGCTGAGATCTGAGGATCACAGCTCAAAGGCAGCCCAGGTAAAAAAAGTTTGTGAGACTCTTATCTCCCAATAAGCTTCTCAGAAAAAGCCAGAAGAGGCATTATTGCTCAACTGGTAGAGTGCTAGGCTTGAACACAAAGAGGCTCAGGGACAGTGTCCAAAGTCTGAGTTCAAGCCCCAAGTCTGGAAAAAGAAAAATATATGTATATATACACATATATGCATAAGTATATATAATCTCCCATATGGAAACTATTTATACTAAAACCATCTCTTTAAACATCTTTTTTGTAAGTGTAAAGAACAGTTTTAATTATTTTCCTATGTAACTCATCCATTCTAAAAAATACAGGAAAGTGATCTGTGTTTTACTTGGAATGATCTGTAAGTTTTATATTGCGTTTATAAAATCAACTCTTTCACCTCTATTTAAATTGAGAATGTAACAGCCTCACTAAATAGGGTGTATATAATACCCATTGAACATAAAGAACTTCTGTTTATCCAATATTGGATTAAACAGTACAACGATACATCTCTGACCACAAATACTCATCAGTGTATCTGAACAGCCGGAGGCTCATAGCAAGTGGATGCTTCAAGTGTCTGTCTTGTCAAATCTGAGAAACTTGTCTCAGGAAAATTAAGACTTAGCTTCTCATTAGTTGATGTATACTAAATAACTGCAGTAACTACTCCTTACCTGAAATTAACAATACAATGAATGCATTTATTTTCCCTTCATTTATAGTCTTAGCTTTCTGAAAGGAAAATTATCTTGGCCTTTTAACACCAAAGAAATATGGTAAGCTCCATGTTAATAAACTCATCGCTGAAAAACTTTAAAAATAGCTTAGGTAAAGAAGCAAGTAATTAAAATAAATCTCTATTAGAGAAATATATACATCCTGGTTGGAAAAGATCCAAGACAAAAGAAAAAAATCCAGCATCATTTGCTTCCCCAGGTGAATTTTTCAACATCAGTTTATATACAACCAATGGTTCCCTATGTAGACTCTTTTGCAGAAGTCTGAAAAGCAGCAAACACTACTATTCATTATAGGTGATCAGTGAGCTATTGCTACCAGTCAGTGGAATTTTAATTATTTCTAATGCATCTTAATTTTTTCTCTTTCAAAAATGTTTCCTCTTCTCTTTCAGACCAGCCTTAATTGATTAAGAACAGGATTCAAATTCGAGTAGCTTAGGCTATTTATTAGGATTGTCTGATATGATTAGTCGGATATGATTTTGTTGTCCTGTTTTGCTGAAGCCCTCAAAATGTGAGAGATTGTGACATTATCATGCACGTAGGTGGAAATGGAGGATCAGCGCAGTCTTTGTTTTCCTGAATCTGTCTGGCAAACACCAATTCACTTAATGACAGTGTCTGCACTGCTAAATTGAGTTGCAGAGTTTGCATAAAGCAGAGTCCCAGTAACTTTGTGGGAAGAAAAAATAATGTTTGTTTTCTAAAAAATGAAAGCCTTTGATTATGTCTAAGATGCAGCCTAATTTAGTCTGTTCTTACAGATACATGTACAATAATTATTCACTTAATGTGGTAAAAGCATGTTGACCTACAACTACAATTTCATACTAATTTGGTGATTGTTCTAAGGTTGAGCATAACTTTTTATCCAGATTATTCTTCTGTAATTATAATTGCATACAGAAAAAATGTCAACAGAGGACCTATAGTTTGCAGTCAATATTATGGAAGAAATAGTCATAGGCAATGGAAAATTCACTATAAAAAACAGGAAAAGCAGAATGTATTTGTAAATTCCTGCAAATAAGCCCCTTACTTATACCCATAGAATTTTACAAAAATATCACAGTAATACATTTTGTATGTGCTTTCCTCAATGATAATTTTGTTCTTAGGGACAGAAATTACTTAGCCTATTTTGCATTTAAGACTGTTTCCCAGTGAGCAGCAATCAGTGAAACAATTGTTTTCTTGTAAAAAAAATAACATACATACCAAGAGAGCACAGAACAACAACAAAAAAACTGCAGCTGGCTTTGTACATATCAATTTTATTGGTAAAGGGAGCAACTACTATTCATTGATTTAGGTGAGAAATATTTTTGCCACAGATTTTCTTCAAAATGTCCTCCTTGATATTTTTCTAAGAAATGTACTGAAATAGAGGGTGGGAAAGGGGAAACAAGCATTTGGACCTAAATCAATCTTTACAAGCAAGTCTTTTCCTAAGCATAGGTTTATTATTTATGCTACAGAGGTAATAGAAAATTTACTTCAGATGAGTCAGGCAGTTCTGAGCATGAAGTTGAATTTTAGTATACCAAGAGACTTACTAGTATTTTAAATTTAGTGATTTTGTTCTGGAAATCCATATGCAGAGTAATGCTTCTGTTGACCAGATATTTAACTTTAAAAACTTCAAATGACTTTTTATGTTTTCATAATATTTAATATGTGTGTCAAGCTGAGACTTACTATGGTATATTGTTATGTGTATGGGACTGTCTCATATTCCATTTATTTTTCATCAACTCACTTTCAACCTATGTCTACATGAGTGAAAAATGTATTGTAATTCTCAAATATTTGATATGGTTTCCCAAAGGTCAACTGTCTTGATAAGCTTGAAGAGTTACTTTACAGGTAATATTAGCTTGGAATCTTAAAATTATGCCTAAGATATTTGAATATTCACTGTGTTGTGTTGGTACTCATTGCTCCACTATTAAACATATAAAAGTGGTATCATAGCTTATTATACAGAATTTCATGTATACATCTTGTAATCTTTCATATTTTTGATGTTTCACTGAATATGCAGGAAATTATTATCCATGTCATCCAACTAAGTAAAATGTTTCTTGATCAGCTACAAAAGTCAAGAGCAAAAATTATGTGCAATAAACATAGATATTCATTCACATATGGGGAAACAGTATATCTCAATGAAATATCAGTCATTTTAATCTGGAGTGCAGGTTAAGTTGACAAAGGACCATTGATTCAAGAGACAGTGGTTTTGACAATCCTTACTAGCAAACAAAATTACAATAAGTATATGACTTCAATGTCAGTAAAAGTATAGATTGAAAAGTTTCCTTAGAAGTAGAAGAAGCTCAGAATTGACTGTTTAGGAAGACACACGTACTTCAGAGTTCTCAAGGAAAATATAAACATTTTCATGTACTTAATTTAATCAACTCTCCTGACTTTCGGTTCACTCTTCAAGCAATCTTTAAGAAAAGGCCCATTTCTTCATAGTTTCAAAACCAAAATAAAGTAGGAGCAATGGGAAAAAACAGCCTTTATTATGCCATTTCTGTGTTACTAGAAAGATAAAAAGGAATGTTTTGTCTGTTGACCAGCTAGAGATTGGGATGAAAGTAATCAGTAGTAATCACAGAGAGAAAATACAGGAGACCTGCTTGCTGAAAGCATGCAGGAAATATTCTGTTTGAGGTAGAGAGGAATATGGTGCACTAGATTTATTATTGGCTAAGAGCATATGACTCATGAACGATAAAGCAGCACAGGAGTATCTCAGACCTAGGAAGCAGGAGGCTGATATATGAGGATCATGGTTGGAAGTCAATTCTGGAGGATATATTAGCAAGGCTCATATCTCTAGTTATTGGGAAGAAGAAGAGGTGGAGATATAGTTCAAGTGGAAAAGTCCCAGTCTATACAGAAAAAAAGAAAAATAAATAAGAAGCTGAATAATAGTTCGAGCTGCAGCTCTGGGCAAATATAAACAAACAATCAAATAATAGAAAAATAGATAATATCAGCAATTGACAAGATTTAAAGTCACAAGGTCTGAATCTCTAAATATTACAAGTAAGTGATAGCAATTCTTTTTCATTAATTCCAGTTTCTTGTAAAGATGATGTACAGAGAGGCTAGGATTACAGGTAATGAGTGCATTCCTTTTACTGCGGTCATTGTGAGAGCTGGAAAAATCTTCCCACTTAGCTGCTATGCAAGGAGTCTCATTCACTCAGTGCCTGGGATCTATGATCCACCCACAGGTTTGTGCTCATTCTTGATTTGCCAGGATCCTTATATTGAGCAAAGATATCCAGGTTGTAAGGATATTCAAGGAATTAACTTCAGTGCATGCTTTAACCAAAGGGTGGATTTACAGAAATTGTCCCATGAACCCCTTGCTGGAAAGAAGAGGAAAAATCCTGGGCTTGGGAATCACAGGGGTATTATTTCTCTACAAAATAATTTCCGTATGAAATCTTGTGGAGTTTAACACCTTCAATACTGATAATTTGCATCATAACCTCTCTAAGTGAAATAAATGAATTAAATAAGTAAATAATTATTTGTTAATCATATGATTATGAATCTAATAACCTCTGTAATTAGAGGGAAAGTCCTTTATATGAAGGATAAATATTCATAATAATCATGTGTGAATGCTAAAATTGACTGTCAAAATTATGATCTTGATTATAGAATTCTGAGTATAAATAATAAAATTAGTAAGTGCTGAAGGAGTTGAGGCCCTGGATTATTGATAATGATAGCCTCTCCAGATTATTTTTCCCATGTGAAATGCATGCACTATGTGCATTTAATAAGGGGAAATTTGAGTTGATACTTAGATATTTAGGTAAGTTTGGATTTCCCTTGAACAATGAAAAATTAAATACATATAACATCATTACACTCACAAGGAAAATAGTTCTAATTTTGAAATAAATCAAGGACACCCTTTCAGAGACAGATCTATTAGGGAAAGAAGAATAAATCAGCCTGAAAAGAACTATGGGTATCACAAGTTAGCATACTAAGTGTTGATTGCATAGGTTCAATTTATATTGATTGTCTAGTTTATGGAATGGAATCTTTAATTTTAGTAATTTTCAATGGTTAGTTCCATTTGGAGTGATTTTAGGGAACAGCATCCGGCTTTTGGAATGGTCTAGTTCAACCCTCACAACAGAATGAACCAATGAAAATTCCTGCCAGCATCCTCCAAATTAATTGACCTGAAAGTTTGAATGCCTGCCTCGTCATGGACAGAAACCTTGGTGAGTCCTCTGGGAACCTTTCTTCTTTCACTTGGAAGTCAGAATGGCTTGTCTGTTTCCTTTCACTTGTTTACTTTTAATGGATTGAATTGTGCAGGCTGTGTTAGTCTTCTCCTTTTTATACATTTGAACTTCAAAAAAGTATAAAAGATTCACACTAAATTCTGACTGATTTCTTGCTCAGGCAATACATTTTCCTCTGATTCTGCTTCATGATTTCTTTTTTTTTTCCTACAAAAGTTGGTGTGTTAATATTGTGTTTTAAATTGTTACTTTTGGGTGGATTTAAGTGATGCAGGTAATTATTATTCTCAGTTCCTTAACCCTGCTAAAATATCATCCTATGACCTTTTAGTGGGAAAAGTTTTATTACCAAGAGGAAAATATATACTTAAAATCTCTGCTTCAGTCACTCTGAAATAATTTCAAATAGTTTTAATAAGTAAATATATCCCCTACTTTTATAATCAAAATACTTGATTATAATGTTTCTCTGTAAACAAAAGTGATTAGGTATAGATTTATCCTTCAAAACTCAGGACTCAAATCTTTTATGTATGAAGAAATAGTTCATTACATAAATTTCTAATTAGGCATTTGAAAAATAAATTAATTCAAAACTGTGATTTCTTTCATTTTTCTTAGCTTCAATTTTTTGACCTCAAGAGCCAAAATGATTCTCACACATTAGGCAAGCATTCTGTTGCTTTTCTTGTTGTTGTTCCCTTTGTTATTTTTTTCTTAGTATTTATAATTGTGACTTATGCGAACCTGAGAAACACTCATTTTCAATTTCTATAAATAAAATAATGTAGACCTATATCATGATAAAATAATAGGTTTATATTAGCACCAGCATCCTAGCTGTCCAAGGCCAGAAATATTAAGCATTTAGTATAGAATTACTTCCAAGAATTTACACATTCAAGCCCAACCCCTCAGTACCAGAAGATGAGCATGTATTTTGGAAGAGTCTTTAAGAGGAAATTACAGTGAAGTTAAAACAAAAACAGGAGAAGGGGTATCAATGTGTGTGAAGTAATGCTCCATCTCTTGGTGAACATAACTGTAACCTCTCTATCCATTACAATAAAAAATAAAAAAGGAAGACACAGGTGATGGTTTTACTATGAGAACAACAGGAAGTTGCCCCTGGGTATTGATCTAGTACAGTGATAACAATAATAATATTTAATAATACTAGATTATTGGTTTTATATACCAATATTTTGTCATAATCTCAATGAAGAAGGACCTGGAAAGTAGTTATCTCACCAAAATAGTTTTAATTTCTAATATGAAACAAATATTTATGTTTTCTGTATGATTTAAATGAAATGTTCATTTTTATTTGACTTTGTTCTAGCTTTTCCAAAGGTGTGTTGCATCAGTAATACAAAAAGTTAAAGGTCTACCTTGAGGTAAAATAATCACAGTACCTCCCTATGTGCTGCATCTATTGTGGAAATCAACATGAGTTTGAACATACACATTATCAAGTGAGCAATATTTTTTCAGAGAACGCTTGTTTGGGGCAGAGGGAATCATAATTATCAGTGCTTGCTAATGTTATACAGAAAAGTTGTACACAAGCAAATTTTGGTTCGTTTTGTTATTTACTTATTTATTTAATTTTATATGTTATGTCTTCTAGGGAAATCCTCTCATATAAGGCAGGGACAAGGCGATCCAGTGCTAGCAACATGTGTAGTTGTCTTAAGCCAGATAGCTATCAGATGGGAAAGAACTAGATTTTGTATTGTTAAGTACAAACAAGTCTGTATTAAATGAGAGGGAAATCTATTCCAAAATGTAAGCTAGAGTGAATGCGTACTTTCTTAAGAAAGAAAATTTCTGGTGCCTTAAAATCAAGGAGAAAGAAAGAAAGGGTATCAATGTATGTGAATTAATGCACGTCCTATCTGGCAAATATCATGTAACCCTTCTATTAATTACAATAAAAAATATATGAGAAAAATAGTAAAGGGAATGCAGGGAGTGTGATCATTGAATCAAGTACAGTGCATACAAGTGGAAATGGAACAAAGAAATATGACCCTTATAATTAATATTACCTAATAAAAATTATAAAGATACCTATATTTTGACCTACTCTGTACATAGAGATAGAAAATCCATGGCTTGACGCCAGGCCAGATAAAAATGTTAACAAGAGAGTAGCCCAGGTGAAAATAGCAACACATTAATAACTACAGCAGAAAGTGTCCTTTAAGAGTTAGGGTGCTTTTCTACCAAGGTACAACACCTGATTTAATAGCCCTGAATTAAAACATTGGTATTACTCCTTACTATCCCCCAAATAATAATAATAATAATAATAATAATAATAATAATAATAATAATAGACCAACAGAACAATGGTAGCTTTTAAGGGGAAATTGCGACAATTTCTTCAGAGTCCTCCCAGTTATTTTGTTTTCTGTTTGAACCACATTAACACTTAATGGTTGCAGGTGATACTTTTTAGAGGAAGGTATTAGACTCCTATATTCATGCTGTGATGCATCAAATGTGAATTGGGGATTATAATTTGGAAGAGTAGATGTATATGGAACAATCTTGATGCACCAGTCATTCAGTGCACCATGCCTGGACAGAAACGAAAGCCTGAACACAGCTTTGAGGAGAATGAACCAGACGTCTAGCAGAGCTTCAGTTACTTTCAGTTCCAAGTGCAGAAGGAATTAATGGTCACTTCTAAGTATTTTGTTGTTATTCTGTAAATTGGAGATAGATCTTCTATTGCATAATTGACAAAGAAAATGATTTGAACTAAAAATGCATGCTCTTTATCCATCTACCTTTTACTTCTCACTACTTAATACTATTCTAAACAAACTTCCATGTTAGTAGAATGCAATTATAGAGATGAGCTTCATATTTGAATTTGAATTCTGATTGTACTAAATCCTATCCTAGTGAGTAGCAACCTTTAAACCCTAACATGACAGCTACAAATATAGACAGAATATATCTGCATACAGAAAAAAATCTAACTATATATCTATGTATCTCTATATTCTCTATTAAAGATAGAGGTAGAATACACATAAACATATATAGAAACACCTTATAAAGAAAATGCATGGCCTGGGAATTTGGTCTAGTGGCACTTGCCTAGCATTCATGAAGACCCAGGATTGATTCCATTGTATCACCACACAGAAAAAGGCAGAAGTGGTGCTGTGGTAGAGTGCTAGCAACATGAAAGCCCAAGGATAGTGCTCAGGCCCTGAGTTTAAGCCCCAGGACTAGTAAAAAATAAAAATAAAATTTATATAGAAATAAATGTATCAAAATTGTGTATTTATATATAGATATTTTAATTTTATGAACATGTTATGATTTAATAAGACAAAGAAGGAACTATTTGAGGGCTTTAAAAAATGCTTACTTTAAGAAGGTCCAATGTAGAAAAGATGGGATTTCAGGTAACAAATTTCAATAGTTCTAATAGTAGTAGTTAGTGATAGTCAAAAAAATAAATTACTGAAAGCACAAACAAAGGACATATACCAGAACCAACAAGCTACCCTTTAGGCTATTTTATCTCTTTATATATGCATCACCTCTCTCCATTTTTCACTTGGTTTGAAATTACCTCTGGTTACAGCCAACATAAAATAATAATTATGCTACACAGAATCCGTTGCAGCTAACTCATTAAATTTTTTCTCTTACTGTCATAAGGTTTCTAAGATTATATATGAATGTCCTTTATGTTTCAGAAATCATGTACTTCAAATTCCTATGATAAAGATGTAGAGTATCTTATATCACTCACAACAATTCCAGTTGGTTTATGCTAACATACCTAGTTGCAGTTGCTTTACAGTTCACGTGAAGTAGTACATATGAGCATCTTGATTAAAAGGCAGGGTTTAAAGGAAGGGCTGGAATTTGCCTGGTTCTTGACTCTCTACTTCTGCCTGCCAAGGTGAGCCTGAACTCTATTAGCCAGACTTGTCTGTAGTTCCTCATTACATTTATGTTCCTTAATCATTAGATTTGAAAAACAAATTGATGGTTCTTCAGGGCACTGATGAATTATAATATTTTAATTTATTTTCTTATTTAGACTAGCTCACAATCCTGATATCTAAAACATCGAACTAGTCGCTCTGCCCGTTCACAGATGACATTTGTACATTTCCCCAATTTCTATGAAAGTTGCTATTTACTTACCAGAATTTTCTGTGCAGTGATGAGAATCTATTTTTGCCTCAGAAATTTCCCACGCAAACTATGTCTATTCCTCTATGAGAAGCCCTTAAATACAATTGGTGTCATAGCTCTCACTCTCCTAAGGACAGGGTGTGCTTCTATGCAATGTGGGCTTCTCCCTCCTTTCCTCCTTCCCTCCCTTCTTTCTTCCTCCCTCCTCTCTCTCTTTCTATCTCTCTCTTTCTTCATCCACCATTTCTTTCTTTCTTTCTTTGTTTCTTTCTTTGTTTCTTTCTTTCTTTCTTACTTTCAATCTTTAACTAGTTATATGCAAATGTTGCCATATATCAAAGGGGCTTATGAATAAATATCTTAACATCAGCAACCCTCCTTACCTCTCCCTTCCTTCACTCCTAACTTTTTAAAATATACATTAGACTCCAGTGTTTTATTTTGTTGAATTTTGGCTTTGACTTTCTAAGGAATTTCAATATTTGAATTTCCCCTTGAATCTATCATGTTTCAGTTCATACACTGTCCCCCTCTTACAGTGATGCTACATTCCCTGTTCAGGTATTTCAAATATCAGGTGCTGATATTTGAAATCATAGCTACTTGTTAGGTTAAGATTGGAAGGCTTTGTAGTGTGAGGCCATTCCATTTACAAAAGTTCAAGTGATTCCTTTTCAAAGAAGATTTAGAAGTGATGGTAGGTGCCAGTTACCTTGGCACATTCGAAAAGACTAAACACAGGCAGCTCAGGTACATCACCAAGCAAGAAGCCAGACCCTATTTTAAAAGTAACCAGTGATAATTATGGTTAAGACCTGGCTCAGGGACAAGCATATATGCCTAGCAAGTATGTAGTCCTGAGTTCAAACGACAGAAAGAAAGAAGAAAGGAAAGAAAAGAAGGAAGGAAGAAAGAGAGGGAGAGAGAACGGAGGAAGGAAGGAAGGGAGGGAGGGAGGAAAGGAGGGAGGGAGGGAGGGAGGGAAGGAAGGAAAATACTACTTGTGCTTTTCTTTGGTCAAACATCAGTAGGAATAATTACTAATTTTGATGACTTCCTCTAGTGAAGCAATACAGTGCTTGGCTCTCTTTTATTTTAGTCTGTTGAAACATATGTTTAAACATAGTATTTTCAGTAAAATACAATCCATTTGATCACCTTATAAAGTGGTTTTCGAAGAGATTTTTCCACTTAACAAAAATCACAAACGACTGCTAATGGTATTTTTACATAAAAATATTTTTAAACTATCCATTTAAAAATTTAACTTTACTGTCAGAAAAATGCATAGAGGTTTTAGATGTATAGAGGTTTTAGGTAGTGAGAACATTAATTCTAGAATACTGTCAACCTTTCTCATTTTTCTCTCATTTTTTCCCTCATTTTCCTCCCCCCATCAACTCTCAACGGTTTGTTTATTTAGATTTTAAAATGTAAAGAGGAAAAAATACCTCTTAGTTCTGATCCTAAGTAAAATTGCTCTTTAGAATTTACTAATGGTCTAGACAATCATAGAAATCTGACATTCTTCTTCCTGCTGAATGAATTCCTCCTCCATCTCTTAAGCAGTATTTAGTTTTAAACTGCAACCCCTTGGCTGCACTGGAGCCCCAACCCAATCCCAACTTTTCAAAACAATTTTTTCAACACTATCCTGATGTCTCTCTATTCTCCTGAATCCATTCTCCAAGAATTGTCCATTAACCATTACATGTCCTAATCTGCACAAATAATCAGAATGTTCAGTTGTATATTTACGTAGGCTCTGTATGTGTGTGTGTGTGTATCTGTGTAGTCTACTGTAAATACAGATTTTGTTCTTAATTTGACAGGAGAATTTAAAGAAGCTAAGATTCCTATACCTGATTTTCTGAGTTTTGAGGAAAGAAGCCTAGCCCTGTCACTATATCTTTTCATAACATAGGTTAAATAATGAGCCCTGGTGGATTTATTGCATGATCCCAAGCAGTAAGTAAATAAAGCCTGTTATGTTCACTTTTCAGTTGTTTGGTTCACCATGCTTATACCTCATTGGAGAACAAGTAGGAATCATACAGCAGTGAATACTGAAATTCAAGGATAAACTTCTTACCACGTAAACTCATTAAGTTACTATTTATATAAACAGTAAAACAAATAGCTACCCTGAAACTGATTTTGTATGTGCTAACACCTCTGTGTTCACAAATTGGTAACAATAAAGTTATCATATCCTGTGTTTAGGTGTATCTGTGGCTTGAAATCAGGACCTGGATGCTGTCTCTGAGGTTTTTTGCTCAAGGCTAGCACTTTTCCACTTTAGTGCTAGCTCCACATCTGGGTGGTTAATTGGAGATAAAGTCTCTTAAGGACATTCCTGTCTGCGCTGGCCTTAAACTCAGACCTTTCTCTTCAGTCTGTGGGGATCCAGTCCTAAGCATTTGGCCCCTGGGTGGTTAAAGTTTATCATAGTTTTTTCTTGGTTTATTTTTGTTTTCTTAACAAATGCTCAAGAGAAGATTGCAAAAAACAACCCAAATTACAATTGAGGGGCAAAAATAAAAGAAATGTACTTGAAAACTTGATTAGGTCAGAAAAATGTGTAACCAAGGCATGTGCCAAGTTGAGAAGTGCAAAAAAGCAAGTATTTGAGATAATAAGTAAATGAACTATTCCATTAGACTTTAAGGCTATTCTCAACAATTCTACGTGGATGTGTTACCAAGTTTTACAGCTATGTGGGCTAATTAGGGGAATGTCTATTTAGATAATCACAAGTTTTAATTTCTGATTGCATTTTTTTTCTGGTGGTGATGAATTGTTGCATCAGTGGTATTTTTTTGTGTCTATGTAAATACAGACAAAGCCTGATGCTGAGTGACTAATAATTTAAATGTATGTTCCAATGTTTTAATCCATCTACAGAGCAAAAGGGTTGATTTGCAATTTCAATGTGAATAAACATCGTTAGCCTTACTCATAAAATTAGGTTTGTTTTATTTACCTTTCAAACTTTGAGAACATTAGTATTCATCATTTTTGAGCTTTGTATTTCCCTTGAAGGAATGACTAAGAACATTGACCATTTATGTATTAAAGTATACAGGATTCTATCCTATTACCTGAGAGGGGAAGCACTTGAGAGAAAACAACAGAGTTGTGGTGAGCAGTCAAGCGTGTATGTCGTCAAGCGTGGCTATGTCTCAGTGGTAAGGATGGGGCTTTTGAAATGCTGGACTTATTCCTTGGTTTCTGAAACCAGGGTGATTCACTGAGACACACAGCAAAGTTATTTTGCTAACATGAAAAGTCAGGTTAATTTAAGGATCTTGCTGAGTAAATTCATGAGCCAAAGCATGTTATGAAAGGGTCTGTTTAAAATAGTTTCATGGCCAGGCTCTGGTGACTCATTCACATAATCCTAGTTTCTCAAGAGGTGGAGATTTGAAGATTGCAGTTTGAAGCCCGCCTTGGCCTGAACTTCTCTAACCAACCACCTAAAAACCAGCAATGAAGTTGTGCCTCAAAGTGGTAGAGCACTAGCTTTGAGCAAAAATCTCCACACCCAGGCCCTGAGTTCAAGACTCCAGGACTGACCCCCCTCCAAAAAAATTCCCTTAGCCCTTCCTTCAAGTGTTTAAAATTGATTAGCAATAATAATGACCCCATTTGAGCAGGGATGGGGCAACAACAAGTGTCACAACAAGTGTTGACACTGGGGAGGTATGAATACCGGCCACACAGAAGGAGGCTGTTTAGTGCGTGTGCACAGCTAGACTTGCATGCAGGAGAGGCCTCACCAGTATCAGGGGCTGAAACAGTAGCCCTTCCTTTAATGCAGGTAATATTTAAACGGCCATGGGATTTGGTGAAACCTTTAGTAGGAAAAGAGGACACTCTTAAGGTAAGGTTTATATTGGATACTATACACAGCACACACACACACACACACACACACACACACACACACACACACACACACACACACAATTTGTTTTACTTACCTATCCATAATCAGAGAAACTGGCTGAAGACCGGGGA
Organism: Megascapheus bottae; assembly: GCF_031878675.1. Taxonomy (NCBI): domain Eukaryota; kingdom Metazoa; phylum Chordata; class Mammalia; order Rodentia; family Geomyidae; genus Megascapheus; species Megascapheus bottae. The sequence goes on from NC_143527.1 coordinate 6,705,698, forward strand.
GAGGTAGAGATGCATTATATTGCTCATTTAAATTACATGGAGTAATAAAATACACATGGGTCACTTGTGAAAAGTATAATAATATTCCAAAGAAAATAAATAGGAAATGAATGAATAGGTCAAAATTATATATCATGAGTGTTTATGAAAGATGTCAGTGGACAGAGAATATTAGTTATGCTTCTTGATACAGTGGTATCTGATAATTTTAGGAAAATAGAAACTAATAAAATTTATTTGCTATTCACTTAAATATGAAATAAGTCAGTCATTAAATAATGTCTCCCAGAACTATTAACTGAAATCTAATCTCTTTTCCATTATTTTCCCCTGAATATAATAAAAATGGCTTACATATAGTCCCATTTATATTGTTGAAATTACATACTTTATCCTTACAATAATTGCATATTTGAGGTTTAAAATAATGATTTAAATGAATTCATTATGGTTTAAAGTATTTATTATATTTTAACCTATCTCTGATTTGATTCAAAAACATTTCCCTAAAGACAGCTTCAAGGAAACAGTAAAATATTGTATCTTTTATAAGAAAAAGTAAATATTTTATAACTAAATGCATATATGACTATGAATAAAGTAAATATAGTTGTATATTTTATAAATTATGAAAATATAGGTTAGTATAATTTATCACTGCTCACTCATTTTATTTGATCTTGCATATAAATAACTGAATTAAAAACAAGTTTAAAGCTTAGACATAAAGATAATTTCTCCCTTTACAGACTTCTATGCTTGATTAAACTGGTAATTTGTGGGACTATGCTCTTTCCGTGGCAAAATTTTCTTACATAACTTTCTTCCTTGCTAATAATTTTCCTCAAGCTAATAAGTACTTTTATTTTTGCTTGTTGTTTAGGGGGAAAGAAAGGACAAAAGAAAAAAAAAGAGGTAATTAGCTCATAGTACTGGCTTAACTGACCGCATTTAAATCCTAGACTATGAGTGAACCTCAGAGTGCCCTTATGATATTTTTGCACAAAGGCTCAGTGTTCTGTACTCTACTCAGAGAAGCGAAAATAGCATTCAGTAAGCAGTGACAAACTGACCGTGTTGTACTCAAAGCACAATGTCTGCACTCAGAGAAATGTGGCCAGAGCTTGTTCAGAATTCCCTGAAGCTCACTGAAGAACTGTCTTCCCTCCTCTTTCTTGTGACTCTCACCAAAGTTGGAAGTTCAGTTTCTTCAGAAGCCGGGAGCTAGCAGCTAAGCAAGGTAAGAAGACTGTGATAACTGCTCCTGCTTTGCATTATGTGAAGAAATTTCATGGTAATGAGATAGGACCACGAAGAAGTTGAGAAAAGATGGTTAAGTTGTACTTTATAAGAAAATCATTCTTTAAAAAAATAAACTGCAGATGATTGGGAGGGGTGAGAGGGAAACGGAGACAAAAACATGAGAAGGGATATCTATGTCTGGGAAGTAATGTACCTACTACCTGGTGAACGTAACTGTAACCCTTCTATACAATACCGCAACAGTAAAAATAAAGCACAACTGGAAACTGAATTGAGATTCCTCTGAGAAAAGTGTTTGTGAGAACAAGTCTGTCACCAAATAACAATGAAGGAAAAATATGTTTTATGATAATATTAAAGACATTTAGAACTTATGTTTGTGGGATTAATGGATCGTGGTTATACTGTTTTCTTGCCGCAGGATTTTTTTTTTTACTTTTTATCACGTGTACACTTCCGTCTTCTCAAGCCCTATGAAACTGTGTTATTTTGAACTGTGATTAAAATTACTTAGAGAAGCAATATTAATTTCATAATAAATATTATTCCTAATAGGATTTTCAACATACTTAACACTAAGCATTTAAAATAATCTATTTTATATTGGCCTGAAAATATCTTACTCTTCTTATAATATGGTTTTTGACCATCAAGCTTCCTATTTTCATAAAAAATTCTTAGCATGTTAAATAATTAAAATAAATGAAAATAGATACATAGGTACATGTATATAAATTATATACAACAAAAAAGAAAATTCATCAAATATAAATGAGTCAAAACAGTAAGTTAAGAAAAATCCAAAATCTGATATGTATGCAACGTTGTTTCAATCTTCATTTGATTTATTTAATTAAATGATTTATTATTTTAAAACCATATTTCAAACAAAGTTTGCTGCAAATTCTGAGACCATTAAGGTAGGAAATAAAAATTCCATGAAATGCTCAGCCATAAAAGTAGTCATAGAGGACAGAAACTGTATTCATTTCATAAAATTTTTTAGCTCTAGGAATTTATTCCTTTTAAGTTTGTATATCCTCAAGGAAAATTGAAGTTAGATTAAACAATTTATGATTCAATAAGATTGTATAAGTATGTATATAGGATGTATCTACAACATAAAGTAAGGCTTACATAACACTGCATATTATTGCTATCTATCTATGAACTTAACATATTTTTGTCTTCCCACATGTATATTTCACTCTGATATAATAGAGACCCAAATAGAGAGAAGTGTAATCTCCACTCTTTGCCCAATAAGCATCTCTGGTAGAAATCTTTGGGGCCATCATTTCTTAAAGGGATGTGTGTAAGGGAGGGGAATAATTGATTTGAATACAGGAGTAACATGGATGGAAATATAACAATAAATTCTCATCCCACCCCTGTGTAACTCAAACTAATTACAAACAAAAAAGTTTCTGCTATGAGAAAATAGTTTCCAGATTTGACAAATACAAATCTGGTTAAAGTATTACTTTGCCAAATTGGCCAGAAGGCTATTTGACTCTCAATAAGAAGTGAAACAGAACACACCTTTAGAGTGTGCCCACAGCTTCCTCCACCTCCCCCAGGGACCTCAGTTGGTGGCACTAAGAGCTGTCATGCACAAATTGCAGCAGATTAATTTCTTCTTCAAAAGTTTTATGCCCTCTTGAAAAGTCTGATAGAATCTACCAGGGTGACGTGGTTCTCACTTGACAGAGTGCTCTGGAATTAGTGAAGCATGAATTTTTTTAAAAAAAATCAGAATTTCTCATATGAATCACCCAGTGGGATCAGTCAGAGCCATCACAGTAAGTGTTAAGAGTGAAATAAAACTTTCCATTTTCAGAAACTCAACTTTGATATGGCAAATAAATTTGCCATACAGAGGGTCAGCAATACATACCCTCTCTGTACTTTCATTCTAAGACGTTACTGATAGAATTTGTACATTTGGCCTAGTGGTAGAGTGCTTGCCTAGCATGCACAAAGACCCGGGTTCAATTCCTCTGTACCACATACGTAGCAAAAAGCCAGAAGTGGTGCTGTGGCTAAAATGGTAGAGCCCTAGCCTTGAGAAAATCCAGGGACAGTGCTCAAGCCCTGAGCCCAAGCCCAGGACTGGAAAAAAAAAAAAAGAATTTGTACATTTGCAAGATACAGTAAATTGGGAATCATCTGAACGCATCAGATGTGCCTTGCAAGAAGCTAGCTATTTTTCTCTGTGTGAGAAATTTAGATGTGCCATTTCTGTAGGAAACGCACAAACTATGCATAAATTATAGAAGAGGAAAATATCACTATTTTGTACCTTAATATAAGATTATATCTAACTTTTCTAATGATTGCTATTTGCTATTTGTTTTATTCTTAAAAATCTTTAGTTGCAGGGCCGGGAGTTTGGCCTAGGGGTAGAGTGCTTGCCTAGCACATACAAAGACCCATATTTGATTCCTCGGTAACACATAAATAGAAAAAAGCCAGAAATGGTGCTGAGGCTCAAGTGGTAGAGCTCTGGCCTTGAGAAAGTCCAAGGACAGTGCTCAGGCCCTGAGTTCAAGCCCAGGACTGGCAAAAAAAAATCTTTAATGAAAGTCAATGACCTTCTTTGATTAAAAATATTATAGAATATACAGGTCAACATAAACCATAAATAGATCATCATGAAAGATAAAGGGAAATGGACAGAGATACATTTGTGGGAATATTGAATTCAGTGACGATACTTGTTTATAAGCAAATTATTGACAGTATTTGAAACCAGTCTTGATGGGGTGATACAGTGTAATCCTTTCTCCATGGAGACTGATAGAAAAGAACTAGAGAACAATGGCATTTTTTTAGTCAAATAAGAATGTATGTTTCAAAAGTAATATTCTCTTTGTAACTGCATATAGCGTTGTTCTCTCGCATTTCTGTTCTCTCATTAACCAGTGCCTGTACCATGCGACAAATGTACTGGCATATCAGTATTTGACTTCAAATTCACTAATAGTAAACAAGAATCTGTTTATGTATATGCATATACACTTACATAAGTCTGTATATTGGTTTATTGGTAGGTAATTCCAAATGCAGTTATATAGACATTGGACAATTTTAGGGATTGAAATTTTAATAACAGTTCATATTATTTTATGCAATGTATAATTGATAAAGTTACTCAATTATATGTATTTAAAGTTATATTGAATAGGTATGTGTTCATGTGCATACATGTGAACATTTTGGTCTAGTAAGATTTTAGAGAAACGTTAATAAAACAGCACTGAACTCATCCCATGACTTTTATGAGAATGTGTGGCAATTTTATTAATGCATATTGATTGCACCTACTACTGTGTTTCACTGTAATATCTTAACATATGTAACTGGCTGATTTTCAAGCTTTCATTCCCTTCTACTATCACTCTTGCCTCTCTTCTATTTTTCTCTTTCTAATTTCCAATAATATATCTTTTACTTTGATCTCCTCTTATTCCTACCCCCTGAGTTCCACAAGTAAGCCTAAAAGATATCTGTCGTCCTGAATATAGCTCATTTCATTTGACATGATGTGATCCACTTCCACCCTGTCCATGTGATTTTGCATGTCTGAATCATAGTCTGTTAGTATATGTGCCACTTTTGACATATCCTTCACTGGGGAACACTCAGGGAGATCCCATAATTTGGTGATCATGAAATGAATAGCGCCATGATATGATGGACCTGCTAGCATCACTGTATCTCCACCCACCAATTTTTGGGGACCATATGCCAATAAGAGATCGAGGTGTGGTTGGTCATATGATATCATGTTTCATTTTTCTGAGGAAATTTTGTGCATATTTCCATAAAGGCTGGGCTCAGTTACCCACCCATTAACTTTGTAAGAGTTCCTTTTCCACCTTAGCCCAGCCAGGATTTATTGTTGATGTATTGGTGATAGACATATTGACTTATTTGAGGTGAAATTTCAATGTGGAATTGACTTGAATTATTTATTTGTATTTTCATTTGAATATTTATAATTTATTATAATACTATTGACTATGGATTTGATTTTAGCTGTTGAGATTATATCATACTCTGAACATTGATTGGAATAGCTTGCATATTTTCTCTTCTTCCGAGACTGTCCTTTTCATCATTGTTTCTTTACTGTAAAGAATTTTTGCAATAGATAAAATTCCAGCGATCAGTTCTTTCTTTTGTTTTCTTTGCTTTTGGAATCCTGTTCCAAAAGTCTTTGCCTATGTTTATGTAACATGTTCACGTAAGCTTTTATCTTGTACTTACAAGGTTTCATGTACCACAGTAACTTTGTTTATCTATTTTGAGGTGAATTTTGTGTGACAAGAGAAATGAGATCTAGCCTCTTTTTTCTAGTTTTGGAAATCTAGCTTTCTCAACACCACTGTCATTATGCTTTTCCCAACTTTGGTTTGTGGAACCGGAATTGAGAATCATATTCACGTAGCTATGGGTTTTATTGCCAAGTCTTCTAGTCTATTCTATTAATCTACCTGTCTGATTTTGTGTCTGTGCCATGCCATTTCTGATCCTGTAGCTCTCTAGTAGTTTTTGAGTCAGGGATTATAACCATACTTCCAGCACTGCTGTTTTTGTTGAAGATTGGTTTATGTGGAGGTCCTTGAGCTTTCATATGACTTTGGAATTTATTCTTTCTGTTTCCGCAAAGGATGCTTGTAGAACACATCTAGAATTCTCCTAGCAGAGGATCACAATAGGTCAATAGCTATGTGCATATGACCATATAGGATAGTGCTAAGCAAAACACACTTGGGGATACAGAAACAAGAGCTTTACATCTTTCTGGTTGTTATTTTTAATGTACTATGTGAAGTTAGATCTTTTCTTCTTTGTTCTTCTTTTCCCCCTTATAGTTTAATTCCCTGTTGCCATTGTATCTGGTTTGGGTACCTGGTATATTTTCCATATGTTTGTTTATTCAAATTAGTGAAGGGAAGGGAAAAGCAAGAATATTAGACAGTGCACAAATGGTGAAGCAATGTAGCAGAAATACTCATGACAATATGTTGGAAATAAACTTAATAACTTGGGGGGGTTGGGGAGAGGGTATGTGGAAGAAAAACATGGGAAGGGGATACAATGTTCAAGTAGTAATGAGCTCACTACAATGTGAAAGTAGCTGCAACCCCTCTGTAATCACCCTAACAATAAAATTGAAAATAAGTAATAAGCCTTACTTTAGAGAGATGAAGTCTCTGCAAAATGCCTATAAAAGGTTTGTTGTAGTTCTTTGTCCTTATTAAGAAAGTTTTGACCTGTGCCAAGGAGATCTAGTGTATCTCTTATTTCTTCTTGTAAAGTTTTCAGTGTATGGGCTGTTACCTTGAGGTCTTTGATCCATTTGGGGTTAATCCTGGTGCAGGGTGACAAAGAAGGATTTAACTTTAGTTGTCTGCAGATCTTTAACCAGTTCTGCCAGCACAACTTGTTGAAGAGGCTGTCTTTCTTCCATTCTATTTTTTGGCTCCCTTATCAAAGATTAGGTGGCCATAGGTCTGTGGGTTAATATCTGCGTCCTCAGTTCTACTCCATTTGTCTTCAGGCCTGTTCTTGTGCCAGTACCAAGATGTTTGGATCACCTTAGCTCTGTAATAGAGTCTAAAGTTTGGTATTGAAATTCCTCTTGCGCTGATCTTTCTGCTAAGAATTGTTTTTGCGATACAGGGTCTTTTATTATTCCATCTGAAATTTTGGATTGCCTCTTCTGTTTCTTTAAAGAATGACATTGGAATATTGATGGGTATTGCGTTGGATTGGTAGATAGCGCACTTAGCAAGATTGTTATTTTCATGATGTTAATTCTTCCAATCCAGAAGCAAGGGAGGTTTTTCCATTTCCTCAGTTCTGCTTTAATTTCCTTTTTCAGGGCTTTAGAGATTTCATAAAAAATGTCCTTCACATTCTTAGCTAAGTTAATTCCTAGTTACTTTATTTTCTTTGAGGGTATTGCAAAAGGAGTTGCTTTACTGATTGTTGCCTCATTCCTCTCATTGCAGGCATAGAGGAAGGCAGTTGATTTTTGAGGGTTAATTTTAGACCCTGCTACTTTGCCAAAGTTTTTAATCAGCTCAAGCACTTAGGGAGTGGAGTCTCTTGGTTTCTTTAAATCCAGAATCATGTCATCTGCAAAGAGTGAAAGTGTCACTTCCTCTTTTCCTTTTTGGATCCCCTTTATGCTTGCTTCTTGCCTTATTGCTCAGAGAAAGTCTGGAAGAGTGGGATGCATTAAATGCAGAGCTTCTGTATGACAAAGGACATAGCTAGCAAATTAACTAGAGAGCCTACAGAGTGGGAGAAGGTCTTCACTAACCCTAAAATGGACAAGGGCCTCATATCTAAAATGTATCAACAGTTCAAAAAATTGAATCACTCCAAAACTAATCTCCAAAGAACAACCATCCCATTAAAAGATGGGCCAAAGACTTAAAGAGAATCTTCTCTGAGGAAAAAATAAGAATGGCCTATGGACACATGAAGAAATGCCATCTCTGGTCATAAAAGAAATGCAAATCAAAACAACCCTAAGATTCTACCTCACTCCAGTTAGAATGGCCATGATCAAGAAATCCAATAACAACAGATGCTGGAGGGGATGTGGCCAGGAGGGATCACTACTACACTGTTGGTGGGAGTGCAAACTCATTCAACCACTATGGAAAGCAGTATGGCAGTTCCTCAAAGACTAAACATAGAGCTCCCCTATGACCTGCAATTCCAGTACCTGGCATTTACCCAATCGTCCATAAACAAGGGCATACTAAATCCACTATTCATTGCAGCACTATTTACCATAGCAAAAATATGGAACCAACCCAGATGTCCCTCAGTTGATGAGTGGATCAACAAGATGTGGTATTTGTACACAATGGAATTCTATGCTGCTGTCAGAAAGAATGACATTGCCCCATTTGTTAGGAAATGGAAAGACTTAGAAAAAATTATATAAAATGAGGAAGCCAGACTCAAAGAACATAGGCTCAATGGTTTCCCTCATTTGTCATAATCAGTAGAAACCTTGGGCTCTCCTAGCCGAAATTTACAATAGAAAAAAACGTAGATACATAAGGTCATATAGAATGATCCTAAATGAAAAGACATCCAGGATATAGAAACAAAAGCCATATAATGAGTGATGGTTGTCCTTAATGTGCTATGTTACCTCTCATCTCTTTTGCTGTGCCTTAGTTATCTCATATTGTTACAGTATTTCACCTGGTTATGTGATATATTTTACATATGCGTTTTTGTTTATTTGAAATCAGACAGGGAAGGGGGGAAAGAAGATGAGGGTTGGAGGCTGGGGAAGGGAAGTGGGGACCAAGACATGAGAAAGTGTATCAAAGTATGTGAAGTAATGGTAATGCGCCTTCTATCTGGTGAATATAATGTAACCCTTCTTTTAATTACAATAAAAATATATGGAAAAAACCTTTACAGTTTTCCTTTAGTGAGGAATCATAAATGCATATGAAGCATCTTCTCTTAACAAATTAAAATTTTGTTTTGTTTTCCAGTGCTTTTTCACTGGAGATGTCCTCAGGTCTTGGCTTTTACATTCATCTCCTGGTTGGAGGTCCTGCTTACATTGTCTGGGCTGTGGGTGTGGCCTAGAACTACAGTCTCATCCTCCCATGTAGCTGGGCTCATTGGTGTGAGCCAATACATCCAGGTGGAAAGTCTTAACACCTATTTATTATGAAATTAATTCACTATTCTTTATATTAAGTTAATATTCCTTATGATTTCACTTTATGTTTTCATTTGACTTACATTCGTCTACATTGCTCCCAATAATTCAATACAATAGATAGATAGCTTTGGATTCAGCATAATCCATAGTGAAAGAGAACAGTATTTTTAATGTCTTGAAGCTACATATTCTTTCATAAAGTATTGGTGAGAAAATAAAAATTACTTTATTGAAAATTAAAATTGCAGTACAACAACTGAAACAAAATGATGTAACATATTAAATTTGAAAGTAGATGTGGAAATGAAATATAATACAAGAAGTAATATTGATTCCTGAAGATATATTACACAAAATATTTGAACAGTTTGATTTTATTTTTTTCAATTTCCTAAGTTTTTATTGTTGTTGCCAATTCTGATGCTAGAACTCAGGGCCTGTGCACTGTCCTTGGGCTTTCTCAAGGCTAGCTTCCAGCTTTTACTGTGTATGTGGTACAAGGATTGCAACCCTAGGATTTATGCTTGCCAGACATTCTATCACTCTAACAGCAGGCCATACTCCTGGCCCCTCTTTAACACTTTTTGTGTTCTCTCTGTTACTCTACTTAAGTTCACAGATAGGAATTTAAATACATTCACACCAATATGGAGAACCTTTTTGAAGCAAGTGTTGTGGTAATCCTAAAATATGTAGACTGTGAGGGATAGCCTGCAGACTCTGCTCAGTCATCCACCTTGCTGGAAGGGTAGTTGGTGTTGTTTCTGAGATTTAGAGAGATTGCAATTAGAATCTCTTTTTTTTCTTTTCTGTTCTTTTCTCTATAGAAAATCACTCAAGAGAAAAAGGGCAAGAGTCTGTAACTGCATTCTTATGCAAATAGCAGCATCTCTCATCCCCACTGAATGTTGTTTACTCCTGTCTTTGGCATGATTGCTTCCCTTGCTTCCCTCAAACATTCCAATCCTATTTTAAGAAGTTGGCAGAATATAATGAGTGATTGTTGTACTATGTTAACTCTCATTTCTTTTGCTCTCCCTTGGTTATCTCATATTGTTACAGTATTTCACCTTGTTATCTGCTATATTATATATATGTGTATTTGGTTATTTGAAATCAGATAGGGAGGGGGTGGAAACAAGATGAGGGGTGGGGTGGGGGAGGGAAATGGGGACCAAGACATGAGAAAGGGTATCAATGTTTGTGAAGTAATGTACCTTCTATCTGGAGACTATAATGTAATCCTTCTACTAATTACAATAAAAATATATGAAAAAATATGGGTTTTTAAAACACTTGTTCATTAATATGATAAGTTTTGCTCTGCAAACTTTTTTCCATATATTTTTATTGTGATTAATAGAAGGGTTATATCATATTCACCAGAGAGAAGGTGCATTACTTCACATACATTGATACCCTTTCTTGGTCCCCATTTCCCTCCTCCCACCCCCATCCCTTATCTTGTTTTTCCCCCATTCCCTATCCTGTTTCAAGTAACCAAATAAGCATATATACAATATAACAGATAACAAGGTAAAATACTGTAACAATACTATTTTACGAGATTTTTTAAATTATTAAAGCTTGGGAACTTCTTAAGTATTGCAAAATACAGATTTGGCATATATCATTTTGGCCAAGCCTTCACAATGGTTTTCTAAAGATGGGGCATTACATTAATTGCCATCTGCTTTACTCCAAGAGATTTCAGACTTAATGGCAATCAGTATTTCAGCTTTACAACAGCCTTCAAAATTCCATTATATATTTTTATAAGTTTTCACAGATGGAATAATTATCATTATGAAACCAGGAAGAGGTTATGGAAAGACAATTTCTAATTAGGTTCAATTTGAAATTGTGGAAGTATATAAATTATAATTTTTTTTTCATTCCCAAAGTCATGATTAGGCTCCATTGGAACTGAGATGGTTCCGAGTCATTGTAGGATTGCTTCGGATTGCTTCAGAGTTGTATACGTCCTGGTCCAAATATGAAGACATTTTCAGTAATAGTCACTTGTTCATGCTGAGAAAAATAAAAATGGCCTGCACATGCATTAAGCTAAATCTGCTGAAGTGATTGGTGAAGATGCATACATGCATATATTGTCTTCAAACTTGGATGAATATTTCATATTTAAGCTATAGAAACCCTGAGGCCTGAGGCCTCGACATTCACCTATCACTCATCTTTATACAATTTGTTAAAATAAACATAATGCATATATATATATATTTCATGACAAGCTAAATCAAAGTGAATCAAATCCTCTGATTAAGTCCACAGATTTCTGGAAGCACATTAATATTCTCAACTTATTTTTGCTTTTTGTGGGGCTTAAACTCAGGGCCGGAGCACTATCCTTGGACTTTTCTCAAGGCTAGCGGTCTATCCCTTGAGCCTAAGCACCACTTCCAGCTTTTTTCTATGTATGTGGTACCAAGAAATGGACCCCAGGCCTTGGTGCATGCTAAGCGTAACCACTAAGCCAAACTCTGGGCCCTAATATTTTTAACTTTTACATGAGATGACTTGAGGTGTCAGACCTGGAGCTTTGTACCCAATTAATAAGGTGGAGAGGAAACTTCACTGTTCAGTCCTCTGTAAACCACAGAGGCAATCTCAACTCCCCTGAACTGCCTTCAGAAGGTTTTGAATTCCAGACTGACAGAGAACAATCCTACAGATGTAGAGAGAAAACATGAAAACACATACTATTTCATATAAATTATCATACAGATATGTACTAATAGTGCATGTATGCATTGATAGTCATGTCAATGAATTTTATCTATTTGTAGTCCCTACTATCAAAGGTGATTTTTTTTTTTGGTCAGTCATGGGGTTTTAACTCTGGGCCTAGGTGTTGTGCTGAGGTCTTCAGTGCAAGGCTACCGCCCTACCCCTAAAGCTGTTTTTCTAATGGATAATTGGAGATAAGAGTCTCATAGACTTTAGTGTCCAGGCTGACTTTGAACTGTGATCCTCAGAACTCAGCCTCCTGAGTAGCTAGATTTACAGGTGGGAGCTACCATGTGCAGTTAATATTTTTTTCCCCTTAAAGTAGAAGAAGGTTGAATGTTTATTTCCATCCCTTCATCTAACAAGATGACTTTACATCACCAAATTTAGTGGCTAAATTATATACTGTTAATGCAAATTTTATTTAATTGATTTGTTTTCAACTGTAAGTCTATTTTTTTCTTTTTTGCCCTCAGTCCAGGGGACTGAGAAAAATGCATTTTAAAAGACTATCGAAGAGATGGAAAAGTGAGTTTAGGGGATTTAAGGAGTTAAGGATTTCTAGCCTGCAATTTCTAAACTGTAATCAATCATTTTATTTTATGTATTTTTTTACATTCATGGTCTTTGTTGGGAATATTCTATGCTCCAAACACGGTGCCTTTTAGTTCGCATTCTTCCCCACTGCTCAAGAATCCAGCTTAGATATCCAGCCCAGCAATGAAGACACTTGTCCTGGACATCAGATGGCAAGGCAGAAATAGTCAACCCGAAGTCTGTGCAATGTCAAAGAGGTCACATCTCTAACAATGGAATTAGCTTCAGTCTTAGGGCAACTATTGAACAGGGCTCTTCTGTGACAGTTAATACATAAAACATAGTGCAAAAGAGTTCAAAAACAGGACAGAAGGGTAATTCACTTCCCTGAACCCTCAAGTGAGTGCATTAGAGAAAAGTTGAATTTCAGACTCTGGCCCAGAAATATTACATCTTTCTCACTTAAAAGAAATATGCACACACATTTCTATCTGGATTTACTCCTGTGTGTCTGTGAAAGCCACTGCCATGCCTTTGTGTACTATGTCACCCGTGAGGCTGCTGAGATTTTCTTGATTTTTAAGAGATCACAAATAGGATTAAGTTTCTATATTTATCCATCCACCTTTCTCAGCTTCAACTTTCATCTCCCCCCCCTGCAGTAACTGAATATGCCATTCTGACTGATTTTTCCTTTTCACTTCACCAAGTCTTCAGAACTGGGAGGAAAGAGGCCCTGAAAGAAGATAACATTTTACTACATCTGCTTTAAAAGAGTGGCTCATAAGTTAAAATAAAAGAAGCCCTTGATAGATCTTTATCCAATGTAAATAACATGGTGCAACATTAATGGCAGATGATACAGTGGTAGAAATTTATGCATTTTTTTTCTTTATTTAGTAAAGCAAGGAATGAGATTTTAGTCTTATTTTTACTTCTAACTAAGAACTTGGTATGGGAAAAGTCACTCAAAGCTGTTCAGTCCTTCATAGTATGGTATAATTTTTGAAATGAAAGAAAATATCCTTCATACTAAATTCATGTGTTTTGTTTTGCACATAGATTAATTGATGCTGCATGTGATAACTATTGCATAATTCTTAACACATTAACTATATTAGCCACTCTTATACCAATTTTTCATTTCAGATACATTACATGATTTTGAATGTACAATACATTACAATTTAATCAAACAACAGTGCACATACATAATAGCAACATTGCAATGAATCTAACTATACTGAGAGAATTAACATATGTGATGCCTATATTAAAAAAAAACACAAATTTTAATGACTGAATTTCACTTGACTGGAAAAATATACTCAGAATAGCAAACGTGGGGCTGATACACCACTGCAAGTTACAGTGAGACCATTTCACACAGGACTAGCTGTGAGCATTTTTCTCTAGTTGCCTGGTTTCACCGGGAGTGTGTCTCCTCCAGCATGGCTGACAGCTGCCACGAACCCTCCCTCAACATGGATCTTTATTTGAAGCTTTTCCTTCCCTTAAAACTTGGCCATAATAGAATTAGTTTTAAAAATATAAAACAGTAAACAAAGCCATCATGGCTCTAGTTAGATATAAATAATTCCATTCCTTTGTTCATTTTGCTTCTACAAATATGTATATATTTGACGCTTAAAACTGGAGGGCACTCAGGTCTGATTTTAATACATGCTAAACTTGTATAATGATGGTATCTGACTTTATATTTTCATTTATGAAATATTTCGAATATGGACTTTATCATATTATGCATACATTATCTGTATATATTATGGAAAATGTTTACATATATATATACATATATAAACCCCTAGTAGTCAATGAGGACTAGTGCTTGAAATACTTTCATGTGAGAAAATTTTGATGAATATTTTTGAGCTTTGACTTTTAAACTAATTTCATTTCCTACTGTCATGATGCTTTCTGTAATAAAATTTAATTAAGTTCTTAGCTAGAGTAGGGTCTTGAATCCAACATTTGCATGGAACACAAGCACAATGTATATTTTAAATGCAAATAAGAAACCCGATAGATAGTAAAAAAAAAAGTGTACACTTGGACATGATTAATTAGACAGGACTGTAAAAACTCACACAGTAAATACAATGGAGGCTGTTCTTAGGAGAGGATCACAAGGCTTTAACAGCTTTGTACATATGATCTCATAAAATGGTACTTATTGAAATGAAATTCTAGAAATGGAAGCAAGAGGCTTCTTATACAGTTTGTGGTTCATTTTTAATTTATCGGTACCTTATTCTCATTGACCCCTATTTTTGGTCTCTGTACCTCGTCTTGTATAAAGTTTATCTATTTCTGTATCTTTGTGATCAACTTGAATCATGAATATTGTGTTATACTCTGGGGCAAAGTAACAATGTGGGGGGCTCAGCTATATTTGTAGGTGTATTACAACCGAAGGAATTCCTACATTACAAGCTTCCTTTAGGCTAGCTTTTCCATGCTTGACAAGTCAGCTCTTTTTCTCAAATAATCATTTTACAAGTTATTCTAATTAGCATTAAGCACCATTGTCATATTCTCTTACTTTTGCTCTTCAAAAAAGTAAAGCTACAAGGACTTGTAGTTTTTACTATGTGGGATAAGCACCTTGATGTCTTACTTTCTCTCAAGTGTCTCAGTTCCATATGCATATTTAAGATTTCTTCTTTGATACATTTTCAATAATTTGGACTTGATGTCCCTTGATCTTATTTTTCATATATGTTATATTATGCTGGAATTTTGGGAAATGTTCAGCTTTGTGGTTTTCTAATTTTTTCCACTTCTAAAATATGTGAAATATATATATATATACACACACCCATATACATTAGGTTGTTTGAGGTCATGACTTACTGAAGGTTAATGAAGCTTACTTTTGAAGCTTAATGAAGCTTATTAATGAAGTTTACTTTTTAAAATGTTTCCATCCCTTGCTTTTGCTTTAAGTATTTTTAATTTTATTAGATTTTTTAATGGGCAATGAATAGTGCTTGAAGCATACACAATGCATTTCTATTCACAAATGTTTGTACTTCTGTAGAAGTCTGTTTTAAACAGATTTTGTTTTTGCTTTTTTAATTTCTGTGCTTGGAATATTCAATATTTTGCTCATTTATTAAACATAGAAAATGTCATTTTATTGTCCTGAGATTGTCTGGCAATTTCCATTGAGTTAGTTCTAAGCATGGAATATGCAGCAAAACCTTGCCTTTAAACCATCAAATATACACATAGTTCATTCATTACAGAAGTCAGCAGAAATAAAATTAGTCACTAAACTATCACATATTTCCTTTCATTCTCTGGTTGATACTTGTGTGTCTGTTTTTTGTAATTTTACAGAAAATTGTACATGTAGCAAGGGCAATTATTTACCAGCTATGAAAGTGTGCATTTTAGTATTATCTAAACATTTGACAGTCTATGAATTTCAAATATTCAACCAAAGTCTGAATATCTTCCTGAATTATAGCCTCAAGCTGAATTTCTTCACTGACCTTCCTTAAAGAAACCATTAGCAAAAAAATACCCTGGCTTGAAGAAACTAAAGAGGCCACCTGGAATCTCTGTGTTCTTTTTTAATGAGTGTTTTTAACAACCCTTACTAACAAGGGTGAAAGACCTCAAAATCCTCCTAGGAATTATTCAAAGTCTTGTGCAGAATATTTAAAACAAGATGTTGTAGAAAAACTTCTGGGCTGCTAATGTCTTCCTGATGATTAATATTATATTAAACATTCTTTTAGGTTTCAACAACTTGTTTTTCATTGTTGAGACAAAGAAAGAAACCAAGTCTGGTATTATGGAAGATCAAAGCAGACATGGTAGAAATTTACTTACATAGTTACACATGTAGAGGAGGTGGATTACCAGTGGTGATGCAGACAATTGTTTAGATGAAGCTGAGGGAAGGGGTGGTTCTCAATCTTTTCCATTCCCTCTCTCTTTTCTTTTCATAAAATATTTTATTATCTTCAAGCACTTGCATAAAGAGTCATTGCTATTCAATAAAGCAATTTATGAACACAATGCATCCTGACCAGTGTCAACCTCTTTCATTAGTCTCTCCCATCCTTCCAAACTCACTCCTTTCCTCACTTTTCATCATTGTGTAGGGGATACATTGAATTTTTGACTGCATTCTCCCTCTTCTGCTCTTCATTTATTTATGACCCTCCACTTGATCCCACTTCCTACCTATTCAAGTACCCATTTCCATTCCTTGGTACAATAAGAGCTTCTCAATCTTAATGTCAGTAGGATGAGATTTTTATTTTCACAATGTAAACACTTATGAATGGATGGATACTTTATAGTCCAACCTAACATATGATAAGCTTTTGACCTGGCACTATTGCTTTGTATTTTTTATCTAAGACATCTCTACTCGTTGGTTAAGAAAAGAGGCACTTCTGTAGCTTCACGAATTATGCAAGAATGAAAATCTTGCATGGGCACACAATCCAGTGTATTTTATAGCTCCAATCAAGGGGATTACTAAATTTCTGATGCTTTAAGCTGATTCTTTTTGTCTAATTGCCTACATAAAATAGCAGAAATTAAGAAATTGCTATTGTATGCTTATTTCTATTGCTTTAAAGAGGAGAAATAATGAGTTTTTGTTCTTGTTCTGTTGACTATTTTAATCAGTTGATTTGAGTTTTCAAGGAATTGGCAAGCGAGAGTAAGCACATTAATTGATAATTAAAAAAAACTCCTTCAATATCAGCTATAAATCCAGGACATTAAATAACTTTGAAAACCTCAGAAAAATGTATGATTGTGGTTTAAAGCAAATGGTATCTGAGTAGTTATTTGTACTAATTCCCATGAAATTATTATTGAGCTACAAAATGTAATCTACTAGCTGAATTGGAACATAAATTAAATGTATATTTTATTCCATTTATCGCTGTTACCAAAATTGCAACTTGTCTTTAGCAATTATGTGAGAAAGTGTTCTTTTTTGTAACTCATTTTTCTTTTGTTTTCTGTGCTTTAGGAATATCAAAGATTGCACACAGGAGTCTAAAGGAATATAGGTTCATCGGTGTGACATCCCCTCTCCTGGACAGAGTGCCAGCTGACACCCAGAGACTAGAGAATGAAGAGCTATGCAGGGCTGACTCTCCTGTTGGGCTTTCCTCTCCTGTGGACTTGTCTCACAGCCTGGGAGAGCCCCAGGACTCAGAAGGTGGAGGAAATGGGATCTTACTTGAGAGTAAAGCGTGGCTGGGTGTGGAGTCAATTTTTTGTACAGGAAGAAATGAACATGACACTTCACGTTGGACAGGTATTTATCTTCCCCAAGGGGTATAAGTTATTGTACTGTCACCCAAATCTATTTGCTGCCGAACTTTGGTGTTTGATCAATTCGATACTCACGAGTAAAATAATCAACCTCCAACACAGAATTAATTATTTTGGATTTTGAAAACAACTTTTCAAACCTTAAAATTTTCAGTGTTCATGTTAGATTCCTGTATGGAAATGGAGGCTTTCTTGCCATCGTTTATATATTGATCATGTTATTAGGGTGAAGGGCCATAGAAACTACAGTCAATATAATTCACCAATGCATTTAGCCTAGTTTTATTTTGTGCTACACTAACTAGCGTATGGTTTACCCTCATCAGATTAATACTCTGTTCTTCTACAGCTGATGTTTCAGAAAGCTACCCACTTTTTTTTTAACGTAGGGTTTGTTGTGTCCTGTTTTAAGTACTTTTCTCTCTTTTAAAAAGACAATTAGAACATTGTTATTATAAAGGTCATCTATAGAGGGATTACAATTTCATGAGTCAGGTAATGAGTCCATTTCCTTCCATACATTGTCATGGGTCCCCGGTTCTGTCCCTGTCCTTCCTTCCCATCTTCATTCATGAGTTGTATAGTTCACTCCCTTTGGTGTCCAATGAGCTCTACTGCTGCATTTTGTCACACTTCTTCCCTTGAGTTCTGTACCCTGCTTCCATCCTCCCCACTTGAATACACTATACATAAGGAAAAGAAGGCAAAATCATCAAGAAAATAAAATTTAAATAAAGAGAGTTTGCTTGTTTCCATATCCAGGAGTTCTTTCAATATATATCTGTAGATTAGTGAAGTTGAAGTACAAGAAAAAAATAATTTCAGTGTCTAATTCTATTTTTCTTAATACAAGAGAACATCTTCTATTTCTGGTTTAGGGTTTATTGTTATTTGCGAAAACAGATAATTGAAACACCAGGTACCTCACTGTGGAGCTTTTGACTAGACTGCTGTACAGATATGGGTTTAGCTTGTGTTGTAAGTTAATTGGGCCTGAAGAGTAGAGCAATGGGAGAGTACTGTTGTTTTCCTATTAGTTCTGGAAAGTGTCTGTTGAGGTGACCATTCACCTCTTCTCCCAGCCACTAAATGCACAAGCCCATTTGCCTGAGATTATCTTAGAATCTTAGGCAAACAGAATTTAAAATATTTCTGTATGTGTGGGTATATACAATTGCATCCTATAAATAACATCACTCCTTTCATTTTATGTCTTGCCTGGTGTTAAATCAAATGCATAATGGCATAAATGAATACCTACTCTATTATTATATAAAAATATTGAGGGAAAGATTTCAAGAGATGTTTTTCCTATAAACTAGCTCATGTGGCTAGCATGATATTTAAATAACTGCTTGAAAACAAGCATAAAAAGATGCTTACATGCCTGTAATTAATTAGACAGGATAAAATGCTGCTGATGTAACCCAGAAAACTATTTTATAGACTATTTGTAAAAATACAAATATAACTGGTAAATACAAGAAAATAAATATCACATTGACATTGGACTATGGATAACTGCTGAACTGTGAAAACATGTTTTGAGTACAAGAGTGGCAAATTTCAAAATGCATACCAAAGGGAAGGAAATCAAAAGTTGTTAAACTTTAAGAAGTCTGAAGAAAAAGTACAAGTAATCATTTTGTTTTTCTGTTCTCACATATTTAACATTTACTAAAAATATCCAGCTCATTGGTCTTTTGAAATTGTATTAAAATATATTTATAGTGAGTTTATTCCAAATTATTATTACTAAGTTGAACATTTCATTCTACTATTGAATACCTTCTCAAATGTCATAAATATGATATCACTTGAAACTGTGAATCATTCATTGATCACTTTTTTACTGACTTGAATGCATATTTAATTTAATAAAATTCTTAGAATCCTACCTACTTATAAAATTCCTTCATGTACTACATAATTAAGTCTTATCAAACTGAAGTTATTCAGCAGCGATACTCACTAGATATTATGTTAGAAATGAACTTTACATCATGGGGGGATAGAAGTCAGAAGAGAGAAAAGTGG
Organism: Megascapheus bottae; assembly: GCF_031878675.1. Lineage (NCBI taxonomy): Eukaryota > Metazoa > Chordata > Mammalia > Rodentia > Geomyidae > Megascapheus > Megascapheus bottae. The sequence goes on from NC_143527.1 coordinate 6,725,331, forward strand.
GAGAAAATGAGGGATGAGTTGACACTGTTCAAAAAGACGTACTCATTACCTGACTTATGTAACAATAACAGTTTTGTGCATCACCTTTATAAAAAAATTTAAATTAAAAAAGTTATAATGTGAAATTAAATGCAAACATTATTTTTCTGAGTTTCATAATATGCCATTGATATTTAATATTTTACTGAAAGGATATCTTATTTGGTTCAGGTATTTTCAAGACTTCTCCCACAATCACAGAGAAACTTATTTATTTTTGAATAATAACACAATTTGTTCTATCAGAAATGTTAGGAAGTTGTTTGGGACTGTGCATCACAATTAACTTGGTATTTTCAGAGCAGCTCTGAATTTGAAGGGCATATTAATGAAACAGGAATGAAAAAAATCAGACACTAACTCAAATAAGCATAATGATGCATAGAAACCACAATGCTTAGTGTGAAAACTTACATATGGAAAATGTACTTACATCTATATAAATTGAACTGATAATTCCTGAAGTCTATGAATAATGAATAAAACAAGCCTATAAAATTGAGAATTAAATAGAATCCACTGAAAATAAAGAGGATATCTTTTCTAGATAAAAATCAATGTTTAAACCTTAGTGTTTCTCATAAGCAAGATTTGATTCAGAATTAGATAGACTTATGATCAAGGCATAAATTGATACAGAAATATGTGATGTTTTGAAAGTTATAATTTTTTCAGTCTTTCTTTTTCTAAACAATATGCCATATCATCTAATATTATGATTATTTAGCAATTTATTTAAGGCAATTTGTTCATTTTAGGTGTGTAATAATACCTGTGTTTATTGAGATAATGATTTGTACATCATGTTCCTTGATTTTTTTCCTATGTATATTTGTTTCCTATGTAATTTTAGACAAGATACAGAACCCCACTGTTTAAGTATATGAATAGCTTTCTCTCCTACCTTTTCTTTTCAAAGACCCAAACTAATACAAGTATTGGAAAATGTGATTGCAGTATCTAAGAAACACCACAATGAAATATACTGCACATCATTACAATGATGTATCATTAAGGAATGATTGTTTTTCTATTGCTATATAACTTCATTAGAATTACCTGTTCAAAATGATAAAACCTACATGTTTCTTCCTATTGGAATTTAACTCCCTGTACTCCTCTTGGACAGACATTTCTGAGCTTATGAATATGGGGAATGATGAAGGCTCAGGAAAACCAAATCATTAACAGTTTGTTTGCTTTTGCAAGGAACCTGGAAACTAATCATCTCTCTTTGCATTTGCAGCTAAGGTCTGACTTAGACAATGGCAACAACTCTTTCCAGTACAAGCTTTCGGGGGCTGGAGCAGGAAGCATTTTTATCATTGATGAAAGAACAGGTGACATATATGCCAAGCAGAAGCTTGATAGGGAGGAACGGTCCCTCTACACGCTGAGAGCGCAGGTAATAGACACCGCCACTGGAAAGGCTGTGGAACCCGAGTCTGAGTTTGTCATCAGAGTGTCGGATATCAATGACAATGAACCAAAATTCCTAGATGAACCTTATGAGGCCCTTGTACCCGAGATGTCTCCAGAAGGTATTGCATGTTCATTTACATCACAGATATATTAGCTTTGACAACATCTTTGAAATTTTGAGCCGATTTGTATACAGGTTAAGGTCTGTGCAATCACTTACAAATCTATTTAAGCAAAGTATTTGCAAAAGTGGATGATGTAGTAAAATTACATTAATTAAATGCTATTAAATTTTTTCTCAGACTCGAAAACAAATCAAAGCATAGATCTGGATTTTTTTTAACCACTGATAAAATTCTACAAACCCCACATGAAAAACTGGGGAAATGGATTCTATAATAATCAGATCTATTGTGCGCATCAAAACAACAGAATAGATGGGCCCAGGGCCTCACGCTTGTAATCTTTTCTACTCATGAAGCTGAAATAGAAGGATCACGTTTAGAAGCTGCCTCAGGGAGGAAGAGTTCTGACGATTCTATCTTCAGTTAAGGAGAAAATATTTGGACTGGAGTGTGGCTTAAGTAATTGAGAAACAGGTGTGAGTGAAAATTGTGAGCAGGAGCAAAAGGCTGTGGGTTCAAGATTCATTACCTTCACAAGAAAGAAGGAAGAAGAGGGAGAGAGAGGGGAGAAGGATGGAAGAAAGAAGGGAGAGAGAAAGAGAAAGGGAGGAAGGGAGGAAGGAAGGAAGGAAGGAAGGAAGGAAGGAAGGAAGGAAGGAAGGAAGGAAGGAAGGCAGGAAGGCAGGAAGGAAGGAAGGAAGGAAGGCAGGAAGGAAGGAAGGAGGAAAGGAAAAAGAAAGAGAAAAAGGAAGGAAGGTATGGAACACAAAATTCTCAAGTTTCTTTTCAACTCTCATTCTGTTTTCATTGATCATTTATACTACATATATATATATATGAGTAATTTGGCAGGATATATGAATTTACTATCTTGAAAAACAGACATGCTTTTGTAGTAGAGAGTTATGGTTATGCAAAAGTCCTCCCAGTTGGTAAAAAAAATAACAACTGATAATTTAACAGATAGGACACTTTATTTCCAGAATACATAATCTAGACAACTATATTATGCACCAATATCATCTTAAATTATGCTAGCATGCTCTAAGACTGCATTACTTAGATACTTGATTTGTTATCCAATGATTCTCACATTTCGTATTGATGTATTTGCCTTTTTTTTTTTAGCCTTCAAAATTCCAGGTAGAATTTCAAGGTGCCACTGTACATTGTTCAGTCTTTATCTAGACTACAAAGTATGCAATCTGCATTGAAACAAATTATCATTAATTATGAGAATCTTTAAAACATATCCATTAGCTGTGTCAGGAAATAGTCCAATGCCCTTCCTCTTCCTGCGGATCTCCTACTCTAATTCCTAATTCCTCCCCGCTTCTTCTGCATGTTCTTATGTTCCTCTATTTTCATTTCTACTCTCTTCATCCATTGCCTTGTTCCAACTAGCATACTTTAGTCATAATATGTACCAAATATTTTTCATATGAGAATGGAGTTGTAAAATACCAATGGCATATGCATTCCAGCATTTAGTATTAAATTAAATGAACAAATGAGAAGTAGCTGTAAATTGTGATAATTACTGATAAGATATGGAATACAGCTGATAAACATAAGTGGCTTATGATGGTGATTAATTGCTTAGGGAAACAGGGCACATTTTATGAGAGAAATTGCAAAGAAAGTGGCACTCATCAGCCAGCTTCATTTTGGAGTGTCTTCATTTGATTACTTTTGCTCCACTATTTGTTATTATTTATGAGTTTCCAGGATATATTTTGGTCCATGTATACACTTCTGTATTATTCATACATGGGTTTGAATATAGTGTAAGGATCGCTGATGGCCTTTATGTCTGAAATGCATTTGCTTCCAAAGGTGAGCTCTCAAGGGGAGTGGGGATAAAATAGGATGCTCCCACTTGCCACTCTGGGTAGCAAAGTTATTTTCTCTCCTTTATGCAAAACTATATGTGGCATTAGAGCGGGAGACACAGTGGTCCTGGGAAGAGCTCGATCAAATGAGGGAGCTCCGTGATGCCCACAAGGACGCAATCACTGCAGAAGAGATATGGTAGTTGGGGAAAACGTCACTACCGATGTGAATCATAGAATGGTTTTACTGTGTGGACAGTTATTCTTGCCCCGAAGGACTGCAGGTGCATTGCTAAGTACTGACTCATCATTCTCAATATTTTAATGACCTCCAGGACATGGAAGCAAGAGCTTAATTATGAGTAATTGCTGTTTTTAATGTACTATCTTTTTCTCTCTTCTCTTGTGCTGCCCTTTGGTTAATCTCATATTGTTATAGTATCTGACTTTGTTACCTGGTATATTATATGTATATATATATATGTTTATTTGAAATAGAAGGGGAAAATGAGGGGAGGGGGAAGGGGGATGGGAGAGAAATGGGAACAAAAACATGAGAAGGGGTAGCAATATTTGAGACATAATGCAGCTTCTATCTGGCGAATATAATTGTAACCACTCTATACATTAAAAGTATTTTCAATTAAAATCTACAGCCTTTTTATGGACTTTTGCAGTGCCTAAACAATATAATACCAACTAGGTAACTCTCACTTTCTTGATAATAATTTTCCCTCTTATTTTTCCTATACAAAATTACCCACATATATTACGTCTTTTACTGCTAGAATAACAAAGAAGATATTTAAAATAAGTTAGTATATTATCCAATGATTTAATCAACCTTCTTTGGTTGGTTATATCAGTAAAAAGACACAGTTGTGCAGAGAAGGATTTGATATAAGCACTGAACACTTATCGTCATGTAAACTTAAAATCTACACAGGGAAATGTATTTTCTACAGCTCAGAGATATCCTTGGTACTTTAACAAATTAGGTCAAATCTCTGTCTGAAACAGCATAATTAAATAAATATTTATAATTAACCTGTTGTGAATCATAATTAGTGATGACATCATTTATTATGTATGTAAAATAAAATGTAGAACCTATTAAAATTTGGTTTAGATTTTTCTACATGTTTTGTCAGTCCTGGGGCTTGAATTCTAAGCCTGGACCTGGTCCTTGGGCTTTCCCAGGGCTAGAGCTCTATCTCTTGAACTACAGCACCACTTTTGATTTTTTTTCTGGGTATGTGATGCCAAGGAATCAAACTCAAGGCTTCGTGCATGCTAGGCAAGCACTCTACCACTAGGTCACACTCCTGGCCTCATTTTAGGTTTTTGTAAGGAGGAAAGTTCACTACTAACTTCTTACCCCACTTACTGGTGTTTTACCTGATGAATACCGTGCATAATTTTTTTCATAGTAGAAAACACACCTCATTTCAACACTAGCAATTGTCTAGTATTTCTTTTATTTATATGAACCATTTTACTCATCATCAATTTCAGATTTTTTTAAAAATATTTTTAAGAGGAAATAATTTCCCATTAATTTAAAAAGGCATTTTAGATTCGTATAAAAATGAAGTTGACTATACTGAATTATATAATTATTAGAGAATTTTTCTAGATTGCCAAATTCACTGCTTTACAAAGAGAAAATTTAGCTTAATAATATTTACCATCAACTTAATATAAATACATCATATTATACTAGAATGATCAACGTTATTAAGTGAATACTTATTTAAATAACTTCATTTATTTCTCAAGAGATTGAAAAGGTTTTCCTTGAAATTCGTCATGTTAAAAATTAGTAGACAATTACCTTAACCACTCAGAGATGAGAAAGATGAAAGGGGAAATACTGATCAAAATACATTGGGTTAGCAATGTATCATAAAATTGGTTTCTAATGTTCATATACTTTAGAAGGTGAAGAAGAGTGAGTACATTGTTCTTACATTTTTCTGAATGCATTGTTTTCACACATGTGGTTAGTTTAACATAAATTCTACCATCTCATATTTTAAAAAGGAGCAGTGTAAATGATAAAACAAAATGATAACAACAATGACCTAGTATTCAGTGGGTTTTGGTTGGAAAAACAAAAATAATTGAGAAAATAGTTTCCAGAATTAAGGTGTCGAGTCTGAAAATGTCAGAGTCCTGAATTTTAGTTGGAGATTCTAGATTGTATGGTAATTGTATTTCAAATATAAATGCAGTAACCATGGATCAATTCAGTAATTCCCACCTAAACAACAGCCTTAATGTTTATAAAACTCAGTCTCATTGTGAAGCTAATTAGAGGAACTTATGTACCTATTTTAAATAGTAATACGATCACCGAATCCTCTAAACAACTTTTACATATTTCGTACTTGTCCCAATCACAGATTTGGAGTGTGTAGAAAATCATTTTAAATATTGTGCTTTAAATTTGAATAATCAACATCTCAACGAACTTTATTTAGGATGAACAACTCTGCAAGTTTAAGTAGCAACCTAGTTAGGTGATTTACATCTCACTGCGCAGGGAATCTTGTTAACCTTCACACCACTGAATTTAAAACTGAAAAAATATTACATTCTAAAGTAAATGAGCCATCTTGAACCTTTTGTTAGAATGGTGTCATTCAGACAATAAACTGGAACATGCAATGATACATTTTAGTGGTCAGTGCTAAATGTAGGCTTTAATTACACAATGTCTGTGTTGCAGGTGACTTTCCTCTAGCCTGCCTGGTATCTAAATTAATAGACACCTAAAAACCCGTCATACTTTTATGTGGATATGTGTAGGTGGATATGCTTCCCATGCTCACAGTGAAAAAAAATATTCTTTGAAAGCCTCATTTGGCAAAGTTTTGTTTCCATTGTTGAATTTAAGATGTGAATGAGCAGCATTCAGCCTTCTGCAAAGCAGCAGCTAATTCATCATTCATCTGTTACATTGTAATCTTTCCATCTGTATCATAAAAAGGAAAAATCAAATTATAATAGTAATTTACAAAGAAAGTGCTGGCTTCCACTAGAGTATTTGATGACACAAGATTACATCTGGCGACTCTTTAATGAGGTTTTCATATGTTCTGTGACTATGAAAATGACTTAACCAAAACACTATAACTGATAGCTTTAAAGATTCATGAGCTTACTAGAAAGCTATCATTAATAATTTAAATTTCCACTTGTGTAAATGTCCCTCACGAGTAATATAGTAAATTAATGTTAGTATACACATGTTCATATTTCATAAATAGAGGCAATTTAGAAGATGGTGATAGGTCATTAGGTCAAATAAAGAGTGCTTTGTGAGCTGGAATCCTTTTTGGATAAATCAGGGTTTTAATTTAATTGAATTTAATTTCCTGCCAATGTGTGTTTGCTACCCAGGATCATTCGTCATCCGAGTGACTGCAAGTGATGCAGATGATCCTGACACTGGCAATAACGCCCGCCTCCTGTACAGCCTGCTTCAGGGCCAGGCCTACTTTTCCATTGAGCCAACCACAGGTATCTTTGAATAAAGCATGATGGAATTCAACAGGTGGCATTTCAATAAGTAAATAAATACGTGCACAGTTATTGCTAAATATTTAATTACTAAATATTTAATTACTGGTGGTCTTTAAACTGCTTTTCTAAAATGAGGCAATTGGGTTTTCTACAAGTCAATTTAAAAGTATGGAGAAAAGACACAAGAAATTGATGAAAGGTGTTATCTGAAAGACCTGTATGCATATGAAAGAACTGTATGCATACAAAAACACTTGACCTCAACTATCATATGAGAAGAAAAAAAAACCCACAGGGAGATAGATATATCTGCAACATAATGGATTAAATTATAAGACTGAATTATGACTATGTATGAACTTTCTTGTAGAAAGTTCAGTATTTTCCAATTTTTATTCATTTTATACTTTGATTCTCTTTAGCGATGGCTTCAACAATTTGCACTGACCAGTTGAAGTTGAGTATGTCCTGAAATATTTAGATTATATATGTGTATATATAGTATATATATATATTTTATACTATATAGTATGTGTATGTGTAGCATATATTCATGCATAGTTATGTGATTAATTTGAAAAATATTCTGAAATATTTTTGTGTTCAAAATGTAGACTAAGCATATATGTTTTTTAAGAAGCACATACTCTTTAGAAATAAAAGCATACAATTTATATTGATTGCTAAATAGTATCAGAAGTGCCAAAGTACTGAAATTTTCTGTGTGTGTTTTGACAATGTGGTCATTGAGGAAATAATGATTGGAATTTTGTTGCATATTTAAAGGAGTCATAAGGATATCTTCCACAATGGATAGAGAACTACAAGATGAATACGTGGTGATTATTCAAGCCAAAGACATGCTTGGTCTGCCTGGATCCCTGTCTGCGACAACAAGTGTACTAATTAAACTTTCAGATATTAATGACAATAAACCAATATTTAAAGAAAGTAAGTACAAGCAATCTGAAGTCTAGTTGCAGTGGGAATATAAGTTGCTTGATTATACTCACATTTGTCAATGATGACATTAAAAAAGCAGTGCTTTGCCACAAGAATTATGATAAATACAATAGGATAAGTGGTAATTATAAGGAGTAGCTTTTTCATTAGCGTGAAAAGTCAATTTGAAATGAAGAAAAAAAAAGACATGCTACTACTATTCCTGTAACAATGGATTGCCAGTTATCCTAGCTTCTGTTATATTAACATATCTGTTATTGTTCCTCCGAGATTTCCTTCAGGGATGTATTCCTTCTGTATTGCATAGGGGAGATTCCATTTTCCTGTTCTTTCACTCTTGGTCAAAGTCGGTTCATTTCCGAATGAGTAGACTGAGTTTGCATTCCATCAGCAGTTTTATTTCCTCCTCTCAAGGAAAATATAGCTTTGCCATTTGGTGGATAATGGTGGGGATGCCTTTGTGGGATCATTCTGCATACCACAAATGAGGATCGAAGATAATAATTTTCTTCCATTCTTATAGATAAAAGAAGCTTCATTCGCACATACATCCATACACACATATCATGTGATGAACCTGGAAAAAATAATTTTGTAACAATAACTTGGGCAGCTTTTTTTTTCTTTAGTTCTTTTTTTAATACCAAAATCTCAATCTGCCTAAGTGCTTGTTGGGTCTGTGCTCTTTACACAGGCCTGGATGCTTTGCTTTGTCTCAACTTTGTTTCTACCATATTGCCTCTAACTGTCCTCTTCATGTCTCCTTGTATTTTGTTATTGACAAAAATCTCTAATCAAGTTTCTATGCTTGCACCCTATAACACAACATTTTCTGTATTTCATCTCAAATTTGGTGATATTGTTAAAAAATACCTGTCAGATCTTTTCATTCCATGCCTTCCAGCCTTACAGTAATGATCAAAACCCTGAGTGCAAGCTAACTGATCCTGTGTTTCAAAACTATCCAGGATTACGGTCCCCTCCCTTCCCCCAGCCCCCAGTTCTATCTAGGAATTAATCTACATCTATTCTGCCCTGTCTTTCTGGAAAATCCACCCAAGCTAATCTTCTCTCTTCCCAGTATACACAAGTTTTTGTTTTTGTGAAACTTTGCTCACTACTTTACTTCCGATCTTATCCTAGAATCAGGGCTTCCTTGAACAAATTCTATCCAAATATTATCACAGTATTGTCTTCATACTTACACCAATCTGGTTTGTCTGCTACATTTCCAAGAAGATTCTCTGGGGGCATGCTGTTCACAGTGCTCACTGTTGGGCCCCCACATCCAGTGTATCAGGGCTTGGTAAAGGATAGGTGTTAATTTTTTTTGGTGGGTCTTGTGGGCTTGAACTCTGGGAGTGGGCACTGTCCCTGAGCTCTTCAGCTCAAGGCTGCCACCCTATTCCTTGAGCGACAGCCCCACTTCCCATTTCCTATGGTTAATTGGAGATAAGAATCTCATCATCTTTAGTGCCTGGTCTAACTTTGAACTGTGATCCTCAGATCTCAGCCTCCAGAGTGGCTAGGATTACAGGTATTTTTGAAGATCTGTATCAATGTGTGGAAACTATACAGACCAAGAAGAATGTAGAATTATTTTTATTTACGATTGAAAGACAGTGATTTAACACAAACTTATAATGGTTCAGTGGAGTATTTTGTCATGTTTCTAATTAAGTCACTGTTTTATCCAGATTAATTGGTAATTTTTAATTTCCATAATTAAATAAGGGATCATTATTTTCCAACAGTGGAAGAAAATTAAGCAGTAAGGTATGAGCAATATTTCTCCCTTGTTTAAAAATATTGCAAAAGTCTTAAAATACATTTTGTGAGGTAACTTGCTGTGGCTTTGAAAGCCAACCAACACTTCTGTAAATATTTTGTTGTAAACTTTTTAAACTCTTAGAAAGTCTCATACTTTGTAATATAGATGTTTGTGATTACTTTCTACACTTCAGAAAACAATATAAGCAATACTTTTATAATAGCATAGACATTTATTAAGTTTAACCTATTCCTTCAGGGGAAAAAGAAGGAAAAGTTCAATAATCTCTATTTTTTCACTAGTTAATGCATTTGCCACCATTATCTCTCCTCACTTTAAAAGTTTTAGTTTTTCTACTTTTATATTTTAAACTTAGCTAATGTGTATAACCTCTCATCACAAAATGAAACTTTTGTAACTAGGACTCAGTTAGTTTAGTCAGGTAGTTTAGTTTTCCTTCCATATATATATATACATATATACATATATATATATATCAGTCCTCAAAAGTTCTTACTTTATTGTAAAGATGGGTTTGTTTTTAACATCAGGTATTGATCTATTGATCTTTTTTATCAAATTTAATTAAGAATCATTGTCTGAGAAGCAAAAAATACACCAAATTTGTCCAATAGGTTAGCTTATAAACAAAAGTTTGGGGTTACATGGCTTATTGATAAGATTGGTAAGACATGTTGAAGAAAGGATGGTAGAGATTCAGAAAGCATGTGAGGGAAATGTTTAGATTTCAGAGTAAAAGTAGAAAGTACACACTCATTTGTATGCAAATATGCAGAAGCACAAAACCATGCACATGCTTTGTAAGAGAAAAAAAGGGCATTATGTTCAAAATAAGTGACTAGAAGAATAGAATCAATCTTCTTGCAGTTCAGGTATAAATCATATTATAATTTGGAACTGTTTATCTTGAGCATGAAAAAAAAATTGTGTTTGAAGGTTTGTACCGACTCTCTGTCTCTGAATCTGCACCCACTGGGACTTCCATCGGAAAAATTCTTGCCTATGATGATGACATAGGAGAGAACGCAGAAATGCATTACCGCATTGAGAATGATAATTCACAGACATTCGACATCATCACCAATGACGAGACCCAGGAGGGAATAGTGATATTGAAAAGGGTAAGCTTAATTCAAAGTCATTCGCTTGGCAGAACAATACGAAATCTAATCATAAGTAGCCTGGTGTTATTTTGTGAAGTTCGTTAGTATTTTACTTTAATAAGTAATTTTAGACTTATGTTTTTAACATATTTTTATTGCAATTAATAAAAGGGTTGCATTATATTCACCATATAGAAGGTGCATTACTTCACAAGCACTGATACCCTTTCTCATGTCTTTGTCCCCATTTCCCTCCCTTATCCCCTCCCATCATCTTGTGTTCCCCCCTTCCCTTCCCTATTTCAAATAACCAAATAAACGTATATATAATATACCACATAACAAGGTAAGATACTGTGACAATATGAGAATAACCAAGGGACAACAAAAGAGATGAGAAATAACATAGTATTAAGACTCAACATTAAGATTCATAGGAACATAGGCTCAATGGTTTCCCTCATTTGTCATAATCAGTAGAAACCTTGGGCTCTTCTAGCAGAGATTTACAATAGAGCAAAACCTAGATCCATAAGGCCACATAGGATGAGGCTAAATGAAAGGACCTCCAGGATATAAAAACCAGAGCCATATAATGTGTGATTGAATTTTTTTTTTGCTTGGGGAGAAATTAGGTCAGAGATAAGGAGCTTGTTTTCAGAAAGCTTCTTTAATTACACCAAGTACTTAAAACTATGTATATATTTTCTTGCTGAGAGACAAGCCCGGTCCCTCATGAGTTCTGATTCCTCAGCCCTGTATCCTGACTGCCATGCCTGTCTTGCAGCAGCTGGACTTTGAGCAGCAGAGCCACTATGGAGTCCGCGTCCGGGTGGGGAACCCCGGCGTGGAGGCGCACCTGCTCCCCCTCCACGCGGACGCCTCCACCACCTTCCTGGCCATCCAAGTGGAGGATGAGGACGAGCCACCCGTCTTCCGGGTCCCGCATTACGTCTTCCAGATCCTGGAGGAAAACCCGGGTGGAGCCTTGGTTGGAGAAGTGTCAGCCACAGACCCAGATCACAGGAAATCTCCTATCAGGTAGAACCCACGCGCGGGGCTCCCACAGCTAAGCCTGGAGTGTGAAACCAACTCCTCCCGTCGGTGACACTGCAGTGGCAGGCATCCCGACTGGACTTCAGCGAAGTGGACTCTTGATCAAAACGGTCGGGAGAGAAACACAATGAGGAAGAAAAAGCAAATGATTAAAAAACAACAACCCTCCCATTTGTTCTTTCTGAAACAAAGTTGGTAGATCTTTGATGCACATAAATGCTTTATAACCAAAATAATTCTGAAAAACTTGAGGAAGATTTCTGGGAGTAAAGAGGGGTAAGATCATAGAATTCTACTAGATTTGAATGGTATTTGTGTGTCACATCAAATATTTTCTATTAAAACTATTTTTTTTTATCATTTTACCTTTTCTTTCTCATTGTGTCAGTTGTCTGATTTGGCCTACAAGCAAATTATTTACGTATTCCATTAATGTATTCTCTTTTACCAATTTTTTTTACTTGCTTTTCATAACACACAATCCAAAAAATTCCCATTATGTCTCCTATTAGTTAAGAAGTCGGCTTCTGGAGGCCAGGAGTGTGGCCTAGTGGCAGAGTGCTTGCCTAGCATACACAAAGATCCGGGTTCGATTCTTTGGTACCACAAACATAGAGAAAAAGCCATAAGTGGTGGCTCAAGTGGTAGAGCTCTGGCCTTGAGAAAACCCAAGGACAGTGCTCAGGCTCTGAGCCCAAGCTCAGGACTGGCAAAAAAAAATAGACTTCTTTCTCCTTTGCTCTTTGAACTTTAGGCTTGCACACACAAGAACATTTTTTATGTTGTTTTATGTTATTATGTAGGCATGAATTAATTACTGGGGAACCCAGGGCCTTAGACAACAGAAACATGCCACCCCACTCTAAACAGAGTGCTACCTCTTTTGTTTGCTTGTTTGTTGTTAGTTTGTTTGTTTGAGACATACTGTCACTAACTCCAGATAAACAGTCTTTAAATTGTAATTCTCCAAACTCTGAATCCCAATTGGCTGGATTATAGCTATATGACAACACACTCAAATGCGGCTGAATTATATTTTCTGGCTCTATTTTCCACTGCAATCTTTTATCAGAAAATGCCTTTCAATGTGGGGAGTGTAGTTCCTGTTTATACATATCATATATATGATGTATGCATATATGTGATAAGTATAATATATGCATTTACACACATGTATACATATATACGTGTATTGTATGTGCATATACATCTGTAAATGCATATACGTGTGTATTGTATATATCTGCACATGTATACGTGTTTGTGGTATATATCTTACGTGTTTGTGTGTGTGTGTGTGACCTAGATATTGTATACAAGATTTTTTTCACATTTCTCCAAAATTTTGCCTATAATTCGGTTGACGCAGAATATTCTTGCCAGTAGCACATAACTTTCTTGTACAAAAGAAACATTTTATAGCATGATGCTCCAAATCCTTTCAGTTGTATTACAGACATGAAAGGTGAAGATACTGAGAAATGATGATGAGACTGATGAGACATGGTAGCCAGATGGCACTGGCAATCCCATGCCAGACCAAGAAAAGGGAAGGGATTGTTAGCGTGAAACCTGAGCTATATCTCAGGTCATAGAATTATTAAAAAGAGATTTATTCTTAGAACAACTATAAATCTTTATTTTCCAGCCAATCTATTTAGTGGAAAATACAGCTGGTAGTGGATATTTCAATAAAATCCTACTTAATGCTTGAAACAGAATCTATTTAAAATTGAACTCCTCTAAGACTTGAGTGTCCTTAATTTTTAGTTTAATATTCTCTTGAACATCAAGCTGCAAATTAGTATAATAATTTTGAAGCCTGTCAATTTGAGATGATAATATTCTCATCTTTGCCACATAATTAGGGCAAATCTCATTGAAGTCTCATGAAAGTTTTCAGGAATATGTGTGCAAATGAAAGGTAGTCACTAAACCCTAGATACTACTCTTCTTCAGTTTTTATTATTAATATTTTTGCAAGATGAGACTTGCTGAGTACTTCAAAGGCTTCTTTCATTGTAGATTGGAGATCATTTTTCTGACTAGTTGCATGAGGAAGTTTTATTACTTGAGTTCCTTCCAGACATGCTGAATTACATATGTAATCAATATGTAGACTTCCAAAGTAAAATAGAGTAAATCTGAAATAATTTTAGTTTCTAAAATATTATATAGCTCTTGAAAGAATTAAAGGTCAACCCATTTTGTCGAGAGAATTCATTTTTATCATCTATTATCAAGTTTGCCTGGTAGAGAGAATCAAAAATAAACATTATCTGTGTATCAACAATCAAGAAAATATGGCGGAATTGACTAGCTAGCAGTCACGAGGTCTAGGAGAAAATTCAGAGGCAGTGAAGGAGATAATAGGATTCTCTGATTAAAAGTAGTAAAACAGGCTTACCAATATTTATTTTTTATCATAACATTCATAATTCTCTTTACATGTGATCCTTGACATTTTTAACCAAGTAGTTTGCCTATTTAGTGTTTCCTATGGACATGAAAATGGCAAACTCTTTAAAATTTAGAACCGTTTTTTAAAAATTATCTCTATTGAGTTGGATCTTAAGCATATGAAAGCATCTCTCTCAACTAGTATCCCATTAACTCTGTTGTAAAATTGTGTAATATGGCTTCTTAATATTGCTACTTTGAGAAATGGATAACAGAGAATTCTTTCCTTTGGGGACAGATATTCAATTGACAACAGTGAAATATTCTTTATAGATGATGGTGGCACCATCATCACCACTGAGCCTCTTGACAGAGAGGACGTGGCTTGGTACAATGTGAGTGTCACAGCCATGGAAACAGGTAAGTAAACATGAAGGAAAATGAACAGTGTGTTTGCTTGTAGATTAGTAGCCATCTTCTGACTTCTGAGGGAAACCATGCCGCTTATACATTTTTGGCTCTGCCTTACTTTCCTTAATGCAAATTTTCCCAAGTCTTTCCATTTGCTTACCAATGGTACAATATCATTCTTTCTGATGCATGATTAGAACACTCAAAGAAAAACTAAATATTGGAAAATACAAAGCCTAATGCAAAAATGACTTGGAATTTTAAACCCTATTTATTATGTAGATATTTATATAAGTAATTTTCAGGACTATATTGTCATATAAAGAGATAAAGCTGAATATGAATATTAAAAACATTTAGAATTCATTTTCAATGAGTTCTTTAAAAACCTGGTGAAGGTCATTTAAAAGGCAACTAGGGCCAGACACACTTGTTGTCCTAGCTACTCAGAAGGCTGATATATAAGGATGACAGTTCAAAGCCAATCCAGGCTGGGAAGTCCATAAAACTCTTAACCCCCTATGAATCACACTCAAAAAAGCTGGACATGGAGTTGTGATTCAGCTGGTACAAAACTAGCCTTCAGCAAAAATGCTGAATTATAGTTACCAGGCCCTGAATTCAAGTCCCAGAGCTAGCACTAAATTAAATAAATTAATTAAAGTAAAAAGGTAGGGAAAACTTGTGAACTTTATCTGTTACAAATCCCCCAAAATATTATATATAGGCACAACTTCCAGTACTTAGTTAAAGGGAATTGCTTCTCATTTTCAACGAAGACAAGTCCTGAAATGATTTCATATGTTTCTTTACTACTTCTTTGAAAATAATGGTTAAATAATAAAATCAGAAATGAAATTCTTAATTCAATCATGATCAAATTGATGTTTTTATATATTTATTATTTTGGTCTGTCTTTTGGCTCTTGAGCTCAAGGCTACAGTCCCTACTCCTGGAGCCATGGCACCACTTCCAGCTTCCTAGAGATGAGTCTCACATTCTTTAATGCCCGAGGTGGCTTTGAACTGTGATCCTCAAATCTTAGCCTCCTGAGTAGCTAGGATTACAGGCATGAACCACTGTGCCGAGTGATGCTTCTAAATTTTAACATTTAAAGCAAGCCATATTATTTTGAAATAATTATGGCATATAATTTTAAGCATAGGAGTGACATGTTAATTAGTTGTACATTTCAAAATAATGGTAATTCATATTCAAATTAATGTTTTAGAAGTTGAATTTTAAAGACTGTTTATATTTAAAGACTAAAATAGATATGTATTTTTATTTTGATGCAAAAAAAATTATTAAAAACAAGCCAATTTATAATTCTGATATCACATTTAAAATTACGAATCAGTTATCCAATCACCCATATAAATTATAATAAAATTAATAGAGATAAAATAAAAGATGTCCATGATTCCTATTATTTTTCTCCTGGGATTTAATATGTAACCAGGAAGCATTCCAACTAAACATGTAATTTTCTGAAACATGCTTTTGTAACTCATTTTCCATGGAATTCCAGCAATCTTATTTGTTCATGGTTTCCATCTATCTGTGCTGTCCCCCACTTTTTTGGCCAGTGTGCCTTTGCAGTATAATGAATAGGTCTGGGGAAACATATCAGGACTTGGTTCTGGATGCCATTTTTTTCTGGCTAAACAGTAAAGAGTGAAAAAATTTATAACAGTGGAGCAAAGGCCTCTTGTAAAAGAAGAAATGCCAAGTCTAATAGGATAAGAAAACATAAAGATGTTTACTTTCACAGGCAGCCTTCATTCATTGAGTAATTCTGAAAACAAGTAGCTTATAATGTCTGTGTTTACAAAACTACTTCAGAAAGAATTCATATTAGTTTAAGTGATGAACGGCAATCTTTGGAAAAATGTTTCTCTGTAAGGTATGAATATCAGCTATTGAAATTTTAGCTATTGAAAACATCAAAGTTTATTGAATTTATAGAAATCGCTATGCTTATATATTGGAAGATTTTGTAAAGTCTAGCATTTTCTTTCTTAAACTAGACAACACAATAATATGAATTATTACTTATTATAATTATTAAAATATATGTTTTTAAATATATAGTTTTATAGTTAGGTCCAAAACATTGTAGTTTTTTGAGTGAAAATGGAAAATAGTCAAAGAAATGTCACTATGTCACTAAGGGTAGGCAGGTAGTGTAATTATAATTACAGGTTATAACCTGTTCCACTAATTACATGGTAGCTTTTTATTTTAAAAAGATTATTAAGTTGCAATTTATATGATCAACAGAAATGATGAATAAAACAATTTTGTGGGCTTACTTTCAGCTATATGATCCTTACATAATAACACTCTTCAAGAGAGATAGTCAATCATTTAATCTCTACCACACCATACCAGAAACAACCTGTGGTCTCCAGAAATTATGTTCACAGTTTACATCCGATCAGTAGAATCCAGTTTGGGAAGGGGAAAATAATTGACACTAAATATTCTCCACAATTGAGTCCATGAACCATTCAGACAGCAGAACTGCATTGATATATTGAAAAAATTCCATAGAGACTTCAACTAGAGACTTTTTGTTACAGTAGTGAACATGCTAGAGAAAATAACCAAACAACAATGACAAAAACTGAAAACTATGACTGTCTGAAATTCACTAGCAAAAATAACCAATCTCCTCAATGAGATTTCACATAATCATTTCTAAAACTTCTACTTTCTAAGATGACTGGGGAATTATGGTGAGTTTTTAGAAATTATTCTTAGTTTATTTCATTGGTTATCTTCTATCTACATCTCTGTGCTTTTTTATAATCCTACTAACGATGTTTTTTTAAGCTCAGACTAAACTTTGAGGTAAATGTGGTTTCTGTTTTATATAAGGTAGGCATGAAGTCTCTGAAATTTACACTCAAAATATGTCCAATAGCCTCTAAGGAAATGTACTAGAGTATTAAGTATTTTATTCATTCTGTAAATTTGTTTTGCAGAAAATGAACAGCAGATTTCTTCAATTCCTGTATATATACAAGTTGTTAATATTAATGATCATGCTCCTGAATTTTCTCAATACTATGAGACTTACATGTGTGAAAATGCAGGCTCTGGTGAGGTAAGAAATCAAAAGTTACCAAAGTCTAAGCAATATGTTATGTGTCATAAATTATGAATTCATAATATACACCATATAAAAGTGATTGTATATGCTTCACGTGTGTCATGCAATCATATTTATATTGCACAAATTATTTACAAAAATATGTTTTATAATTCACATGTTAGGCATTGAAGTTATGCCTATTTCTGTGTTTTCACACACACACACACACACATGCACACACACACACACGTTTTCAGTGGTGCTGCTTGTTAGGTGATAGACTTTCAGTTTATTAATATGTAGGGATCTTTTCATCTCTTCTAAATTTTGGTTTATATGTACCTAGTGATATAATGTTGCCATCAACATTCGACTTCTCATTATTTTGAAAACGGTTTATCAATCATGTTACCTTCGTGTGTTTTTTTGCTAGTAAGATGTGTTTCTTGCAGACAACAGCCGTTAGTATTTTATTCAGAATCCATTTATCCAGTAAATGTCTTTTTGACTCAAGGGTAGGCACCATTACTCTCTAGTATGGTTACTGAGAAGTATGAGCTGACTTCTGTGATTGTATTAGTTTTATTATCTTTCTGATCCAAGTACTCTTTGTTCTTTTCCTTCCCAGTTTCATTTAAGCGTTTGTTCGATCATTGAGTTGACCGAGTTTGACTTTCCTAACTCACGTACTTATCCATTCCTGTAGTAAATTTAGTCTTTCCTGAGCTTTATGGCTGAGACTATTTTCTAAAGGATCACTTTAATATTTGCTATAGCTGTCTTAGCTTGCAGGTACTATTTAAATTTGCAGTTGTCTTGAAGGTCTCCAGTTTTCTTCAAAGGAAAACTACCTGTACGGCAATCTTGGTTGGCGCTGTTTTGCTCTTTGGTCTTAAAAGAGATAATTTCATGCTTCCCTGGCTTTGGTGTATCTGCTGATTTAAATATCTTGAGTAATTCTTATTTATTTTCCATTTTCACACATCTTTGAATGTCCTTCCTTTGTTTATTAGTCCTGGTATTTTTCACTACCCTATGACAGAGAAGAGATTCTTTTCTGTTCCTCTACCTAGGATTCTCCACGATTCCTGCCTTTAGAGAGCCATGACTATGTCTAGATTTGAGACATTCTCTGCCATTATATCATCAAGACTGTATTGTATGCCTCTCTTTGTTTTTTACTTCCTTCTTCCAGTCTGTCACAGAGTTCTTCAACTTGTGGTTATGTTAAATCATTATTCTTAGGTTCTATGCCATGAGGTTAAACATTACTGAGGAAGGAAGACCTATTTGGAGTTTAATGGGATTAAGATTACTTTGTGTTCTGCTAAAAGTCTGACACAAAAGATGATGTGGAAAAATGTGGGTGAAGTTATAATTCTTGTCAGGCATCATTCAAAAAGTAAGAAGGAAAACCAGATTTAATCTCCACATATGCAGACAAAATTTTATTCACATTTCTAAATGCCAAAGAACCCACAACTTTCTGATCTTCATTTCCTTTATTTGATATATTCTGGTCAAACTTAGAATCTCGCACATTCAGCCCCTTTTACAATAAATTCCTCTGTATAGTTACAAGAATAATACATGGCTACCTATGATGTTTCTCTGGATAATTAAAGGGAAAATCAACAACAATCTCCCACACTATCACATTTATTTATGAGATAAATCATTCAACAGTTTATAAGATGTGATCTATATATGTCTCCTTTGTACATAAGTGGATTCATCTCAATAATCACATTTAAGAATCAAGACATGGTGTTTCCTAGATTGTCACTATTTGTGTCACATGTTCTTTGGATTGTTCCTTGTTGAATTAGGTGGATTTTATTTTCAAATTGGAAGATTTTCTTCAAGTATACTTCAAGAATTAAATGTTTTAGCATCTAGCTTCACATGAATAAAGTCTATGATGCTCTCTGAAAGACAAAGTCACTTAATGATTCATTGCTCAGAATATATATTTTCATATGCAATTAGAAATAGATTACTGGATATTAGAATACTTATTTTTAGTAATCACAGGAGATAGAAATTTTTAATGTGCTTTTAGTGTATTATATAAAGCATATTTGACAGATTCTTTATGTATGTAGATTTTTTAAGTATGTAAAATGTATATAAAATATAATTTAGAATGATAGACTTTATTTAATTTAGGAATATTAACCAAATCAAATGGTGTTTTTGAATGTCATTTATCCAAAAAAGCGTCATAAAAAAGAAATGATAGTAGCTTTTCAAATTGGCTTCTAACTTAATAGAGCAACAAAATTAATGAGTCTTGAAGTAACACAATTTGAGGTAATTAGATTCTATAACAATGAATAAATCATCATAGAAAAGTAACATTTATTTATTCCATTTCATGTTCATATCAAATCAAAAATATCCAGATTTTACAACTTGAATTTACAAATGGTTAAGATAACATGACTAGGTGAAATTTCTTAGAAGTTTATTGTGAAAAATGTTGATGAGCCATGTCTTTTAAATTTTACTAATGTAATTTTCAGTTTAGTTGAGAATAAAATATAAGATTTTAAAAAAATAAAAAGAATAACCACAGTGAGTGAAATTATTCTTACATCTATCTTAGGGTTTACAGACATTTCAACAGACATAGGTCTTAGAATTATGTTTCACTGCAGATGAGAGTTTTCTTGTTGAACTCTGGGCTTGGGCTCTGTCCCTGAACTCTTCAACTCAAGGCTAATGCTCTACTTCTTGAACCCCAGTGCCACTCCCTGTAGTGCATATTCTATTTTTTTGTGTGTGTGGGTCATGGGGCTTGAACTAGACCTAGGCGCTGTCCCTGAGCTCTTCAGCTCAAGGCTCGCACCCTACCCTTGGGCCAATCACCACTTCTAGAGATTAATTGGAGATAAGAGTCTCAGGTCCTTTTGTACCCAGGCTTGTTTTGAAACTTGATCCTCAGATCTCAGCCTCCTGAGTAGCTAGGACTAAAGAAGTGAGCCACCGAGCCTGGCAGGAGTATTTTCTTCAAGAAATAATCAATATAAACTAGTTTGCCAATAAGTATGGGCAGCAAAAACTAGTTGGTATAATATAATGGTAGATATATTTTGAGGTATTGATATTTGCTTAACTGTGCTATACTATTAGGAAAATATAAAGGTAAAATTTTTAATTTCCAAACAAATATTATTCTCATTCCCCACCATGTTGACGAAAGTATAAAAGTTTTTCTATTTGGTTCTTCTTGTTGAATTATCAAATATGCTTCAAAGCATATTCACAGCTTTCCAGTGAGAGCTGAAATAAATCTTTACATATGTCATTGTTTTGCTTTCTTTAACTTTCTTTATCCCTTTTTAGTAGGGTATGAGATTGCTTTGTTCCTTTTACTCACTAATTTTTTTTGTTTCTCTCTTGTTTTGTTGCTGTAGCCTACATTTCTTAAGATCAACTTGTTTTTAGAGAAAATAATAATTAACATCTGTTTTCTAATGTTAATTTCGGAGTGTTGCAGGGATAGATTAGTATTCTGAAAATCACGAAGTAGATGTCTGTAAGTTTAATTCAAGTATAGACACTGTGGGAATATGACATGCAAAACAACAGTAAACAAAAATTGCAAAACGATGATTGCAGGACCAAGAGATGTTTCCCACTCATCATTGTTTTCAAGTTATGCAATAATCTGAACAAACAGAAATCCCTTGAGTGAAAAGCAACAATGGCACTCTGTTCTTCCATTCCCCCTTCTAAAGATTCCATCTGGATAAAGTTATGTGAGGAAATGAGGGCAAGAGAACTTCACTAAATGTAATTTACTTGACAATCCTAGCTGTTAAGAATCAAGCCACACCTTATAATTTACTTCCAAGGAGTTTCTCTCTTCTAAAGAGATGTGAAAGTACTTAAAGTGTCTTGTAGACTTTCCAGTGAATAGGAAAAACAAAGACAATCTATATTGTATGGATAGGCTCATTCCCGCCGGTGCCTCTGTGTGTCCATTATTTATAACAAGTTAAAATTTTGAGAGTAAACATGATTAAGTTACTGGGATATTGTTTTGTTGTTGTTTTATTGGCTGAGTCTGGCATTGATTGTGTGCAGTAGTCACATGAGATTCAGTCTCAGGTTAGCTAAATGAAGTGCTTAGGAGAATCAATATACACTTTTTGAAATTTTCTGCAAATGTATCATTGTTGCAAAATACTAAGTTACAAAACACAACAATCTGGGATGAATGAAAGCAAAACAAGCAATAAATTACATAGGAAAAAAGAATTTAAAATATAGTCAGTAATATTATTTAGATATATCTACGTGCTAGTATTTTATATTTTACCTACTATACATATATGTACATATCTACATATTAATATTATATTGATACATTTATTAAAATATTATAAGCTGCTGAAACAGTTCAGATTAAAAAAACTGAAAATTCAATTTTTCAAAACTATAAAATACAACTGCACTAATGGTATACAATCTTTTGGGGGAGATGTTAAAATAAGGCTTGCTAAAGTGCACAAAGTACCTTTATATACCACAAAGGAAAATAAAATGATGAAAGATGCCATCTAAGCTATGGACAGAAAAACTGCTGCAGTAATGCTGTACTGCTATATAAACTACTATTAAAAACAATGAGAGTTGAGCTACACTGCACAACTGTGATTTTTCATGGGTTTTATTTTCCTTTCTTTGGTGATGCTAGAGATGGAATTAGGACTTAAGCTTTGTATGCAACTCTTTTCCAATCCTCTTTGTATTAATCCATTATCATGAATACATTTCCTTAGTACATGCTTTGTTTATGATTTCTTGCCTATGTTACATCAGAAAATATAGACCCAATATGTGGTCTTATTCTATGCAAATCTTAACAGAAGGATGTTTTCATAGAAATCTCAGCATACATGTGAATTCCTTATACATGAAGCTCTCTGATGAGCTCAGTGATATAATCCTAAAAATGAATCCTAAAAGTAAAGTGTTCTTATCTCCAGCTTTTCAGATTAAAGAATTTGTAAACTGGCAAAGCTAGGATTCAGGATAGCAGTCTTCTAAG
Organism: Megascapheus bottae; assembly: GCF_031878675.1. NCBI lineage: Eukaryota > Metazoa > Chordata > Mammalia > Rodentia > Geomyidae > Megascapheus > Megascapheus bottae. The sequence goes on from NC_143527.1 coordinate 6,748,161, forward strand.
CTCTCCCCCTTTTAGTTTTCATAAAATCACACGGTAATTTAAACTAAAAGTTTTACACTGATAGGACATTCCATCGACATTTCCTATTTTAAGCAGAAGTGAAAGTAAACTACATGTCTCCCACATTATTTAGCTAACAGAATGATGATGACTTACTTCTAAATGTACTATGAGGAAGAGTATGCACAATGCACAGAAATACCATACAGATTGAGCAAGTTTCATCATATTGCTCATGCAGATGGAGGGATGTATGTTTTTTGAATTGTAACTGTTATCAAATTGGATCTGTCATCTTGAAGCTAAGGAGACTTTTACTGTACCCCATTGCTAAAGGCACTTTAAGTTTCCCAAACTCAAAACACTAATTTCCACAATCAATTTTACTTAATTTCCAGAATGAGTTACACTCTTTCAATGTGATCTTGACAAGTGTATCTTCTTTTTCTGACAGGAATGAATGACTTGACTGACACACTCAATCCTTAAAATAAAATAACTAATTGAAAACTGATTCATTCACGTATGCATTTAATTTACTCCTTTTCATTTTTTGTGATCTAAAACACCTAATGAAACAAACTTGATGTGCAAGACTTTTCCTATAATTTTTATGAGTCAAATGAAGTCATACACATTGCCTGCTAAAGCTTTTAATACATTATTTCTGAAAAAAATCAATTAAAAAAACTACTTACTTTAGGAAATACTTTAGAAAGCCAATAACTGGCACAAATTTTCTCTCTAAGAACAGCAAATCAAAATTACTGAAATTCAGATGAATAAGAAAAATGAAGCACAGTAGGGTCAGAGCAAGCTTTTATTTCTGATTCATGCACAAGAGCCCATGGACATGTAACATCATAACCCTCTGTTGACAGAATAGTCATATATATTATTATTCTAATACATATGCATATATATATGTATGTATGTCAATTGTAGGGCTTGAACTCTGGGCCTGGGCACTGTCCCTGAGCTCTTCAGTTCAAGGTTAGGGTTCTACCACTTGAGCCACAGCCCCATTTCTGGTTTTTTGGCAATTAATTGGAGATAAGAGTTTCACAGTCTCTCCTGCGTGAGCTGGTTGGAACCTCGACCTTCAGATCTCAGCCTCCTGAGCATCTAGGACTATAGTCATAAGCATACAGGTCCTGGTCTTAGAAAACAGTGTAATGTTTCTATTAGTTTGGCATTATTCTCCACAATATCATCAATGCTTTTTGTTAAATTTTAATCAAATATTTTAATCAGAAAGCGGTGCTGTGGCTCAAGTGTTAGAGCGCCAACCTTGAACTGAAGAGCTCAAAGACAATGCCCAGGAGGAGAGTTCAAGCCCCAGATTGCCAAAATAAATAAATAAATTAATTAATTAAAGTAACATATACATATGTTAATCAAAGCAAAAGCAATAAATAACAGTGACCATGTGAATTTATTAAAAACCCGTCTATACTTTTTTTTTTTAGATAATTCAGATACTCAGTGCAGTGGATAGAGATGATTCTCTAGAAGATCACCATTTTTACTTTAACCTATCCACAGAAGACACAAACAACTCAAGTTTCACACTTGTAGATAATCGAGGTAATGACATTCACTCTTGACCGTATCTTTTCTTCATAAATTTGAGTTTGATTTCAAGAATAATTTGCGGCATGTGTGTTCCTTTTGCAATAACAGTCTTGATGACTACATGAAAAGAATGACTGGGCAATGGAAAATGTATGTCATATTGTTCCATTCCTAAATTGCTTTGAGCTAGAAGATGTTGGGTTAATTATGAAAAGCTATTCCGATTTGTTTCAGAAAAATATTTTTGGATATAATATGGATTTTTATTTTATTTTATTTCTAGTCAATATTCCATGAATTGCTCAAATGTCTGTCACGTAACTCCTGATGATCTTGAGATCATTTGTGAGAGTGTATTGTCACATATGTCTCTTCATTTAGTTTTTATATTTTTAATTGTATTTTGTTGTCAGGGCAACATATAGAGGGATTAGAAGTACTGGTATGTAGTGCGTACATTACTTGTTTAACATTGATACCCCTTCTCATGTTTTTCCCATGCTTTCCCTTCCCACATTCCCTCCCAATCATCTTGTTTTTCCCCTTCCCTTCCCTATTTCAAATAAATGAACAAAAGTATACACGATATGCCAGGTAACATTTGTTAAACCATAAGTGGGGGAGAAGAGAAATAATTTCACATAATACATCAAGAACAACGATCATGAAAATAAACTTTTACTTCCATATCCTAGAATTCTAAACACCCCTGTGGAGGTCATACCTGTACACATGATAAAAAAAACTGAAAATCAAGTTTAAAGACATATATTTGTGCTTGTAGTCTATATATTTTGACTAAGTTTCTGGGACAAAATAGTTATCATAAGGCATAGAGGAATGTAGATATGAGCCAGGTGTGGTGGCATCGCAGGCCCAGACTTCAAGCCTCACAACCAAGGGGAAAACACAAACAAACAACAAAAATAAAAGGTTTGGATTAGAATTGGGGTAAGAATAATTTAATAAAACAGATGTCCAAATTGAATTGTTTTTCATTTCTCTTAAATCTACCTAATGGTTACACTTACTTGAAGTTTTATGGACTTCAACAGCATCATAACTTCAAAAGATGGCTTTCAGAAAGTTATAAGTATGCCTTCTGCATTTCAAAACCTTGAGGATCCTAGCAATGTTCCTGTCTTCTAAGATTTGTCTGATAGCTTCAAAACATACTGGGATGGAAAGTAAAGATGCTTAAGCCGACAAACAAAATCAGAAAACAATTCAAATCTGAGTCACAAGAAGTTATACAGAAAATGATCATTGGGATTATTTTTGTGATTTATGGATGAGCCGTTCCACTTAAATTGCATTATGGTCATGTTCATCAATATTTTTATAGCCTCTCTATATGACTGAAAGAGAAGACAGAGCTATAAAAAGTCTCCACATTTTAAATAGAATATGAATAAATAATAATAAAGAAGAAAATGACTGGATAATGTAAAGTATACTGGTATTTTCTGGTAGCGTCATTTCTACTATTTAAATCGCACCTTTAAAATTAGAGAACAGTATTTGAGATCTTGTGATAATATACCTGAAAATCTTTTACTTTTCCAGTGATGTGGAATTAATATATTTTTCATGAAAAAAGCACTGCTGAATGTTATTTATCCAGATAAAACTTAAAGCAAGCTTAAGTTCAGAATTAGTATCCCTTGCATTAGCCATGTTTATTAGCAAATTTGTTTCATGTGTTCTACAAACAAAATTTCTATATGTACCAAAGGCATTTTAGAACTGATTCAAATAATCCATCTAAGCACCCAGTTAGATTTTTTACCATGTCATGCAGTTATGACTGGGGGCGGGGCGGGTAGGTTAGTTTTATTTTAGAAAGAAATATTTTGTTTCACCTTCGAAGGTCATTTCTCTCTATGATATTCTGTACGACATAGAATACAAAAAATATGTTATATTGCTGAAAAAAATTATGCACACGGATTTTTGTTTTAGATAACACAGCTGTGGTTTTAACGGATAGATCTGGATTCAGCCTTCGAGAAGACCCTGTCTTCTACTTGCCAGTCCTCATTGCAGACAACGGGATTCCTCCACTTACGAGCACAAACACCCTGACGGTCACCCTCTGTGACTGCCCTGCTACTGGACGTGCCCAGGACTGCGCTGAGAAGGGTCTTCTGTTTTCACTGGGATTCAGGGCAGAAGTCATCACTGCTATTTTGCTCTGCACTGTGGTAATGTTTGGTAAGTAATGCCAAGTGTGTGGACCAAGATGATGAACGTGTAAAGGAGATAATCCCAGTATAGCAACAATCTGTGTGCCTAAAGATGTTTGTTCTCCTGAATGTGCTATGATTTTTAAACAAATGGAGCAGCAAAACATATTGAATGGATAACTAATTCTTTTTTTTTTTTTGTGGGTCATGGGACTTGAACTTTGGGCTTGGGTGCTGTCCCTGAGCTCTTCAGCTCAAGGCTACTGCCCAAGCCCCTGGAGCGACAGCACCACTTCCAGTTTTCTAGTGGTTAATTGGAGATTAGAGTCTCAGGTCCTTTTATGCCCTGGCTGGCTTTGAAACTTCATCCTCAGATCTCAGCCTTGTGAGTACCTAAGATTACAGCTGCGAGCCACCTGGCTATGATTCTTTCAAAACTGAAAATCAGCGAGAAAGAATGCTCATGAATTCTGGTACCTAATTCATTGTGATAAATACATGACAATGGGAATTCATATAAGACATAAGAGGTTTTGTGGATTGTTTCCTGTACCAAAGATAGGATAATAAGGTCTTTGTAGGTAGTTTGCAGTTTACTTCCCACAATAATCTTATGAAGTAGCATAAGGTTTACCTTATGATCTCTCCACCTCCACACTTTTGAACCCCCTTTCTCCCCTTTAATAAGGTAATTTTGGATATAAAAGTGAAGTGTAGAGCATTTTTCTTTCTTTCCTCTCTCACATTACTTAACAGATTAGTCTCTAGTATTCAGACTGGTTTCTAGTATAATCTATATTTTCAGAGATGTAGGATTCTTTTCAGTTTTAAAGGATGAATAATATTCCACTATATATACCTACCAGATTTACATATAATTTTATGCAGTAATAGATGCTTAGATTTACTTCATAACTTGGGTATTTTGAGCCATGCTGTATTGAGCATGGGAATATAGGCATTTATTTACAGGTGAATTTAATTTATGGTTAATGAAAGCAGTAGATCTATTGGGTAACTTGAATATTCATTCCACAAGGAATATATATATATCTATATATATATCCAAACATAATGTTGCATAACATGTCAATTTGATATTTTACTTCATAAAAATAATAGTGTAAATGTTAGACATGAAGAACATAAAACATAATCTTCTTCAATTAATGCCCTGAAAAAGAAAAGAAATCTCGGTAAACTTTCTCTATCTTTGTCCTCACTTATTGTTCTTGTTTCAGGAGCATAGGTTATACTCATTTTACAGATGAGGCAATTGAACTATGAAATATCTTAATTTTTGAAAAATACACATGGTTTATTAACACCAAGACACATACTTTATGTACTGTATTTTGTGCACTTGTCATTCTGCATTTAAATCTGATGCTGTTTAAGTGTTGACAGCCACTTTGTCAGCTACTGTTCTGAAATTTTAAGCTGACCTCTCCAGTTGACAGGCCATTCGGAACTTGAATGGCCTCCACTGTCCTAGTATTTGTTAAAGATACTGAGCCATACCTTCACTTCTATCCACCCAACAGCAACAATTTTTGAACCCAGAATCAATTTTTGAAATTATATTTATTCATATTTAATCATAAAACTTAATTGAGGGATATATCTTTAAGTAGGAAAGACAAAAGCCAGTAAAATGATGTTGGTCACCATGAGACAATTGAAAAATTACTTTTAGGAATAGAATTAAACTAAATGCAAAAACAGCTTCATATTTGAAAACCATGAGAGATATTTGTTGTGTAAGAAGTATGGACTAGGTGTTGGGGATTTAGCTCAATGGAAAGGCCTTGGCTCCTAAATTCAGAGTCTTGAGATTAATCTTGCTCTGAAAAAAAGAAAAGAAATAAGGCAGAAGTATGGACCAACCAATAGTAGTGTTATCTGATTTTATAAATACTCTACTGTAAGTTGGATAGTTATTTAATAGCTCTCTTCCTAATTCAATCTTATGAAGTATAGTACCTGAATTTGTACATGATAATCTTACTTTATATAAAGATCACAGCTTGAATATATTTATTGTAGGATATTTTTACATGTTTCATCATTTATATTTAGCATCTATTGTATTTGTAATTGACAGATAAGGGAGTCAGACTTTGGGGGTAAAACATACTTGTGTGCATTGTGGGATGATGAAATTGGAATGATTAGAATTTATTCTTTCAGTTGTTGATCACTTCTTGGTATTGGAGCTACTTTGCCCTAGAGAATTCATTGTGCTCAGTCACCTTGATGTGTGTGCAGAAAGAATCCAGTATATGTTCCTCCTTTCTAACTCACTGATCAACACCCCCTCTTCCTCTGTGCACACCATTGTTCACCTGCAATTGAAGAAGTCTTCATCTACGTCCACCACTGATATTTGCTGTTGCTGTCTTCATATTGATTCAGTTTCTTTAACTACTACTTATCTGTTCTTTATTCTAACTTCTCCTCAGAGTTTTGTAAGTATTAGATTTTAGCCAAGTTTCCCTAGTGCATCCAATGCCTTGCTTGAAAGTGTTCACAAGGCTCTTTTATGAGTCCTTTTCTACGCTTCCGGTTCTAATGATTCCTTACTTTATCTACTTGAGATTGCTTGAGTCTTTTATAGTTTTATGAAACATCCACAATGGTTCATTTTTAAAAACTTTAATTCTACTTCACATCTGTTTCAAATCTTATTTTAAAATACTCAATAACTTCCTAAGATCAAAAAGGTGAAATACAGATTGGGCTATGTCCTATGCACCAAACAGTCAAACACACACGCACACACACACAATTATTTTAATTAAAAATGTGCTGAAATTGTTCCGTGTCTACCTGTTTTAAAAATTGTCTTAGGCAATAAATATTGATTCTACGCAAATCAGTATGACGATTCAAATATCCGACACCTTGACATTCCTGAGAGAACACTGACTCTGGATTAATTTTCTGATGTTGACTATGAGCTTTCACTTCCCCCTGCAGAGTCTTCTTGATGCTGTGATTTAAGCTCTCGATGGTCTATTTTTCACACCTTTAATAGGACACGACAATGCATGGGTTTCATAAGAATCCAATCAATAAATCCATGTTATCCATGTTAAGTTTGTGTGTGTGTGTGTGTGTGTGTGTGTGTGAACATTCCCTGTTTCTTTTGCAGACAATATGTGCGAACCTAGAAAATATGTATAAGATTTCTGCTTCCATGGGGGGCTAGTAGTGCATTTCTTTCTGACATTATTTTCATCCAGATCATTGGGTACTATGATTGCCAAATGTAATCAAATGGTTCTCTTTCAACGTCTGAGAAAACAAGAAACTCATCAGCTCTTGAATTTCAAGGTGACTGGTTAGCAGAGTCCCTGTGCCTTTGTGGAGTTTCTAAAGCCTCCATTGTTTGGGGAAGGGTCTAAGTGCTTCCACCCTGGGCCGGGAGTCACCCCGGGGTGGAGGACCAGCCTGGGGCGGGGCGGGGAGCTCTGAGAATCTTCTCTCCATCCTCACGCCCGTGCTCTCCTCCACAGGGGTGGGCCTTCTGCTGCTGGCCCTCCGCCGGCGGAGAAAGCAGAGCCTGTTTGCCGAGAAGGACGAGGAGTTCCGGGAGAACATCTTCAAGTACGACGACGAGGGCGGCGGAGAGGAGGACACCCAGGCTTTCGACCTGGCCCAGCTGAGCGGCGGTGGCCGCACGGGGCGGGCGAGGAAGGCGGGCCATGCGCCCAGGGCGCAGAGCTGGGGCCTCCGCCCGCGCTCCTTGCGGATCCCCGAAGGTGCGGGCCCTGGGCTCCAGGGTGGCCCGGACAGCGCCGTCCTCCGCAAGTTCATCCAGGAGAAGCTGCGGGAAGCCGACGCCGACCCCTGCGCGCCGCCCTTCGACGCCCTGCAGACCTTCGCCTTCGAGGGCACGGGCTCGCCGGCTGGCTCGCTCAGCTCCCTGGGCTCGGCCCTCCACGAGCCGGACGAGGACTTCGAGTTCCTCCAAGAGGCCGGGCCTCGGTTCAAGAGGTTGGCGGTCATGTTTGGCTCCACCGTGCGCCCAGACAGCTGAAGCTGCCAGCACCCACATTTCCAAGAGAAGATGGCGCCCTTCCCGGACCCCCCGCCCCCGTGTTCATCCCAGGAGAGCACAGGGTCCCCGACCCCAGTCCTTACTCCAGGAGAGGTGCAGGGGCCCCGACCCCCGTTCTTACCCCTGGAGAGGCGTAGGGGCCCCCGACCCCCTTATCCCCCTGGAAGCCTCCCCCGTGATTGCCCTCCTGAGCACATTCTCCTAACACGCGCATGGATCGTGTGAGACAGGCACTGATTTAGGGCCATCTGGGTGTTAAATGACCCGAGGCTCTAACCTTTGCAAACATAAGAGCCCTTGTGTACCAGTAGTAGATTCCCCATTGATTCTGCACCAAGAAGAGCCTTCCCAGCCTGGAGTGGTGGGGGGAAATGCCACACAGTGTTTAAAGCTATTTCACTGTGCGTACACAAGCAGGTTTCTGATGGCGATTCGAGGAATTGTTCGACTGCACATTTAAAAAATCGTTCCCGCGGCCACTCTTCAAAACTAATCTCACATTTGTGTGAATATCAAATATATCTGAATAAGCCAGAACTATATATTACAAACGTGTATTATATTTGCACATTACTATTTTATACAAGAAAGGAAAGGAAAGTGTGCTTAGATCTTTTTCTGTATTTTCATAGGAAGCTCCAAATGTACTCTTCATATCAACATAAAAATCATAAAACTCGTGTCCACATTTTTTTCCGCCAGAACAGTCCAGCTTTGATGTGTGAAAAGGTTATGGTCATTTCTACTTCTACTCTTAACGATGAGCGACAGGAGTCTGGGTTTAAATTTGAACTACAATTTATCTTAAATATTGTGCTCAAGTACACAGACTTCATATGCATAACCAATATAACATGGTAGGAATCTCAAACTTCTTTCTCCCTTCTAATAGCTTAGAATATGAGTGACTTTTGGTGTCTTTATAATTGAGTATTAGATTAGGAACAATAATTACTTTTCTAATTACATAATAAAAGAAGTCAATGCAAGGCTGTTTGGAGGTAAAAGCTTTAACAATCGTCTTACTTTTATTTCATCTCATCACAGTCAAATTTTTATAATTCACAGATAAAATAAAGCATGGATGCCATTTATCAAGAACCTCACATTGTAATCTGTAACATGAAGTCCAGGTGTTAGGGCTGTACCTGTAACATTTGTTCAGCATGCACATAAGAGTGAATTTGATCTCCCAGCATTAAACTAAACAAGATGAATAAACAAATACATTTGCTAATTAATTCAATGACATCAAGGATTACTATTTTGTACTATTGAACGAATAGTAATCAATAAGGTATGCAAAATAAATAGAATAAGTTGTATATGACAAATGTAAGTCTCAGGAAATAGTAGCACTCCATGATTATAGCAGCTCATCATACATTTCTAGTGCAGGAAACCCTTTCTTACCTTGCTCAGAGGGTTTTCCATGTCCTCAAGAAATTTTGAAGTGTAGTTTAACTATTAACCTGACTCACACACCATGTGTTTTCCTCTCCTCTCCTTTCTGCCATCTTTTCTTCCTCCTTCCATCTCTGTTAATTTCCTCTGACAACTCCATGTCGCTATTCTGAAATATGCTCCTCTCTAAACCTTCTACTTTTTGTTTCTCACTTATTTTCACCTATGATGATCTGGAACTTCCTTTTTAACCAAGACTATTCCTGCCACTCATCTCACTCCTGCCCTTGATTTGACTGCTTCTCTTAGCCCCTTGGGATTCTATAATTAATACAGTATATTCAATGCAGTAAAACTAGTACATGTATTCCTTGTTATAATTTTCTTGTAATGTAAATCTACTGTGGCAAGAGATGGTTAATTATGTTCCATTGTATCTGTCTAAAATCATTTTTGTAAAAAATAAATATTGCTTATTTGAATATAATAACGCCTCTAAATCTATTTAATTTGGACTAGTAGAGAGTCCCTTTTGATTTTCATTGTATATTAACATGAAATGCCTTAAGAACAACAATCATTCATTATATGGCTTATGTTTCTATATCCTAGAGATCCTTTCATTTAGCGTCCTACTATATGGCCTTTCGTATCAAGTTTTTGCTCTATTGCAAATCTCTGCTAGGAGAGCCCAAGGTTTCTACTGATTGTGACAAATGAGGGAAACCATTGAGCCTAAGTTCCTTTGAGTCTGGCTTCCTTCACTTAATAAGATTTTTTTCTAAGACTTTCCATTTCCTAACAAATGGGGCGATGTCGTTCTTTCTGACAGCAGCATAGAATTCCATTGTGTACAATACCACATCTTGCCGATCCACTCATCAACTGAGGGACATCTAGGTTGGTTCCATATCTTTGCTATGGTAAATAGTGCTGCAATGAGCATTGTTGTGCTGGTGGATTTAGTATGTCCTTGTTTCTGGATGATTGAGTAAATGCCAAGTAGTGGAATTGCTGGGTCATAGGGGAGCTCTATGTTTAGTCTTTTGAGGCACTGCCATACTGCCTTCCATAGTGGTTGAAGGAGTTTGCACTCCCACCAACAGTGTAGCAGTGATCCCTCCTGGCCACATCCCCTCCAGCATCTGTTGTTGTTAGGTTTTTTGATCCTGGCCATTCTAACTGGAGTGAGGTGAAATCTTAGAGTTGTTTTGATTTGCATTTCTTTTATGACCAGAGATGTTGAGCATTTCTTCATGTGTCTATAGTCTCATCTCTTTTGCTGTCCCTTGGTTATCTCATATGGTTACAGTATCTCACTTTGTTACCTGATATATCAGATATATTTGTATTTGGTTATTTGAAATTGGATAGGGAACGGGGGAAAACAAGATGAGGGGTGGGGGTGGGGGGGAGGGAAATGGGGATCAAGACATGTGAAAGGGTATCAATGTATGGGAATTAATGTACCATCTATGTGGCAGATATCATGTAACCCTTCTATTAATTACAATAAAAATATATGAAAAAAATAATAAAAAATTAACAAGAAATGCCAATATGGAATTAATGTAATTAAAAAATTAATACAGGGTAGTTATTTGGTAAGAATTGTTTTTCTGAATGCATCTAGGAATTACATGAATTTGACATGTTAGCTTATCTGGCCTCACGGCTAATATACCTGATACGTAGGAAACCCTTATGTCACTCAGTCAAAACAAAAGGTGAAAGATCACAGTGGAAATCTCAGACAAATAAGTTTATATGAAATATGAGAAATGTGAAAAAATAATGAATCACACTTTTCACACTGAAAAGGACAATTTAATAACTAATACAGTGCATGGTGTATGATGCTGATCAAAAACTGCAAGCAACAACTGTGAGCTTCCTGCTTATTCTATACATCAGCATTAAATAGCAAGCATGGAAGGGAAGAGATCTAGGTAAATTAAGTGAGGAAAATATTATGTGGCCCTTCATGAAATTAAAAAAAAATGTCAGCATAGCTCTTCACCTTTCAGAATTGTGCTTCCTTGGGAAGTGAGAGACTCTAATATCTTGGCCATAGGTGTCACCCTGTGGTTTGTGAGAATTTTTGCTAGTTTTAAATGTAGAGGGCTCTGAGGACTGTGGGGTGATTCCATCCGGAGTGACAGGGAAGAGGCAGGCCTAGCTGATCACATACGATCCCTGGCCTTGGACCAGCCTAAGCTATGTCATTCCACTTCCTAGCAGATGGCAGCTATAGACACTTTGCAGAGGGAAGAAGCTGAGAGGAAGATCACACCAGATATCCCAAGAATATATCCCACAGGTCAAGAGCAGTAGAGGCTGCAAGCCCCACCAGGGTTTCTGACAATCCCATCCCATGAACTTGCCCTGAGGCCTGAAAGCCCACAAAGGCACAATCATCACTGAATTCCTAGGAATTTCAGTGGATGCAGGGTGTGTACAGGAGGCTCCCTGTTCTCCTTCCTCTCTGCCTTCCCACCACAAAGCCCACCCCAGAAGCCACCAAGTCAGTGCATGTAGACTTGTAGATGTACTCTAGCAGGAGTGGAAGGTAAGGTCTCTAGGTGTCTCTGTCTCTGTTTCTCTCTTTCTCTCTCTCTTTCCTTCTTTCTTCATTTCCTTCCCTTCCCTCCCTCCCTCCTTCCCTCCCTCCCTCCCTCTTTCCTTTTTTCCTTCCTTCCTTCCTTCCTTCCTTCCTTCCTTCCTTCCTTCCTTCCTTCCTTCCTTCCTTCCTTCCTTCCTTCCTTCCTCTGTCTCTCCTACCTCCCTACCTCCTTCCTCTTTCCTTTTTTTTTTTTTTTTTTTGCCAGTCCTGGGCTTGAGCGCAGGGCCTGAGCACTGTCCTTGGACTTTCTCAAGGCTAGAGCTCTACCACTTGAGCCTCAGCACCACTTCTGGCTTTTTTCTATGTATGTGGTACCGAGGAATCGAACCAGGGTCTTCATGCATGCTAGGCAAGCACTTTAACCACTAGGCCAAACTCCCGGCCTCCTTTTTTTCTTTTGCTAGTCCTCGAGCCTGAACTTCAGACACCCTGTACCACTTGAGTCATAGGATCACATCTGGCATTTTTGGTGGTGGCTTGGAGATCTGAGTCTCATAGGCTTTCCTGTCCTTGCTTGTCTAGATTTTAGATTTTCAGATCTCAGCTCAGTGAATAGCTAAGATTACAGGCACGATCCACCAGAGCCCAGGCTGATGGATACCTTTGCTAAAAATGAAAACTTTTTTTCTGATTTGGAATTGAAATCCTCAGGTCTCAGCTTCCTGACATCTAGGAATTTTTTAAATTTTATTTTATTTTGGAGTGATGTATAGAGCGGTTACAGTTATATTCATAAGACAGTGAATACATTCAGGGGGGAAATAGGAGAAGATACTTGTTTCACTATTTGAAAATAACTAAAATAGATGAAAATTGTCTCATATTGGTCCAAACTGTATCTGACTTTGGTGCCTGGTATATTGATATATGTTCATTTGTTTATTTGAAATAGGAAAGGGAAGGGGAAAATCAAGATGATTGGGAAAGGGTTGGGGGTCAGTGGGAGAAAAACATAAGAAGGTGTATAAATGTTCAAAAAGTAATGTATCTACTATCTGACAAATATGACTGTAACCCTGCTATACAATACCTGACAATAAAATACAATTTAAAAATTAATAAAAATAAGATTGAAATGTTAAGAAACCAACATTTTCAGAAGTATTTATTCAAATTGGAAGTAAATAATAAACTGGATAACTACTACAAATTCATTTATATTCTATAGAGTTTTAATAATAATTTAAATTTCCAGGTTACCAAATAATCCTTACATAAAATAAAAACAACCGTCATTTGTGCATTTTTGGTAAAATGTTCTTAAATTTTCTAAAGCATATTAGAATAGTTTGCACACATTAACTTATGTTTATAATTTTCTCAATTCAAAGTATGATATACTCTGTTTTCCATAATGCTCAGTGATTTGACTTATAGGTCAGTAAAGTGGGCTTGAAAAAAGCAACATTTGTAAGAGTATGTGATGGTACAGATTAATGGAATGTCTTATTACTTAAAAACCCTATGCATACAATATTCATGTGCAATAATGTTAAACATTTCCTTAATGTTACTTAATCTGTATACTAAAGAGCATACATAAACTATGAAATTTATTTAAATTATTTTTCAGTTACTAGTAGATTTTACTGCATAACTTTCGGAAAGTCATTTCAAATCATTTCCTTTGATACATTCATAAGTACAGTGGAGACGTTAGGAACACCTAGTCATAACTATTATGAAATAGTTATACATCTATAGATATAATTTAGCAAATATCTGACATTTCACCTACAATTATTGCTGCAATAAATATTACATTATTGCTTTTACATAAGGACTTACCTAGGTAATCAAGTATTAGAATAAAAATAAGAAGATACACAATACTGAATTGATTTGAGAGAATAATTAGATTGTTATTACTTATTTTCCTCAAACTTTGATCCTCCCAGGTTATTTTTCTGTTATTATCAGAGGAAAAGTAATCACTGTTCAAGTTATACATGGAGTGCAGAGTATTCTGTTGGAAAGTATTTTTTTTGTGGAATTTGTTGAAAGAAACTGCTTTATTGAACTAAATAGTAGTAATAAATTTTTTGTAGCAATGCTTCCTGGATATAAACATTTAAAAAGTTAGTCACTCATAAAGTACAGCCTGTTTCACTCATTTTTAACTACTGGAGAAAGTAATCACCATTTCTATATTAAACATCAATTGTAGAAAATTTAAAGTGAGAGCTAATAGTGGATCTTAAAGAAAAATACAAAAATTAAATTACAAAAGAGGTTATTCTTATCATCTCTGTGAAAACAAAAATTAAATCTACTTCCTTGACTTTTTCCTTTTTTTTTGTCTTTATTTCAGGGGATATTGACATATGTTTCTCTAAAAGTATGTTTTCGTTATTTCTTTCTCATATCTGAGATAGACAGACTCAAATGCATTCCAGGGAATTGTCCAGCCTAAACGACACCCCTCACTTTTTTCAGTCTTATCTCACATGACCTCTGTTAGTTCAGAAGCTTTCCATGTAAGGCTAATTATCTATTTTCATCTCTCCTGAAAATTTCCACATAGCTGTATTTGAAATAGTAAGTTTACATTGAGAGGATTTCACATAATTATTTGAAAATGTTTTAAAGTATCAGCAATTAAATTTTGCTATATTTATTTAGTGCTTAACTTTACTAATTTATTCATAGTAATTTATCATTGCAGCACACTGTTAAAACAATATTTCCTGTTTCACAGTTTGATAGTTTCATGATTATCAGATTAATGTTTTTTTTAAAACACAATGACCAGAAAAGGAACGTTTTGCCCTCAAGCTAATCAAGAAAGTTTCAGCTGCAAAATTTAAATGCTTTATGTGCTAAAGAAAAAAATAAAAGAAACTCAGGAAAAAGTATAAAAATTCATGCCAATTCTCCATTGCCTTTTGTGAAAAATTATGTGCACAAAAATATTGAGTAAAGGGAGTTGGCCTAGCCCTGAATTTTCCTGGAGAACTGGAGGGTATTCCAGCCAAATGGTCCCTGGCAATGGGCTTGTCTAATAAAAAAAACATAACTGGAGTAAAGATGGCCCCATGGTCTTCCCATCTCCCCTTGGGGAGTTGTGAAAATTCTTGAATTCGTCCACATTAAACAAGGGAGCCACAAAGCAGATGGTGCTGCTGGATTGATGTGACAAACTAACTGGGTCAGGGAATGCCCAGATAGGGAAATGACATCTGGTTTTGAATGTCTGTGGTGTGTGCTCTACCAGCCATGGGCCCATGTCTTGTCAAAGGCAATCCACCTTCATCACCTTCATCAATCCAGCTCTCTGAGGGCCAGGCATAGCAACAAGGTGGTGAAGGCCAAATTCTTTCTTTTCTCTTCTTCAGCTAGGATACAATTCATCTTTCTCTGTCTTGAGCTCTTGGTAATCCTGGTTCCCAGGGCTTCAGACCCTGGGAACTTATTTCACTGCCTGTCCCCACGTCATAGAACCTAGAGACTCACTGACTCCCCACTTTAAATTTCCTGATTTCCTAGCTTGCAAGCTAGGCCAACAAATCTGCAGATCCTATCTATGTATACCATTGGTTCCTGTGTGCAAGTCTGTCTAATAGCCAATTGTTTTCGTGACTAAACATGTTCTGACTAATTTCCAGACCTGGTAAGAGATGTACTCATGCTCTCACTCATATACACGTGCTTTCAATGGGATTATTGTAGTAATAGTTTCCTCCTAGTCCAGGCTGTCATGTATCCAATGGTTAGGATTGAGGGAGTGGGGACAAAACCATCCACAAGGTAAGGAGAATAGGACCTTGTGTTTTATCCAGCAGGGACGGAGTTACTGAAAACTAACAAAAGTGGAAATCTAATAGATGATTGGGAGACACATTGAGGTTGTCTTTATCATGACTGATTTTATTTCCACCTTCAAAAATAGGTATTCAACTACTATATAGATTTTTAATGTAGACAGCTTAAAGCAATATGAGTGGATTTGTTTTTACTTACAATTTTACGTTTCCAATCTCTCTCACCTAGGTGAGAGTCAAAGGCATGGCAGTGAACAAGACACATGATACTCAGGCTGCGTCGGCAAATTGTACCATTAGTGCAGCTACTGCAATATAATAAAGTAACAAAATAAACCTGCCATGCAAACTTCAGCAATAATAAACCCAAAATGAGCAAAAGTGAAAGCAAATAAACAAATGGCTGCTTCCGTACACATATTTTCCTGGCTGTACATAAGGTTGAATCACCGATCTCTATTTCTTTTTCTTGTGCATGGTGTAAAGCAATCTAAAACCTGTTCTTGGTGATATATTTAAAGAGAAATTTACAACATGGGGATATGTTTTATTGAATCATTTATTTGAGTCTACCTAAGAAATTAGAATGTGCTTTTTTTTCTTCTTCCAATTACTGAACTAGAGTTAAGTCAGGATTTGGCAAAACACAAAAAAATAGAAAATTCTCTTGTCACATGTGTCCCAGCAAGTGGTGCTTTCTATCCACTTTTGCTTAGATGGAAGACAATGGCACCTGCACTTTATGCCAAGACAAATGTTACCATTGCCACCTTAGAGAAAGAGAATATTGTTGAATATGCAATTACAGTAGTTCCAGCCCAGAGTAAACTCTATACTATACTAGCATACCAAATTTCTGACCATTTCCAGTGGCTTTCTTTTTGTTTTTAACATTAATAATCATGAATGAATGAATTAATTAATTAAATATGTAGACATAACTGGCACAGAGAAGAATAGCTCAGGCATCTGTGAGTGAATCCTCATAAATTAGCTAATGTTCCAGATTGCAGAAGGATTCTGCCCTTGTAAATCATTCCCTCCTGCTTAAATGGATACTCGCTTATAGGAAAAACTAGATTGCACAAAGCTGGAGAAATTTTGGGATTTGAACTGTTAACAGCATCCTGGGGGCAGATTCGTCTGTTCTGCGCCTGCTCTTGTTTTGCCATATATTACACAGTTGTAAAAACTTCCTGCTACTTTTTGTGGCATTTATATGACTCCCTGTAGTAGATTCTGGACCCACATTTCCCTTTCCTAACCACAGTCACTGATGTTTCATATAGCAGAGAACATTAATTTAATCACCCTATTCCATTATGACCCCCCAATCACTTTCCTGAAAGGGAGAATGCCTAGACGTATTAACTCTGCTAGGCCTGGCCATAGTTCCCACGAGAATCCTGAGTCTCAACAGCATTTCCTTTGTAAAGGAACTCCATATGCTTTTTTTACCAAGCAGTTCCTTAATTCATATAAAAATGGTCCAACATGCATACATATCCTTGTAAATGTATATACATTTAGCCTTCTCCTGAAGACATTAAATCCCACTGGAGAAAATCAGAATTACAATAATGGATTTCAAAATAACCTGCCTACTCTGTGTTGCACTGGTAATGTAAGAATCTAGGAAAGCATCATTGTAGATACTTTTTCATTTCTATGGTTATATTTGTAACTAGTTAACTTGTTTGAGATTATTATGGATGTAGTTACTTTCCTTACTTCTTTCTCAGATTATTTATTGTCAATGTATACAAATCTACTGATATTTATTTTGTAGGCTGCTACATTGCCAAATTATTTATCAGATGTAGACATTTTTCTGGTGTGGAATCTTTAGAGTCTTTTAAGTACAGGATGGTATCATTTTTAAAAAGGGATATGTTAACTCTGAATCTAGTTCTTTCTTTCTCTTACCATATTGCTCTTATATATTGCTAGGATTCTACTACTATCTTAAACAAGTTTGACAAAATGGCCACCTGTATTCATCCCTGACCTTAGCACAAATTAATTTAGTTTTTTTTTCTTGCTTAGTTTGATGTTGGTTATGGATTTGTCATGTAGAGCCTTCAATGAATTGAGGATATTTATAAAGTCAAATACTGCATGTGTTGCTCATTTTATAGATATGTAAAGAGAGAGATAGATACAGATAGACATGGACAGATATGATGTGATTTAATTACGGGAAAGGGGAAGTAGAGAAGAGTGGCAGGACAGGGAGACATAGGGTAAATGACATCAAATACATATCCATGTATGAAGGTGGTATTAGAAATTTAACTGAAGTTCATGCCAATAAACATCGTTTTATATGATAATGAAAATAAAGGATAATATATACATATATATATATTTGTTCTTTGAGACAATACAGAATGAAACACTTTAGAAGTTAATGCTCATACAGTTAAACAGACATTAAAATTCTTTATAGAATAATATTCAGTGTGCCACTTAACTACCAAAAATTGAAATAAGTAAGAATTCACTTTGGAATCATTTTGGTAAGTAATTGTTTGCATCTCTAATTTGACTTGAATGCCAACATTTTAAAAATGTTGTTAATGTAATTCCTATTATGTTCCATATTTTAGGACAAAGTTGTGAGTTACAGACACACACACACACACACACACACACACACACATTTCCATGGCATTTTCCCAACACTATATGTGTTGTAATGTGTGTGGCTGTAGGTGCCACCCATGTGTTCCCCAGTAAATTAAAGTTACATCATAAATAATGAAAATCATCAATTCACATAAATCTGGTATAAATATTTAACCAATACATGTCTAGCTAACCAAGAAGTGTTCAAAAATTACTCGTTATGTAACAAGCGCTTGCATAATTCATAGGAACACTAATGAAAATAGCACAATGTCTCTTACTAAAAGACAATCTTCTAAGCAGGACATGTGTATGTAACAAAGTAAGACAACTAAGGGAGGTTCACAAAGATAAATATAAAAGTATTTGGAAAATGAAAGAAGAATCATTATGCTGGCCAATCACAGTCTGCGAGGGTAGAGTAGAAGTGTAGATGAGGAAGGCCTATACGAGAAGATAAGCTCTGCACTAGGTTGAGACCTCTGAGGAGAGGCCTTTGTGGTGATCTTACATGCATGCTGTTTTTTGTTTTGTTTTGTTGTTTTCCTCCCACTCCTTCGGTTCAGTTCTATGGATGGAGGACTGAGCACACTCAGTCAGCCTGCCATTTGCAGGTTTATAGTATTTCAGTTTGGTCGGTAGCCTCATTACTGCAGGAAAGGGACCCCACACTGAGTAGCTTTCGGGGGGCCAATATTTTCAGTTAACACAGGAGTTATTTGATTCATAAAACAACTCCAAACAAAATATGTTTCTCAAATTCTTAATGCCTGCCCAATGTCAGTGTGTCTTCAAGAGTAATTTTAGCTTTACAGAAAAAAAAATCATGGAGAGTGCATAGTTGTTATTATGACAAACTGATGTCCCTAGTGTTTATATTTTATATTAGAGTAGCTTATGTCTGATGAGTAATGAATCAATGGTGATACATTATTATTTGTCACAAATCTACACTTTATTCAAGATTGCTTAAAGTTTTCCTACTTTGTTTTTGTTTTAATTTTAGGTTTCAAGTTTCCCCTAGGATCATTTTTGTGGTTGGTTTCACAGAATTTTATTACTTTTGATAACCTTGTCAGTTCTCAAGGGTACCTGTCAAGGCATTTTGTAGACTATTCCTGGGCTGACATTTGATCATTTTCTTTCTTTTTTTTTTCCACCAGTCCTGGGCTTGAGCTCAGGGCCTGAGCATTGAGCTTGGAGTTTCTCAAGGCTAGAGCTCTACCACTTGAGCCTCAGCACCACCACTTCCGGCTTTTTTCTATGTATGTGGTACCGAGGAATTGAACCCTGGTCTTCATGCATGCTAGGCAAGCACTTTAACCTCTAGGCCAAACTCCCGGCCCATTTGATCATTTTCTAATGATTGGGATGAGGGAAAAGTCCTGCAGGGATTGGACTGAGAAAAATGCCATTTTCTTCACACTGGATGAGATGTCTATACAAGCAACATTACTTAGTGCTACTTCCATTTCCTGGCTGAGAGAGCTTTAGTTAGTGCCATCCACTGTAAAAATCATTCTTTCTTTTTCTTCTTTTTATTTTCCTTTCTATGTGTCAGCCTTCAGAAGTAAGGAACTAAAGTGAGGAAAATTATTCTCCCCTTCCTTGACAATATAATACCAGGAAATATTTTTAGAATTCTTTTAGAAGGGGAACTACGTTTCCCTCACTTGTTTATTAAACACTTGTAAAACCAGTATAAAGTCATGAATTTTTTAGTTAAAACCAATAATATTTTAGTGTGTTCAAATTTTTCTAGCTTGTGTTCCATTGTCATAAAACTAAACTCTCTCTCTCTCTCTCTGACCCTTCTCATTCCCTCTCTGTCTCTCTCTGTATATAAATATATCTATGAGTGTCTGTGTGTGTTTAATTTCTTATTTCTCACACTGCAAGATACTCCAGGTTCATGTTGCTTAGTTATTGCCCCACACAAGGAATTTGCTATTTTTCCAAAGCATTGGAATGGATTACTGATGCATAATAGAAACTAATATTTGAGCAGTAGGAATATTTGCATAGATAACAGAGAGAGAAAAAACAGTGTGTATGTGTTTATCCATGACTCCATGCATATGTCTATTTAGATTTCTGTGAATAATCTCTGTGCATTAAACACAGAGGTACACAATGTTGTTTCCTATTGAAATGCAGGGACCATTCTATCCTGGTACACTTGTTTTTCTCTGAACTCTAGTCCCACTGTGAGATTACTGGTTTCTAGTATCTGTCTCCATTTACTTCATTATTCAGTTCCAGAATGCATCTGATGGAATATTAGGATCACTACAAGGAGCCATTTTGGATAAAAAATGTACACCTAGATTTTGGGGTTCACAATATCTCTCATCATGTTCACAAATATACATTTAACAGTTACCTAGGGGGTTATTTGCTCCCTCAATAATTTCATACATCTCTAAAACCGGTCATTTGGTTTTCGACATTCTGCATTCCATTCTATTATTTCCTAATGGCTTCAATATCTTTTTTATTTCTCTTTACAAAAGTTCATACTGTGAACGTTGTGAGGATGTTAGCCATCCAGGATTAAGTAGCCTCAATGATACAGTCGTGGGCAAAAATATGTCCATTTCCTTACATTTTTCTCATGTTTGACCTACTTCACTCTGATTCTCCACTAAAATCCTAGCAGCCATTGCTAATTTTACTTTCTTCATAGTTTCCTCTTTTCTAGAATTTCATAGATTTTTCATCTGACAATAAACTTATTAAATTGACTTTTCCCCCATAAATTTGCATGTAAAGTGCCTTTATATTTTCTCATGACTTGACAATTTATTGATTTTGTTATTTCATTCCATGGCTGTGCCATAGTTTAAAATTATGAGTTGGAGTGTATCTTATAATTTTAGTGAATGTGAGTAACACTGAAACGAACATTCCACACAAGTTTTTCACGGATGTACATTTTAAAATGCGATGATGGATAGTTCCCAGAAGCATGCATAATGACTCTACGATATGATGAGAGAAGAAGATACAGAATCCTTTTCCCAAGTGAGTGCCCCATCTCAAATCCCGCAGCTGTGAGTGGGCTGTGCTCTTGATCTTATTTGTTAATGAGCGACTCCTTATTTCAATGTGCGCTGCTCAGTAATGAGCAGTGGTGAACATTTTTATATGTTGTAACTTTGGTGAGGATATCAGTCTTGATGTTTTATTCCATGGTTTGCTATATTTCTGAGTTTTAAGTTCTATTTCGGTCTTTCCTTGGATGGTAAATTCTTTATCAAATATGATTATCAGATATTTTGTGCTGTGGCATTTTGCACCTTTTCTGTTCATTCTATTAACAGCAACTTTTGAGCAGCAGATTTTTTAAATGACTATTATCTGATTATATAAAGAGGCTACAATTCCATATGTCAGGTTATGAATACTGTGCATCTTGATAAATTCCTCTGGATGTGTATATATGTATATACACGTATAGAAACACACACACACACACACACATATATATATATATAAATATAATCTGAAATGTAATTCATTAAGTGCTTTCATGGGTCTTGTACTTTGGTGTCACATTTAAAACTCACTTTATATATTTGTATTTCTGACATTTTCTTCCAGAAATCTTTTTTTTTTTTTTTTGGCCAGTCCTGGGCTTGAGCTCAGGGCCTGTGCACTGTCCTTGGATTTTCTCAAGGCTAGAGCTCTACCACTTGAGCCTCAGCACCATTTCTGGCTTTTTTCTAAGTATGTGGTACCGAGGAATTGAACCCGGGTTTCGTGCATTCTAGGCAAGCACTCTACCACTAGGCCAAACTCCCGGCCTCTTCTAGAAATCTTATATACTTAAGTAAATGATTAATTTCGCCTTATTTTCTTTAAATATGGACGAATACTTTTCTAAATGGTATAATATTTGCAGTGAGATTTAATATTAGAATTCCAATTCTATTTTATTGATCTCTGAAGAATCCTTGCTAATTTGATTATCATAGATGTTAGTTAGCATCAATCAGATTTGTTTTGATATTCCTACATGTATAACAATATACCTTCATCAGGCCCTGCTACTTTTTCCTTCTTATCCCCCAAACTCTATTTCCAAACCTATATTAACAGACATCGTTGTTTCAATTACATCAATCTTAAGCATTACAACAAATATTTGAACATATTTTGTACTGAAAATTTTACTAGATCTGATGATTTTTCTTATTAGTTTTCCCATAGGCAATTCTTCCATCAACAAATAACTGTGCTTTTCCTTCCTAACTTGTATCTATCTTGATTGTTTATAAACTATAAAACAAATGAGCATTCCAGTAAGCTATTCAGTAAGAGAGGACTAAAGCACTCGGCTGCATGAGTTTGTACAACAGAGTATCCAGTTTGTATCATATGCACAATGTTTCTAAAGTTTGATTGTTTTTGTTTTTTATTTTTGTTCATGCATTGTATCGATATTCTTAGTATGTTAAGGGTCTTTGGCTTGAAAGGGAGTTTATTTTTGCCAAATACCTCTTTGACCAATTGGTATGATGGGCTTTCCCATCTTTAACTCAACATGGTGGGTTATATTTATTAATTTTTAAGTGCTGATTCAAGTTCAGGATATAGAAAACTTTATTAAAATAAACTTGATGGATATATACTTTATGTCATGTAAAATTTAATCTATTTTACAACATCATGTATCCACATATTAGTATAAGGTAGACTATATTGAGTTAATTAAAAATGAAATTTCTACAGAATATTTTTCCTATGGGAAATCATTTTTTCTTTCTTCTTATCATATATTTAAGCTGGAGCTATGTAATCATCCTCAATACTGGAATTACATCCTACACTGAGCCATCACTGTGTTCATGATTGTAAACAAATGTATTTTCCAATATATTTAAATCATATCTGAAGTTATGGATGGAAGTTCAATGAACATGACGTTGTTGAGCATGCACAAGACTGGGTTCAATTCCCAACTCTGCAAAAACAAAATATAAAATCACAACAAATTTAAACCAACAACATAAAATAAAACCAACAGTTTGGTATGAAGGCTTGATACCCACCTGCAGTGCTCTTGTGGGAGATCTGGGGAAATTTTCAAAGGCAGACTTAACAGGAAGAGGTACATCACAGGAATAATGCCTTTGAAAGTTACATGGGGTCCCCAGCCTCTGCCTTGCCTTCTGCTTCCTCCCTATTGTCACATTTAGAAACACCAGCATCATGTACTTCTCGATCCATTATGCTTTGCCTTGGAGCAAGTGCCGCAACAATGAACTCTCCGAGACAAGAATTCATCCTTGAGTTGTTTCTCTCAGATATTTGGTCAGAACAACAGTACTGATAACCCTGCCACTGGATAAAGTTGTGTAAAATAATCTTTTAACATAGAACCAAAAGCAATAAAAGACCCAAGCATAAAATGTCCACAATTCTTATGAGAAAGAGTGTATTCTTTGATCTGATTTTCATTACTGTTTTCTGACTAAAAATATCTGTGGCTCTGATGAGTTGCAGGTCAGTGGCCATAAAAAAGAAATCTTTGAGGTACACAGTAAGTATTTCCAATTTGCGGCCCATGTGGATCTGTATTGAAGTTACTCAATTCTGCTTCTGAAGCATGAAATATCCATGGGCAATACAAAAGATAATAGGCATTGATAGTTCACAGTAAAACTTTAAATACAAAATGAGGTACCTGACTTATTGGCCAGTTTTCCAGCTCTTGTTCTGAGAAAGTATAGCAATGTTTAATCATTCAGAATTCAGTGGATTGGTAGACCATTCAACCGAATGACCAATTGATGAACATGGCACTTACATTCCTATTTTCTGGACTTTATATGTCTTAAAGGCAATGTTCTTTATGTCTCACCCATCAAATGGCTCTGCTTTCACTCAGCTCAGTTAAGAGTATCTGACTTTGAAGTAACCTGGATTTTTAGCACATAACTCCACATTTCATCCATAATTCCTCCCAATGCAGCTATTTCTTTGAATGGGCATTTTCTGTGGCGTGATTATCATATACAGTGCTTCTCAGATCTTCTGTAAGTAGTGGACAACCCTGTCATTTCTTTAACACAAAGCCTGTAGATCATTTTCTTCTTATATAATTTAACAGTGAACTGGTTTTAATGCTTTACTAAAGAATTATGGAAACTCATTCAAGAAATCAATTTATCAGGCTGTAACTACTGTACCTTATGGGCGATTTTATTTTGAAACACAGTCAAGTGTGAATTAGTCTACCAAGTATTAGAATTATTAGGGAAAATATCATTTTTGTAATAATTTTAAAGGATCGCCTCCATCCATATGAATTTTTTCTAGAAACTTCTAAATTCATAAAAATGTAAATTTAGAAAAGTGATTAAATACGAATCACTTCATTTGCAGGATCCCTTAGTGGCACTTCACAGTATATATGAACACCAATTGGTTACATTTTTATCTTCAGTTCGGCATAATTGTTTTATTAATGGTATTATTTCTGATTTGATCTGAATTCATCACACCTCAAACTTAACTCTTTAAAATTTGCCAAGGAAAACACATCATTTTGGCTTAATTAATGAAGAGAAAATTTAAACACTTAGAAAAATAATGCATTATGCTGATAAGCTTTTTAAAAATTCAGAGCTGGAAGCTTGGTTTAATTGGAAGAAGACTTTCATAGCATAACGCCCTGAGTTCAAAACCCAGTGACATTAAAATTTAAACCACACATGAACACATACGTCAAGAGGAAGAATAAACAATGAATAAAGTAAGAAATCAGAAATTTGAGAACTAAAAACAAAAGATCTTGAATATTCTTTAATGTACCAGAAAACTTTATGTCTAGAGACCATTGCTAGCTTTCAAATTCAGTGTTCGAATAAGGAAAATCATTACTTTTCAAAAATACCAGGACAATGTCAGCTTCCTATGCCAATGGATGCAGAAATTTTCTGAGAAACAGCAGGGTAAGTGTGCAGATTCCACACTGGAAATCGGGCTTCTGCTTGAGCGCCTGGAGGGAGAGGACTGAAGGCTCCTCCCCTGCCTTCCAACTCCACTTGCTTCATTGCCCTTCAAAGCTTTCCATAGCCAAGCCAAATCAAAACAGAAGAAACTTCCTAGCAATGCTTTCTGCTTCAAGAAGAGTAGAATATGCTGGGTAATTAAGCAGTGGTTTATCGTATTATTTTCTGCACTTGTTACTGCTCTATGACAAATCCACCTACTCTGTCCTTTGGCATACAGAAACTCTTCAGTTTAATACATTCATCCAAAACTTCTTTGATTTGTTGTGTTTCTGGGTCTTTATTAAGAAAGTTTTGACCTCTGCAAGGAGCCTAAGTATTTCTCCTATTTGTTTCTGTAAAATTTTCAGGGTATGTGTTTTACCTCAAGGTCTTTGACCCATTTGGAGTTGATTCTGGTGCAGGGTGACAGACAAGGATCCAACTTTAGTTTTCTACAGGTGTTTAGCCAGTTCTCCCTGCACCATTCGTTGAAGAGGCTGTCTTTCTTCCAGGTAGTGATTTTGGCCCTCTTATCAAAGATTAGTTGGCCATAAGCCTGTGAGTTCATTTCTCGGTCCTCAGTTCTGTTCCCTTGGTCCTCAGACCTGTTCTTGTGCTAGTACTGAACTGTTTTTATTACTATAGTAATAGTCTGAAGGTTGGTATTGATATTCCTCCAGCTCTGTTCTTTCTGCTAAAGATTGTTTTTGCTATTTGACTACTTTTTATTCCATATGAATTTTTGGATTGTTTCCTCTATTTTACTAAGGAATGGAATTGGGATATTGATGTATTGAATGTGCAGATAGCCCTTGGAAGGATTTCCATTTTCGGGATGTCAAGCTTCCCAATCCAGGAACATTGGAAGTTTTTCCACTTCCTCAGTTCTCCCTTAATTCCCTTTTCAAGCTTTTATAATTTAAAATTTTGCCAGTCCTGGGCATTGTCCTTGAGCTTTTCAGCTCAAAGTTATCGCATTACCAGTTGAATCACAGAGCCACTTCTGATTTATTTGGGTTTATTGAAGATAAGAGTCTCATGGATTTTCATGCCCAGGCTCCCTTTGAACTGTGATCTTCAGATCTCACCCTGCTGAACAGGTAGGATTACAGGTGTGAGCTACCATCGCCCAGCCCATTTATATGTTTTATGATATATGTTAGTATTTGTATATAATGATGCTTATTTAAAATCATATTTTAACTATAAATTTTCTTGTTCACGAGTATACTCTAAGTTGCGCAAAACTTTCACTCTTTAAACTATGATCAACTCTTTTCATAGTCTTGTCACTAGCAATTATTTGTAAATGAACAAATGGTTGTAATGGCTGGTCATGCATGGATGTCTTGCAAAATTGTGAAAAGAAGCTATCTTTTCCAGAACTGCATTTTAGTTCTGCATCTAGTGACCCAGTTCCCCTCAAAACTTTATTCTAACAATTAGAACAAATTTGTCCATTTCCCAATGTAACTTCAAAATTGAAATAAAAATGGTCTTATACATTCTTGTTCCATTCACAGACTATGATGTTCATCTTAATTAGTTTCATTTATTAATTCAAATATTTTGGGAAAAAAAACAAACTTGGTCTGTTCAATATGACAGCTTCCAGAATGATTTAATTAAGCATTTGAAACAAAGATAGTCTGGATGACAAAGATAAATATTTACTAAGATGCTTACGTACAAAATATGTAAAGTTTTTTTCCATATATTTTCATTGTAATTAATAGAAGGGTTACATTATAATCACCAGATAGAAGTGCATTATTTCACAATGATACCCTTTCTTATGTCTTCATCCCTATTTTCTCCTCCTAACCCCCATCTTGATTTCCCCCCTTCCCTATGCTATCCCAAATAACCAAATAAGCAAATATAAAATATATCAGATAACAAGGTGAAATACTCTAACAATATGACATAAGCAAGGGACAGCAAAAGAAATGAGAGATAACATAGTACATTAAGGACAACAATCACTCATTATATGGCTTTTGTTTCTATATCCTGTAGGTCCTTTCTTTTAACATCATACTATATGGCCTTATGTATCTAGGTTTTGTTCTACTGTAAATCTCTGCTCGAAGAGGCCAAGGTTTCTACTGATTATGACAAATGAGGGAAACTATTGAGCCGATGTTTCTTTGAGTCAGGCTTACTTCACCTAATATAATTTTTTCTAAGTCTTTCCATTTCCTTACAAATGGGGCAATGTCATTCTTTCTCACAGCAGCTTAAAATTCCATTGTGTATAAATACCACATCTTGTTGATCCACTCATCAACTGAGGGACATCTGGGTTGGTTCCATATCTTTGCTATGGTAATAGTGCTGCAGTTAACATCATGGTGCTAGTGGATTTAGTATGTCCTTGTTTCTGGACAATTGGGTAAATGCAAAGTAGTGGAATTGCTGGGTCGTAGGATAGCTCTACCAAACTTTAGACTCTATTACAGAGCTACAGTGATCAAAACAGCTTGGTACTGGCACAAGAACAGGCCTGAAGACCAATGGAATAGAACTGAGGACCCAGATATTAACCCACAGACCTATGGCCACCTAATCTTTGATAAGGAAGCCAAAAACTTCGAATGGACGAAAGACAGCCCCTTCAACAAGTGGTGCTGGCAGAACTGGTTAAGTACCTGCAGACAAATAAAGTTGGATCCTTCTTTGTCACACTGCACCAGGATTAACTCCAAATGGATCAAAGATCTTGAGGTAAAAGCAGATACACTGAAAACTTTACAAGAAGGAATAGGAGACACACTAGGTCTCCTTGGCACAGGTCGAAACTTTCTTAATAAGGACCAAGAAACACAACAAATCAGAGAAAGTCTGGATAAGTGGGACTGCATTAAACTGCAGAGCTTCTGTATGGCAAAGGACATAGCTAGCAAATTAAATAGAAAGCCTACAGAGTGGGAGAAGATCTTCACTAACCATACAACAGACAAAGGCCTCATATCTAAAATATATCAACAGCTCAAAAAATTGAATCATTCACAAGCTAATCTCCAAAGAAACAAGCATCCCATTAAAAGATGGGCCAAAGATTTAAAAAGAGTCTTCTCTGAAGAAGAAATAATAATGGCCTATAGATACATGAAGAAATGCTCAACATCTCTTGTCATAAAAGAAATGCAAATTAAAACAATTCTAAGATTCCACCTCACTCCAGTTAGAATGGCCAGAATCAAGAAATCTAACAACAGATGCTGGAGGGGATGTGGCCAGGAGGGATCATTACTACACTGTTGGTGGGAGTGCAAATTCGTTCAACTACTATGGAAAGCAGTATGGCAGTTCCTTAAAATACGTAAATGTTTTATAAAATGCAATATACTTATAATTTAGAAGCTTATTGAGACTATAATCAAAGTATAGTATCATACCAATTGCTTCGTGTTTGTTTCAAGTTAAATTGATAATATGCTAGATATAATGTTTTAAGAAAGTACTCTTCACAGTCATTTTCACCTAATTTTTATGATGAAATAGAGCTACTGGAAAGTTTAAATTAGTCTATGCATCTTTCAATTTTGTCTTACAACTCTGTGACCCACTGCTAGAGCAATCCATCCTAAAAGTTTTCTCTACTGGTAGACATTTCTTTGATTTCCTTAAGTTTATACGTTTGGTGAAGACAATTATCTGAAGCAAGCAACACAGAGCTGACTACAACTCAATCAAATCTGCAACTCTGAGCATTTTGTCCTCCAGATGTGCCTCAGGCTTGCTACTGTCCAGCCCTGCTTAATTGTTTCTGTTTATTTCTTCTGGACAGTATGAAACTTGTTTTGTCCCATCATAGGTCCTCCCTTCCAATCCCACCACTTAATTACTATGGACAGAAATAATTAAGTGTATTATAAACTCTCTGGAACTTTATGCAAGGTACAAAAATAAGCTGAGTTAGCTAATGTATGGACAGCTTCCATCCTAACCATGTTTTATTTCATCAGGATTTCATCATAGTTTTCCTCCTTTACACATAACATTGATTTTATTGTATCTGTTTAAAGTCAGATATTATTACTCCAGCGACTTTTGAGTAACTGGTAGAGAAAATAAATATTTCTAATGTAAAAATATAAAAATTAATATATTTATATTATTTCTACCCTTTAATTTTTTATTTTCCTATTTCTAGCTATGCTGGATGGTATTTGACACCATTTTTATTTTATTTCTTGTCATATAAAATCCTGAAGGTACCTATTATATATTTTAGATGTTATTAATTTTTAAAGCATAGTCATGTAATAAAGCTATTTACATCGGTACTGTGAGTGGTGCTCAACCAATTATTTGAAGGTTATAAGAACAAACAGTTTATTTGTAAAAGAAGGAATTTGGGCTCAAGAATACAACAATATTTCTTACCTGAATTTCAAGCAATTCCCTAGACTTCAAATTCTGGGCTTTCTAATCCCTAGTTGAATAAATCAGTTCTGTCTCTGTCTCTCCATGCATGTAAATATAATACCCATACACATTTATATATGTGTTTATGTACACATATATACATGCATCTATACTTATATACACATAAAACATAAAGTGTAACATAAGGTCTAGTGCGTAATATATAATGCACAATATGTGTATACATATAAACTGTTATTATATCTTATTACAATCTTAAAATTTCTTTTTATTTTCTGCTTTTCTTCTATTGGACTATGAATTTTCTTTCAGCTGGAAGAGAATTTCATTCAATCACAACTTCATTCACTGTGATTTCAAAGTTGCAGTATGGTAGGAGGAATTTACATTATTATATTTATTTTTTAGAATGATTGCTCCAGCTGTGACACAAACGTCCTATATGAAGAGACACAGAGAGAATTATTATTTTGCCATCTCTCAGAGAAAAAAATGACAATACTTCACTTTGAAAGTATTTAGAAACCCCAAATAGCTAACCTTTTGCCAGGAAGGAAGTTACTTATGGTGGCACATTTCAAGCTTATACTTATAGTAGAAAATGAATACTTTTGATCCCCAAAGGAATATGAAGTTTGATTAGAGAAGAAATATGTCAAATACTGGGAGACAGTGACTAGACAATGGATGAATAACAGTAATAAGGACAGGAAGTTAGAAATCAAATTCTACATTTACAAATGAACTTTGGACAGAGAAAACAGCACGCACAGGTGACAGTCAGAGGGGTGAGGAGAAGTAGCATCAGTGATATTCAAGAAGAAGCATTTCCAAACAGTTGGACATAAATGTCAATGTGCCAATGAAACTGATGACAAGAGGAGATGCTGGGTTCAGTATGGGTCACATAAACAGCCCACATCTTTGTGTTTTGCATGAGTCAAGTGTATAAGTGCTATAGATATTTACTGAAAACATATTAGGGAGTAGAAATATCAATGAAGCTGTGGTTTAAATTTTTATCTTCTTCAATATAGTAAATTCACATCTTGCTGGGACAGTGTCACTGTCATCATTGGACATGACTGAAAGGATATGAATATGGCTCACAGTGAGCTAAAATTGGCTCAAGGAGGAGAATCCCTAGGTATGAGGTCTTGAGTTCAAATCTCAGTTATTTCACTTCTGCCCCCTCCTTCACAAGCACATAAAAGTTAACGGTTTACTATGTCCTTGTTTCTGGATGAAATCCACTAGCACAACAATGTTCATTGCAGCACTATTCACCATAGCAAAGATATGGAACCAACCTAGATGTCCCTCAGTTGATGAGTGGATCAACAAGATGTGGTATTTATACACAATGGAATTCTATGCTGCTGTCAGAAAGAACAACATCGCCCCATTTGTTAGGAAATGGAAAGACTTAGAAAATATCATATTAAGTGAAGTAAGCCTGACTCAAAGGAACTTAGGCTCAATGGTTTCCCTCATTTGTCATAATCAGTAGAAACCTTGGGCTCTCCTAGTAGAGATTTGCAATACAGCAAAACCTTGTTACATAAGGCCATATAGTATGAAGCTAATTAAAAGGACCTCTAGGATATAGAAACAAAAGCCATATAATGAATGACTGCTGTCCTTAAGGTACTATGTTATCTCTCAGCTCTTTTGCTGTCCCTTGGTTATCTCATATTGTTACAGTATCTCATTTTGTTATCTGATATATCGGATATAATTGGATTTGGTTATTTGAAATTGAATAGGGAAGCGGGGAAAACAAGATGGGGGGTTGTGGGGGAGGGTAATGGGGACCAAGACATGTGAAAGGCTATTAATGTATGTGAATTAATGCATCTTCTATCTGGCAAATATCATGTAACTCTTTTATTAATTATAATAAAAATATCAAAAATAGTTAATGGTTTGAGTTAGGAAACCCTTAACCTGTGCACAATATGAGTTACATACAGTTAGTTAAACCAGAATTTTAATTATGGCCCATAAAACTAAAATCAATGCACATTTTTGTATTATTATTAATTATTATTTTAATCATTATCTTTTCATCTGAACAAGTAAATGTAAGAATTTGCTTTACTTAAAGCAAGGTGTTGATCTTTATGCATTTCTCCCATACAAACCTTTTATGCATGCAAATGACAGCTTTAATTTCATAAAGTGTACTCCACAAAATGCAAAGTGAGCACGCATCATGCTTCCTGCCTATAAAGCACTTTATTATGACAGGAACTGGGCACAGTATGGATCCTGACTCCTGAATGCACAACCAGTTCAACAATTTTCATCCATGATTCCTTGAGCAAGTTCACGCTTCTCTCTTCCTTAGCATTTTTAGAGTTAAAACGAAACTAGTAATGAAAGCTGCCATCCTTTAGTGATTCAAATATATCAAGCCATTTGGTAGATATGGAAATCTCCTAGTACCTGGTGATTGTAATTTGACCACGAAAACCATATATTGTTATAGTAACTTCCATTTTTTCTGTTTATAAGGACTAAGCATTTTAAATTTATCCAGTGACAGAGTATTTTTCACAAAAAGGAGATCTTGGGAGGGGTGGAGGGAGGGAACTGGCACAAAAACATGAGAAGGGGTATCAGTGTGTGAGAAGTAATGCACCCGCGACCTGAGGAACGTAACTCTGACCCCTCTATGCATTACTTCGACAATAAATTTTTTTTAAAAAAAGAAAGATCAGATTTGGGGAATTTAAAAAGGATTAGAGTGAAATGGAGAAAATATAATCAGAATACATCAAATGTATGTACAAATATGTCATACCGAAACCAAATATGTGTATGATTAAAATACAAGATGATATTTGAAAAATAAGGAATAATAGAGGAGACAAAATAAAAGAACACATTCATGTTAATAATCATTTAAATATTATAAAGATTTGTGACTCCACGTGAAAATACTAAAATTACTTTTGAGGTGAAACTGAGTAGGAATGCAGGAAATGACAGTCAACACCGGAAAAAAATTAGAAGAAAAGAAGACATCAATTCATTTTCATATCTTACTGCCATTTTTCCTTCTTTTCAAGGAAATTTGGTAGAATACTCCCTAAAGTAATTAGATTTGTTGAAAATTCAACTGAAAAAAAGGACAACAAAGTAACTTTAAAATGTATTTGCTATATGTTTTGTACAAAGCTTTACTTGAGCCATACTTTGGAAATATCCTCTAAATAGGCACAAATCCCTTTCCACTGTTTGTGACAAATTCTGGTTGTGTGAGTTAAGGATTTCTAATAAAAAGTGTTAAATAATTCAGGATATAAACACTGCCAACTTACAATTGTCCTTTTCCTTCAAAATTATTTGCCAAGGCACTAAAAATTTTGGAAATCTTTAACTGTAAACAACCATTTCAGTAATTCTCTTTTAATGCTGAGTATAAAACCACATAGAACCAACAACGTGTAATTTTAATTTTTTTCAGTATCAAGGTAAGTCAGTGCCTTAATGTCAATTTTTATTTCACATCAATAAGTCAATATCACATGATTTACTAAAAGACAACATTTTTGTAACATAAGGGCCTTTAATATATTTGTATTCCATTACTATCCTATCCTGTACCTTTCTCTCCTATTGAACTTTTTCTCTCTATAATGAAATCAAATCACCCTTTTCTCCCGCTGTTTCACTAATAGAGAGTGAGGACTCTGACTTCTCACTCTGATACTCTGTGAATGACTAGTCACTAGTAACTGCTGCACATAAAATTTTAAATGTAGCAACAGTCTGTAATACAAATAACCCATGAGACTGAGAAGTGGAGGACCAAGTTTCTAGGCCAGTCTGGGCAAAAGATTACTTAGACCATCTCAATCAATGCTAGTTGAATGAGGTTTCATGCACTGTCTAGCCATCCAAGGCAAAAACCAAGAGCCTAATGGAAAAATTGCAAATACATACTTCTCAGTATTCCTTCTTTCCTTCCTTCCTTCCTTCCTTCCTTCCTTCCTTCCTTCCTTCCTTCCTTCCTTCCTTCTTTCCTTCCTTCCTTCCTCTCTCTCTCTCTTTCATTCTTTCTTTGTCTTTACATATTGAAAAATTATTTCTCCTATATCTTTTTTTTCTAATAAAATGGTTTTCACTCAGAATTCTGCACTTGCACTCTGCTGAATTTGCTGTATTTTAGCCATATTTCCAGCCCAGCGTTTTGTTGGTTATTGGAGAGATGGAAGTTCACAGAACTTTTGCCCAGTAGGGCTTCCAAATTTGCTCCTCTAGATCACAGCTTTATGAATACCAAAAGTTGCAAGGAAGAATCATTGGCACCTGGCTATTCTTATCTTTACATCTTTCTTGCTTATTTCACTTTACTCTATGGTGGAAAGAATAGTTTCATGGGTTCCAAAAGATAACATATTCAGTGTGTTTGTGGTTTGTTCTCATGTTAAAGACTTTTGAAGTCATTCAAAAAAAAAAAGACTGAGCGTGAATGAAACAATAAACTTATAGACACTTAGTTTTGTTTTTTAATGTTTTATTTATGGTAGCATTTTTCTATATAATCCATGCTGACCTTGAATTCACAGCTTTCCTCCTTAGCATCCAGAGGACTGAATCACCACACTCAGCATTTCAATTTATATAAATACAGAATTGTTACTGAGTAAGAAAGACATTACCCATTTTACTAATCTATGGAAATAGCCCGTAGTGATGGACTTTTACATCTTTTTTTTCTTAAAGCAATATGCCAGTTATCATAGTTTTCTTTAGAAAATAACACAATACATTGAATCAAGAATGTATCCCATTCTGAATAATCTTGAAAAATTAATATTTAGTATTTTCATTCAATGTAAGTTCCTTTAACCTTTTACAACAATGTAAAATTGAATAAGTTATATACCATCCATCTAGATCACATTTAAGTTAGATTTAGCCTACCAAATGCAGTTCCAAGACAGGAAAATTATGGACAGATATTTTGTTATCCATTTAGTTCCAAGAGTATGAAACGGAAGTTGAAATACAAAGACTTATTTTTATTTCTGTACCATTTTTCCATATATTTTATTGTTTTGAATTGAAGTTCTGCAGTTCTTCTGAACTGAGGTTGATGTACATATGTTTGTGTAATTATCTCTGTGTGTCAGTGTGTTTACGTCCTTTCTGATACTCTGCATAAGAAAGCATCCTCCTGAAGTTGTAACTTTCTTCTCAAAATAGGTGCCTTCATCCCACTGAAATAAACAGAGCTTAGGTTTGCCTGTGATAGTCATAGTTCTATGCTTATTTATATACACAATAACACATTTTAAGTTATGATAAAGCAAGACAAAATGGTGCAACTCCTTTTCCTTTATATTTTTCCCCAGAATTTTGTTCCTGTTCTTCCTGACATTAATTGTATATTTATGTCTCTTCATTTTCTACCATACTACATCTTCTCCTTCAGACCAATAAAGTTATTTTGCTAATTGTAAGAAAAGTACTAGGCAATTATTCACACTAGCTTCTCAAATACACCTCTTTGATTGCATCCCACACAGTAAACAAATGGAAAGCTGAAAAGCTCTTTATAAATTGGCAAGATTTTGTATAATTTTTATACCTGGAATGTATTATGTATAGGCAAAGTTTAGTGTTATTCATCAAGGTACATACCTTCAAAAGATGAAATTTACATTGAGTTACATTAACTTAATTTGTGACGTTAATCCCAGAAAGATAATATTTTCTCTTGAAGATCCAAATTTATGCCTCCCCCATATAAAGATGGTCTAGGGAATGCAATTTCAAAAGGTTAGATTAAGACTACAGTTCAATTTTGATGCATCTGAGACCAACCAGGCTGTTAGACTTCGGTTTGGTGTTTGAACTTGAGTGCAGATCCTCTGTGCCAAAGAGTCTTTTACCAGTTCCTGTTCAGTGAGTAGAAAATGTCAACTTGTTAGGAATTCTGGTTGATTTCATATGCCATAAACGTGTTGGTCGTTGTTTGATCCTGCCTCATTTGGCTGTTTTGATGGCATTTCTGCTTGAGATAGAACTTACACTCCTTTAACGATGTTTGTGACCGATGTAATTTAGGAAACACAAGGAAATGTAGTCATGCAGCAATAGTGGAGAAAGAAATTTGCTACTTTATTTGCACAAGGTTTTCACATGGATATCCTCATGTGTGCCTGAAAATAAAGCCCAAGTTTGGCAGGAAGCAGAAGGTACGTGCGTAGCTGCAGAAGTCAAGTTCAGAGTCCCACACTTTTTGACTGTTCTGTCCTGCATGCATCCATCCATCACAAAGAATGAGACAACATTTGGAGAGAAAGAATACAAAATCATGTTAAGTAAGTCAGACTCTTGAAGACAGAAAGTGCAGGTTTTCTCTCATATCTGTGATGCAGTTATATCTAAATTATAAACACATAAAAAGCATATAGATGATTATATTCATATACATATACACACACTTTCTGTAGTATGCGATATCCTGGGAGGTTCGCATTCGATTCACTCAGTTTCACAAAATGTGAACTCAGTTTCACAAAATGAATACTAGGAAGCTGAAATTTGATTTTGTCAAGGGCAGAGGTCTAAGGTAGTGGGGGCAGATGAATAGAGAGAGAAGTTAGGGCAAATGCAGTCACAATATTCAATGAACGTACATGAAAATGGAACTTGGTAACCGGAGGGGAGGAGAGAGGTTAGGGCATAAGTCGATATGTTAGACTGAGACCTCTTTGTACAAGTACAAAGATGTTAAGAAAATCACAAGTCTACATTCAGATAGGTTTTTTTTTACACAATACTATTATCACTGTTCTATTTTGTTATCAGTCCATTCATAAAATAATCTGCCTAATGCATACATTAAAGTCAATCAGGTATGCATGCACAGCGGATATAAACCACACAGTTTTCACTTCCATCGCTCTGGCAGCTTCCATGTGAGACCTGGGTCTCACATAACTTCATCTGATCAAAGATCCTC
The DNA here is from genome assembly GCF_031878675.1 of Megascapheus bottae. Classification (NCBI taxonomy): domain Eukaryota; kingdom Metazoa; phylum Chordata; class Mammalia; order Rodentia; family Geomyidae; genus Megascapheus; species Megascapheus bottae. The sequence goes on from NC_143527.1 coordinate 6,784,779, forward strand.
AAAGTTTATTACATTGAGGCATGATCTGTTTTTGATTTTGCTGTTTCTCATGAGGCACACTTTTTTCTCCTGCTTGAACTCTTCTGAGCCAGTTATAAACAAACAATAAAAATAAACGAGAAGGTTCTTCAGCTTTCATAAAGACAGAATCATTAGTCAAAGTGGGTAGCAATCTACGCTCCATTCTGCTTTTGAGAGTGGCCATTTATCAGACCAAACAGTTTTATCCTGGCCCTGAGACAAATAGATTGCTGTCCAGAAAATATCAAAAAGTCTTCCAGAGAGCCAGGAAAAACAAAATACACAAATGAGATTTCTGTTTTCCTATATCTTGACAGTGTCATGGTCCCCTAATGTTATTTCATCTAAGAGAGCACACAATGGCAGCTCATAAAGGATGGAACCAGATTTCACTTCAACAGAAATAGCTCAGCTAATACAGCAGAGTCACTCACAGTTAAGGCTCTCTTCTCAATAAGGCTGAATATAGCTGAAGAGAAATACAAATACAGAAAGTACGCAGGCAAAGAAGAGAAGCATTTTCTGATGGACTAGTTGCTGTCAAGTTCAATTCTGGGTAGCTTGCTAGGCTGTGTTTCCTGTGAAAGAAAACACCTAGATAAACACAAGAAATCAACACATGTTGACCTGAATCATGGTAAAAGAACTGTACATTGCAGATAAAGATGATGAGGAGTAGTTAATAAAACACTAAAACCAGACTGTTACCTGTTCTGCTATTGATAACTTACTTTGATCATGTGATTTCAAATACTGATAATGCTGCAAGATATGTTTTAATGCGGTCTATAACTTTCATATAAAGAGAGCACTTATGCATTTATTGTTTTATATCCCAAGGTTAGATAGACAACACTTTTTTTGTTGGTGGTAGTTGTGAATGTTTTCCTCTATCCAAAGGAACTGGTATCGTCACTCAGAATTTTATTTTTCGGTTAATTCTGAATATTAAAAATTAATTTGAAAATGTGAAACAAAGTTAACTTCTGCATATATCCAATGAAAAGTTTCAATTGCAGGGTGTTTGAATCAGTCATAAACATTTATATCAATCTTTCTTTCATATAACAACAAAATAATTACTTGTCTGATAGTCATAAGAATGCATATCAAAATAATAATTCACCTTTTACATGACTTATGAACCTGTAATCCCTTGGTACATCAATATGAAAATAACAATAAAAATTAAAATAATAAAATCAAATGATATTTTAAATATTTTCATACACACCAATGTCAATAAATGAGTACTTCTATTTTTACATTTTCCTCTCTTTAAAGAATAGATAACTGAATGTAATGTCAACATACTGTATGATTTGTTTTGAATTACTGTTTTCTATGTGTAATTATGATACCCAAAAACAAAAGTTGTGCTATTTATTTAGTGTTTTTAATGTCTATAATATACTTAAATGATTGTAAAATTAATTGCTTACTTTTAACTGCATATCTATTTTTTTCCTCAATATTATGTGGTGATATGTGTATATAGATATAGCATTTCCTTATCTGAAAGGTACAATATCATAGTTCTTCCTCTCCTTACTATTTACAACTCACCTTGAGAACACTGTGACTTTTAAATTACCATTTGAAATTTTGACATACATATTGTTCATTGTTTTTTATAGCTTCAAAACTTGCTGGAGTAAATATTCTCCAGAACATATGCAATGTTATCGATAGTTATTCACATTTGTGGTCAGCTCTTGTTATTTTTTTTTTGCCAGTCCTGGACTTGACCTCAGGGCCTGAGCACTGTCCTTGGACTTTCTCAAGGCTATAGGTCCACCACTTGAGCCACTGTACCATTTCTGGCTTTTTTCTAAGTATGTAGCACCAATGAATAGAACCTGGGTCTTTTTGCAAGCTAGGCAAGCACTCTACCACTAGGCTAAACTCTGTGGTATTTTAAGAACAATACAGAATACAGAAAATTGTGTATCTCTGTATCTTGGTCTCTTTCTCTCTTCCCCACCTCTCAATCACTTTCACTCTCTCACCCCCCAACTCCAACCTAGTGAATGTTGCAATTTGGATTTGTAACTTTCTTTTTTTTATAAATAATTTTTATTGTGATTAATAGAAGGGTTACAACTTCATAAACATTGATACCCTTTCTCATGACATGGTCCCCATTTCCCTCCCACCCTTCCCCCGCTTATTTTATCACATTATTTATTCTTGATTCCTTAAACTTTATAAACCAAGTTTTTGGCATCCTTCCAAAAGTACCACAAACTTAAGTAATATGTCAATTCAATTATGCTTACATGCATTTTTGAGGCATACTGTGATTTTTCATATTGTTTGCTGCCGAGAGCAACTGATTGCTAGGTGACAAAATGAAAAAAAAAAACATTTTAAAACTTATTGAATCTTCAGTGAACTTACTAATCCTGTTGCTTTATACTTGGTGATTTTCCAAAATTGGAAAATGCACGAGTATAGCTATACTGGTTTTTCTTTATCCCTTCCTCTAGGTGGCATGTCCACAAATTACAGCCTAAACAGAGAGAGAGAGAGAGAGAGAGAGAGAGAGAGAGAGAGAGAGAGAGAGAGAGAGAGAGAGAGAGAGAGAGAGAGAGAGAGAGAGAGAGAGAGAGAGAGAGAGAGAGAGAGAGAGAGAGAGAGAGAGAGAGAGAGAGAGAGAGAGAGAGAGAGAGAGAGAGAGAGAGAGAGAGAGAGAGAGAGAGAGAGAGAGAGAGAGAGAGAGAGAGAGAGAGAGAGAGAGAGAGAGAGAGAGAGAGAGAGAGAGAGAGAGAGAGATTTTCATGGTAAAAAAGGTAAACATTTTAGAATACTTTGCCTGGGAATGTAGTTTCTCTGTGTAGAACTAGTATAGTGCTGGGATTGGTTTGCATGCAGGTTGACATGGTGAAGCTGTAGTTTCATGTCCCTTCCCTGTCAGCTCACATCCAGGCCTCCAGGAGAGACCCAGGCTCCTGTACTGACACGGACTCAGAAAAATACACAGCTCCTACAGCTCTGCCTCACACACCATCCAGGCAATTTTAAAATCAATTTGCTATTTGACAGAGAACTGTCGCAGTCCCCACAGGAAGGAGTGACGTGCTGAGGCCTCTTAGTGTGAAGAAAACTGTGACAGCCACATTTTACTGAAGTTGGAAATTTTGTGGCATTTCCCCCCCTCCCCAGCAAAGAAAAACCATTTTAGAAGGAGCATGATGCTGATCTCACCCAGCTGTTAAAGCAGCAGAATCTGTGGTCCTAACCCAGAGAAAGGCAGCTAGTGGTAGTGGCTAGAGCTTTTTCCCCCCTCTTTAAGGCAATGATATTATTAAGTTCTTGTCAGTTATCTGAAATGATGATACCAAGGCAAATATTGATTGCAAGTTTACTGCCAGAGGTTTACCATTAATGAGGTGACTAATGACATCAAACTTAGCAAAGACAGGAAACTTTAGGGAAGAGCACAGACCAAACAGCAAGTTTAGCTATTCTGGCTTTCTTGACTACATCCCTTAAAATGCACTGAAAGATGCAACTATATCAGCGTACTTCATCTTACAGTTTTACAAGCTATATTAATTTAATGTAGATTTGAATAATTGGCTAAATATTTCACAATCTCTATTATCTGGTATTGTATTCATCCTATGTTACACTGCAGATGACTATTGTCATAATTGTGCTATATCTAAAATATTCTTATCCATTCTTATCAAATTCCATTGATTGTATTATTATCTATGTAACGTTATTCCATAATGACATAAGTAAACACATCCTGCATATGTAGCTAGGATTGTTGACTTTTATTCTAAGTTGACTCATACATTTTGGAAAACAATTGTCTTTTTTTTTTCATTTTCAGGCAGTTTCTGATTTGGAAAGCAAATTACCCACTTTCATCACAAAAATGAAATGTAGTAAACAGTAGAAAGCAGTAAAGACAACTGTGTACATGTAAGTGGAAATACTATTTATCTTAAGAAACAAAACACAGCAATAAGCAAACAAAATTCTCTGTAGAATGAATTTAATTTAACTATGGTGGTACACTGTCTTTGACCTTAAGAATAGTACTTATTTCAGTTTTAGATGCTAGGTAAAGTGGACTGTTTTCTGAATTTCTCAATTAAATGCAATATTATTTAAGCATTGAAATAAAACTAGTTATATAATTCATACACATAGATACATAAAGTATATGTTATAGGCATTCATACACATGTGTGTAAATATATACATATGTATATATACATATATGTGTGTATATATAATCCACTAATCACCACAGAGAAACCAAGAGTTCAAGTAGAACATAGAATCTCAAAAGCTCTATTTTTAACAAGTTGTTGCTACCAATGTACTTAAAAGAACCCTTTTTGTGTATCTATTCGACTCTTGAATCTCAGGATTTGAAGGCAGTTTTAGAACTCTTATCCTGACTTTATTTGTGCAGCTTCCATCTATAGCCAGTTGTACAGTGTTCCTTGGGAGACCAAGTGGTGAAATTCACTACACAATTAGATTATGAAAGCAACAGTACATTCATCTGGAGATTTGGACAGGGCCTCGAAGCTCATCACACAATCACAATTGTGATCATAGAACTGCTGCATTATTTTATTTTGCTCTAAAACATCACAGCCCAACTGAGTGAAGCAGAGTCATGCTATACTGCACTGTAAGATTATCTTATTTCAGTTTGACTTTCTAAAGTTTGTTAAAAAGCCTGCCTGTTAATCTCCAGCGTTTTCGTTACCGAATATAAACTCATGCTGCTGGTGTACAGTAGAAAATAAATTAAAGTAGAAAATACAGTTTTATAAAATGACTGAGGCAGAGAAAAGTGAATTAAGGATTCAGTGTCAACCTTTACATTTAATTTCCCTTCAGAGTATCCAGAATTACCATTTGAAATTTGTTGAATTATTCATGGTGCTCTCATACTACTTATTTATTATTCCAGTTTTTATGCATTATAATACATTATTTTGGAGATGTTACTATTTCTACTCATGGGCCTTAGTCGATATATTTTTTTTCATTTTTTAGCACATTTCTTCTTAACTAATCTTACAACTCCAAATAAAAAAGTTCCCTTTATCATTTAGAGTAAATCAAGTATTCCAATTTTTATATCTATAATGTACAGATTTATTGTAGGAAAAATATACATGAATTTCATGATATTTCAGTTCAATATTTTATGTATGTGTCTTTCTACTCTGGGTATTCATAATCATTCAGCTCAACAAATAAGCAAAGGAAAGGTGATATATTTAATTTTACCCTGACTACACATGCCTTAACAACATTCTCACTATCTATCATCACTAATGATTGCTTGCTAAAAAATAGTAAGTATCATTTATTTATAGACTGGTAATGTAACAAAATTCTTTGTAGTTCTATTGCAGGATACATTGACTATTCCATAAAATATAAATTACAGCTTTTTTGCATTCCTTTTATACATTTCATAGATAATTTTTATCTACTTGAAATAAGTTGTATACAGTTAGGTAGAGCAATAATTTTTCTATAAATCTAAAATTGGATAACACTGGAAAGAGAGCCAAAATTCAAGATTACACTGGTTAATTTTTTTGGTTTATTGGAGAAAATAAAGGCTATGAATCCCTGGTGTGGTATTCTGTAATGATGGAACAAGGTCATATTGACCTTGCATTGAAGGATATAATGCATTCTATTGAGATCAAGATTGTTTTGTGGGGAGGGGCTTGAACTCAGGGTCTGGGCACAGTCCCTGAGCATTTTTTGCGTGAGGCTAGCACTCTACCATGAAAATCACAGTGCCGATTCTGGCATTTTCTGTTTATGTGGTACTGAGGAATCAAATCCAGGGCTTCATGCATGCTAACAAGTACTTTACCACTTCAATATTTCATTTAAGTGTTTTATACAGTTTTTGGTTGATAATTCAGTTGATATTAAGCACTTGGTTTAGAAAATAAGTGATACACATTTAAAGTAATAAACCCTTAACTATATTCAGGTCTTTTCATAATTATATTTTTAATGTCTCTGTTATGAGAGTGAGCCTTATGTATCCATTATCAAAGCTAAACTTGTGACAGAAACTTAGTTGGAAAAAGAGAGCCATATAATTTACAAGAGCACATTTTAGAGATACACAAGTCTCAGAGCTTTTTATATATTAGCTGTGCCATTTATCCCTTACTCATATTTCCTAGATTATGACTCCACTCTTCGTCTCAAGTCACGAAGTAATACTCAGATGTTCAGGGTAGGGGGTATATGAAATGTGAAGTGTCACTACTGTCCCTGACAGTCACTTTTTATTTTTTTTAATGTTTTCACTTTTTATATGCCCATTCACCTCAAAGTGATAGAAAGGGGGGCAAGGAGAAGAAATTTAGAAAAAAGGTTGGAGAAGAAATATATTGCCTGGTAGCATTCATGCCTAGCTCACAGGGGAGTCAGGAGAATGCTGTCAGACCCAAGACCACGGTCTAGCATCTTCTCCTAATCTCAGATTTCACACTGGGATCTGATGCTCATTATGAAAAAATGCAATCTGAAGAAATAATAAGAGAATATAGGAAAATGAATCTAGAAGTAAGGCAATGACTAAATAAAACACAACAGAGAGAAGAAAATCTAAATAAAATTATTATGAAGAGATGCCATGCCTTCAGAATATTCATAGCACAATACTTGCAATATTCACAAGGGTCAGTAGTCATACAAAGGAACTAAATAAAAAAGTAGAAAATATGCATGAACAGGAGATATAAGCACAATTTTAAAAATAAGAATATTCCAGATGCTGAGGTAAAATATGTCTATATTAAAACAACAACACCATGACACAGGAAATTTCTGAGTGAGAGATCATGATAGATTCCATGTCTAAGATGTTGAAGAACACATATTCAGTACTTTGAAACTTGAATTTGCAAGAATGCAATAAAGGATTACCTATACAGTTTCCCTACATCTGCCTGCACCTTCAAGTAGCAGTCCCAACCAAATAGAAACAAATGGACACTGCAAGGCACCAATAATTTTATCTCACTGAGCAATCACTACATTTCTAGTTTGTTGAGTTGTTCTAGACAAAGCAGGGATATGAGAGAGAATTAGAACTCTCTACCACAAAAAAGAAGCAAAGGAAAAAAAATAGTTGAGCATCAGTAGTCTTTTTTGGGACAGACTTCAGGGAAAGCTGAAACACTAAAGAACAAGAAGGAATAGGAGATACACTAGGCCTCCGTGGCACAGGTTGAAACTTTCTTAATAAGGACCAAGAATCAAAACAAATCAGAGAAAGTCTGGGTAAGTGGGACTGCATTAAACTGCAGAGCTTCTGTATGGCAAAGGACATAGCTAGTAAATTAATTAGGAAGCCTACAGATTGGGAGAAGTTCTTCACCAACCATACAATGGACAAAGGCCTCATATCTAAAATTGAATCACCCCAAATCTAATCTCCAAAGAAACAACCATCCCATTAAAAAATGGGCCAAAGATTTAAAAAGAGTCTTCTCTGAAGAAGAAACAGAAATGGCCTATAGACACATGAAGAAATGCTCAACGTCTCTGGTCATAAAAGAAATGCAAATCAAAACAACTCTAAGATTCCACCTCACTCCAATTAGAATGGCCAGGATCAGGAAAACTAATAACAACAGATGCTGGGGGTGGGGGGGATGTGGCCAGGAGGGATCACTACTACACTGTTGGTGGGAGTGCAAACTCGTTCAACCACTATGGAAAGCAGTGTGGCAGTTCCTCAAGAGACTAAACATAGAGCTCCCCTATGACCCAGCAATTCCACTACTTGGCATTTACCCAACCATCCAGAAACAAAGACATACTAAATCCACCAGCAGAACAATGTTCATTGCAGCACTATTTACCATAGCAAAGATATGGAACCAACCCAGATGCCCCTCAGTTGATGAGTGGATCAACAAGATGTGGTATTTGTACACAATGGAATTCTATGTTGCTGTCAGAAAAAACAACATAGCCCCATTTTTAGGAAATGGAAAGACTTAGAAAAAATCGTATTAATAGAAGTAATCCAGACTCAAAGGAACTTAAGCTCAATGGTTTCCCTCATTTGTCATAATCAGTAGAAACCTTGGGCTCTCCTAGAAGAGATTTCCAATAGAGCAAAATCTAGATCCATAAGGCCATATAGTATGACACTAAATGAAAGGACCTCCAGGATATAGAAACAAGAGCCATATAATCAGTGATTGTTGTCCTTAATGTACTATGTTATCTCCCATCTCTTTTGCTGTCCCTTGGTTATCTCATATTGTTACAGTATCTCACTTTGATATCTGATATATTGGATATATTTGTATATGGTTATTTGAAATTGGATAGGGAAGGGGGGAAAACAAGTGAGGGGTGGGGTGTGGGGAGGGAATTGGGGACCAAGACTTGAGAAAAGTTATCAATGTATGTGAATTAATGCACCTTCTATCTGGAGAATGTAATGTAACCGTTCTATTAATTACAGTAAAGAATACGAAAAAATGAATTGCATATCCATCACACATCACAGACAAACTGCATGCACGGGCATAGCTGATCAAGAGAAACTTTTAGATGATAATTAGAGAAGGGAGGTGTGTCAGCTACCTGGATACCAACCTTAGCCATGGATCCTGGGCCCGAAGTTCCCTGGATGTATGCATGGAAGATCCCTGTGCTGCATGCTATGCTTGAACTGCAGCAGGAAAAGTATCCATGGAAGAAAAATCTCACCACTGCAGAACAGGGCAGCAAAACCAATTTTCAAGTCCCAAGTCTGGCAATATGATAATAATAATAATAATAATAATGATAGTGATTATTATTATTATTATTTAGGGTTGCTTTATGTATGATGATTGTATCAGATTCTCCATTCTTACAGTATCTCTTCAATCAAGAGGAAAAAGCTTACTGTTTCTAAAGCCATGCAAAGATAATGCCTACTTAAAAACATTGTGTTGGGGCCAGGAGTTTGGCCTAGTTGTAGAGTGTTTGCCTAGCATACACAAAGACCCAGGTTCAATTCCTAGGTACCACATACATAGAAAAATCCAGAAGTAATGCTCAAGTGGTAGAGTTCAACCTTGGGAAAGCCCATGGACAGTGCTCAGTGTCTGAGTTCAAGCCCTAAGAATGGCAAAAAAAAATGGGTCAAGTGAATTTCAAGAATGTACAGATCACATTTCACCCACGGACTATCTTCTCATCATGGATTTCTGCTTCCTTTCTGACACTGTTCCCCACTTGATACCAATGTGTTAGAGGAGGCTGACAAAGACTTTGGGGGGTAGTCACACATCTGTTTATATTCTTTGGAATATTTTGGCCATCAATGCTTTCAGACTGTCCTTGCTTGCCAGAAAGGTGATGCTGATAACCTGATGTCAATGCTTAGACTATTCTCCACTGTTACTTCTTGATACTAGTCAGAACCTATTGAGAAAACAGGCTCCAGTTTCAAGAATAAATTACAGAGTTCAATGGGGAAAATCTGAAAGCCAAAACCTCCAGGATATAGGTTATCTGTGGGAAAATAAACCCAGAAAACAAAGAAACAAAAAACTAGAATGTAGGTTTTCATGATTATAGCTTTCTGGAATTTAATGATAAGAAAAGTCAATGTAAATCATACTACTATCAAAGGACCTTATAAATGGAATTTAGACTCCTGGGAAGCACACAATGGCAAAACAACTTAGAGAAACTAAATACCATGGCATGCCATGAATATTGGAATCCACTACAGAGCAAATTAAAGGATGACACCTTGCCAATGTATCATATCGTACTATTAAAAGATAATTATCCATGATGTCACATTTCTGCTGAGTTCACTATTCTGAACAAAATTGTCTTTTTATTATTTCCACTTCTCAGTGCCTACTTGTCCTTTATTTTTATTTTATTAGTATGGAAAATATTGCACTTTTACTTCTGATCAAAACAGTTTTGGATATGTTTTATGTTTCACAAAATGAAATTTAAAATTCAGTGAAATGTCATACTCTCATACTCAGGAGAAATTTTAGGGTACATTATTTTAGGTGTTAAAGCTATATACACACAAGTGACTATACGAGATGATAAATATCTTTATCTCTGGACTATAGTAATCATTCCACTGTGTCTAGAGCAGATAATTTAATTGTGTATCTTAAATATAGACAACAAATCTTTTATAAAACAATGATTCCTACTTATATATGAGACAAGGGATATAGAACATGTGAGTTACTCATTATTTTTTTGTATTTTGGCGTTTTTTTTGTTTTTTGGTTTTTTTTGCAGGCCTTGAACTCTGGGCTTAGGCACCGTCTTCAAGCTCTTCTGCCCAATGCTAGTGCTGTAGCACTAGTTCCACAGCACCGCTTCTGATTTTATATCGGTTAATTGGAGATAAGAGTCTTACAGACTTTCGTACCCAGGCTGGCTTTGAACTGTGATCCTCAGATCTCAGTGTCTTGAGTTGCTAGGATTACAGATGTGAATCACCAAACGCTGGATTTTTCAGTTTTTTAGATCAATGCTTTGAGAGAGTTTTAAGTCTCCAGGAAGGAGACTGTTGATTTGAGTGGATAGAGATATAAATTGAATCAAATAAGTACACACAAAAAAATTGCAGGATAAATTACAAAGAAGATGGAAAATTTGAGACATGCAGAGATGAGAAAGAGCTCACTGCAGGTTTTTATCAGAATATTGAAAAATATCATCATATACTATATCTGCTCAGGGCTGAGAGAACCACTGAAAAGAATTAGAATAAAAATGTTAAGTCTAACATAAGATAGTAATAATATCTATTCCTATGAACTACATGAGAAAATCTCAAAATTAATGAGACCTTATGTTACATTTACAAACAAATCTGAATCCAATTCTGGGGATAATTAGCCCTAGTATGAGCAGTGGTTGGAATCTGCTGCAATAATAGTAGCAATAAATGACTGAAAAGGTCCAGCTATTCTTTTTTAAATTTTTTTATTGTGATTAATAGAAGGGTTACATTATATTCACCAGACAGAAGGTGCATAACTTCACAAACATTGATATCCTTTCTCACGACATGGTCCCCATTTCCCTTCCACCCTCCCCCCACTTATCTTTATTTCCCCCCTTCCCTATCCAATTTCAAATAACCAAGTAAACACATATAAAATATATCAGATAACAAGGTGAAATATTGTAACAATATGAGATAATCAAGGGATGGCAAAAGAGATGAGAAATAACATAGTACAGAAAGGACAAGAATCACTCATTATATGGCTTTTGTTTCCTTATCCTGGAGGTCCTTACAATTAGTGTCATACTATTTGGCCTAAGGTCTCTAGATTTTATTCTATTGTAAATATCTGCTAGGAGAGCCCAAGTTCTTAAATACATTAATTGCACCCCAGAAGAAAGCTCAATGACATTCAACGAGGTAAAATTCACAAGTCTAGCATCCATGTAGAAATTACCAAGTAAGGAAAGCAAAGTGGAAAAAAGAAACAAGATGGTTTTCTGAGTAAAAATAAATCTATTATGGTTATCTCAAGGTTGAGTCAGAATTTAAAATGAGCATTAAGTAATATTAAATATGTATCAAACTACATTTAAAGCTCCAGAGGTACCTCGTGACTGCAGAACAATTCTCATAAAAAATTGAATATTCCCAAGAAGCAAGGACAAAACATGCGGAGGGAATGAAGTAAAAAAAAAATCCATGTGTATCCCATAAGATTTAAGAAAAATGAAGAAAGGGCTGGGCTAGGAAGGACACATGAGAATATTGAGAGGAGTGAGATTGATCACGACACAATGCATTCATAAACTCTTTGTTAAATGGCAATTCCTTTGTACAACTGTTTAAAGATAATTTTTCTAAAGAACACTGATTTCCCATCGCATGCACAATCTAAATCAAAATCATTCGTACAACTAAGTGCAACCTTTTATTCATGCTCTAAGAAAGACGAGAAAATGATTGACTTGACATTCTTCAAGATTTCTTAGCTATGCCATCTGAACTTTATAAGGAAGAGCTCCTCATATAAAAATCAATATGGAAAAATTGGATACAGTGAGTGATAATTTCCAAATTCTCATTAGTCAGAAAAACCACCCTTCCTCTTAACTATTTTGTTGCTCTGTAATAACAACAGTGAACAGACAAGCAATATACACTTACAAGTAACTGAATTATACAATTACTGTTATAATTTTCTCCTATTTGAAATGCTGTTGAGTTTCCTTCTCAGACAAAAATAGGAAAAAGTGTACAGTTAACTAATGATTTCCACACTCAATCATTTGTTCAGAGAACAAGGACAGCTTATCATCACCACTTGATAATAACAGCAACTGACAGGCAAAATATTTATAAGTGAAGTGATAACCTGGAGTTGAAATTGAAACATTGAGAACAGGGCAAAATGAAGTCAGATGAAACAATTATCTGAAAATATCTTTCTTAGGAAAGAACAAAGTGATAAATGACACCAGCTATTCAAAATTCCATGAGAGCCTTGGTGGTTAAAGATAACATCATCATTCCTTTATTATCAAGCAGGAAATTTCAGAATGATGATTGAAGGACTATCTGTCAAATACACTAAAAACCAGTAGCAACACAGAATAAAAGATGTTAGTAAGGATTACAACTCTTGTAAACTAGATAGTAGGTTGCAGTCAATAATGTAAAGAATTTCCATAGCTGAACTTAATGTTAACATTTGTCAACAAGTGTAGCACTATTTCAGAGACCAGGCTATCTATAGCCAAATCCAAATACATTTAGTTCAACTCGATTTATATGATAAATCAGGGCAGTAAAGTTTATTTCAGATTGTACCATTTTCTGAGATTGTTCTCCAGACAGTGAAATGTATTGCATGCAAAATTGTAGATCAAAGGGCATATGCGTTTTCCCTGTATTCCTAATGTCACACTGAAATTTTTAGTTAGGAAAGTTTGGGGTCAATGCAGTATACTGTGTATTTTATTAACTATATTTTAAGTGTGGAATCATATTCAAAGGCTTATTTGTAGAGGCATTATCTTTCCAATACTATATGTGGTAGTGCTGAGAAAGTCTATCTAAAGAACTAAATAATCTTAAGCCTTGTATTTTATATAATTTTGATACATTATTTTATTTTCCATTGTAATCAAGGTTTGCAATCCATAAATATGCAAAATTCCATGGAAATCTATGAAATGTTTATTTATCTCAGTCAAGTAATGAAGTTGATTTGCTTGATAATGTAACATTTTATCAGGTTGTATATTAGAAATTCTGAACTACCAGAAGTTGATGTAAGTGTGTTAAGCATGCAAAAAAAATACATTACGGTTGTCTACAGAAAATGTATTTATTTGTCTTCAATAAATTTTATTTTTTAGACTAAAGAAAGTCATGAGATATCTTGAATATGTAGAAAAACTGAGAGGTGAATATACCCTTGGGGTTGTCATAAGAACCTTGGTATATTTTAATAATTTTTTTAAAAAAATTCCAGCCCAAAAATAAAAATAAGCTGAAGGTTTTATGTTGCCACAGCAACATAAACCCATTTTCTTTAATTTTTAGACATTAACTTAGGGATAATACCTCCTTTCTTAAGTATAATTACTGTTTGTTTATTTGACTTACATTTAATTTTCCTTTAGGAGTCTACATTAATTACTAATTCACAGCAATTCCTAAATTAATACTATACATGTATTTTTTCTTTGTTCTATTAGATGACTTTTTCAGTTCAATAAACTCTCAGATCTAGGTTGGTTAAAATTAACATGAACAATTTTTACAAAAGTTGCCCTTCTACTAAAAATACCAGAAGTATGTTGAATAAAAGTGCATTGTCTCATGACACCTTTCATACATTTGTTTCCTTTGCCTTTCTGTGCTTGTTTGCATGAAACCCTCTTCCTTCCTGCAGTTCATTCACTCTGATGAGAACTCAAACCAAATTGACAAGAAAATAGAAACAGAGATAGATGGTGAGACTCTACTGATGCTCTCCCCTGGGGAAAAAAAAATGTGAGTGATAAAGAATATATAGGCCTCCTTCGGAGTTAAAGCAGAGATGATTTGATACTTTATTTCCCCAAGGTCAGCATGTTATGTGCTAGTTTTTTTTTTTCCTTTTTTTGAGGAACCGTATCCTATTTATGAATAATACCTTTTTGAAGTCCTAGCATTCATTTGATAGAAGAAATAAAGGCTGTGCATTTACAGAAAGGTTGTGAAGATGTCACAGGAATCTGCTGGCCTATATTCCAACCCTTTAAAATCAGCTCCAGCTGAATGAACATCACTCATCCAAGCAAGAACTTTATCCCAAGCTGAAACACACACCTAAGAATTGATTCCCAATTCTCAGCTGTACTCGGAGAAGTCAAATGAACAAATCCTAGTCAAATTTACCAGCTACCTTTCCTTCTGATTTGTGTCATACTACGCAATAATGATCACAATCTGTCCACTCCCAGGAGCTACTCTATCTCATCGCATACTGCTGGTCTACCTCTGTGTGCAGGAGAAGATGACTGCTACTAACCTGTCCACACACAGAACATTTTGAGACCATACTTCCATTTCTTCACGTGGTTATTGTTTATCATATATAACTTTCAAATGGTCCTTAAACAATAACATTTCAATATATGGTACATTAATGGAAGAGACAGTGATAGGAAGGTGAAGGGAGGAGACAATCTAAGTGCATTATTTACACCTATAACATGTTATTATTAAAGCCAATTGATGTACCTTAAATCATTTTTAGAAAATGACTGTTATTTTCTTTCAATATAAAATGGGTCTTTATCTGAAAACAGAAGGAATGAAGGCTGTGGATCTAAGTGTGCAAAGTCATCTCAACCCTGGAACCGTTTATGCAGGAGAATTCTTTCAAAGGCAGGCAGGGCTACATAGGAAGACATGGTTTAATAAGAATAATAGATTGAAGAAAAGGAAGGAGGAAAAAGAAGAAGGAAGGAGGGAAGGAAGGAAAGAAGCAAGGAAGGAAGGAAAGAAGGAAGAAGGGAGGGAGGCAGGAAGGGAGGAAGTGAAGCAAAGAAGGAGAAAGAAGGGGAGAAAGAGATGGTAATATATATGTATATATATGCACATGTGCATGCATATAAAACTTATGCAGATCTAACATATATCAGAATAGAAAGGGGTTACAAACTGAATTAAATACATTTAAATTACGAAGTCAGCCTCCAGTCTTAGGCTCCTAAATAAGCAGCATTAGGTAGCATTTAAAGAAACATCTGCCTTATCCATCTAAGTTCAGCTGATCAAGTGTCATCTCTTGTAGAGAGGTTTGAGTGAGAAACAAACATGCCCACAATATAATATACATCCAAATTTTATTCAGTGTCAGGGCCCATGAGCTTGACATAACAAGGCAGGCGGCATGATCTTGGCAGCTCA
Organism: Megascapheus bottae; assembly: GCF_031878675.1. NCBI lineage: Eukaryota > Metazoa > Chordata > Mammalia > Rodentia > Geomyidae > Megascapheus > Megascapheus bottae. The sequence goes on from NC_143527.1 coordinate 6,800,245, forward strand.
TAGTTATTGAAAAGAGCCTGCAGAGCTACTTATTGTCAGAAACTATTTATGAACTTCTTTGCTTTTATGTCACCTGGAGTATTTATACTCCTCCTGTTGTTATCATGGATGTTTTCATTTTTTACAATACATTACTATCTTCATTATTTTCTATTAACAGAACTGAATTAGAGTTTCTATTCCAGCTTCCCCAGCTACTTCATCTTTTGAGTGCAGCTGAGACCTTGAAAAGTGTATCCATTTTGCTGTGACCCCATAAAATGAATGAAGGATGGGGGCTAGCTCGCTTGGGAAGGAAGGCATAAGTACTACAGGAAAGATCCCTGAAAGCGGGGAATGTTGGGAAGAAAGTTATTGAATGCTGCCTATTGCTCAGTTGGGAATTGTAACCAGGTCATAACTAGCTGTGACAGTAGGAGCTGCTAGAGTCATGCTGGTGGTGTCAATAAAACAGCATTTAAACGCACTTGAAGTTTACAGGGCTTCCCCAAAGAGCTTAGATGTCAAAGTCACAAATTTCTGGAACCAGTTGCAGTATCTTCAGATGCTTAAAACAGCCAGCACAGAAAGAGATGGATGTTTTGAGCCACATATTTGGACAGGACTGTGACTGAATTAATAATTATAAATCTCTAGCTCTCCATTGCACAGCACTGCATGCAAAAGAATTCATGTTGGTTGTTTCATATGCCATACTCTGGCTATCAGGAATCACATTTTATTAGTTATAAGGTTCAGTTACCGAATTCACAGTTTCAAAAAGAGAGAAGTATGAGCTGTAGGGAGAAAACCTAAAGCACAGGTTAAAGTATCCAAGAGAAGGGAGCAGAAGCAGCACTTCTTATCAACTCATACATTCTAAAAGTTGACATTACATTCATTGTCCAAAATATTGAGGATACCATTGCCAATGGTGAATATTAAGAATAGTTAGTCATAATAATCAAAACTTCAAATAATGTAGGATACAGTTTAGGTTAGGTGAAATGGTTAAATTTCAGAGTTATGCATTGATTTTTTTAATTAAAAAATCAAGATAGTAACTTAAAAATTATAGAAGTATAATTCCCCAAAATGATAATGTCTGGACATTTTATTAGGCATCTATTAGAATATAAAATTTTCCCCAAAACTATACATCAGTACAAAATAAAGACAGCCATATCCATTTTTCAATGATTCATGAAACATTTTTTTATTTTATAATCACTATTAATAAAATATAGATAGCTAATACAAAATTTATAAACTATATCTAAACTGTCTTAGATATATTTTGCTGTGGTCTTATTTACTCAAAAAGCATATTGAAAATGGACAGTCTAACATTACACTTTAACACAATTAATCAAAGAATGAATTACTATATTATCCAACAAACCAAAATGTCTATCAATGCGTTATATTAAATGCCAATATTCTGAATTATATCTCCAAAATATTAGCCAAATAAATGTAACAAAATAGAAAGTGCTGGTTCTAAATTTCTTAAGTACACACACATGCACAAACTTCCAAAACATAAACTTAAAGCAATTGGCAGCCAACAAATGAATCACTGCATTATTAAGATTGCCTTGTCACTCTAAAAATTACCCTTACAAATAGCCTTGTTCTATTTGAAGTTTCTTTTTCTTTGCATGAAAAAGTACTTTTATAGCAAATTTTATAACATCATTTCAATTACATCCAGGCTTCCCCCAAAACAATAGCAAAGAAAATAACTTTTCTTCAAGAGTACAATTTTCTGCTTCTGCTTTACTCTGAGCACAGCCTCTAAATAAAAATCTTGAATGGATACTGTTTTGAAATACTCATCTGTAGGAGTGAGTGAGTTATTGCACGAAAGACTACGTTATTTGGCCAGTCATGGAAGATCAGTAAAGTGAATGAAGACTCCTAGGCAATGGTGCTGATGTGAAGAAATCATTGTTTTCCTATTCATCCAACATCAGCTAAGGAAGCTTTACCTGCAATGTCAAGTTCATTGCTAAAATGAAACACAGCATCACCACTCATTATTATTTCTTTCAACTAACACCAATCAATTTTTGAAATAATTCTCCTCCTGAATTCTTGCTTCTTTATTTTAATAGCTGTGTGGAATCTATAGCCCACCCCTGAGGTCATATGGTTTTTGGCATGTAATTTCCACTCAATAATTTGATATTTGCCTTTGTCAGTTTCCTAGATTATCTAAACGCTGACCCGGATTCACAACATTAGATGTTCAATATGCTATGTGGAATAAACAACCTAATTTTACCATTTTATTCCAAACCAGCTTGCTCTTGATTGCTTTGTGATATGCTGCCTTCATGCTTCATTAGACAAATGAAACACCATGATTCCCTGACAAGGAACACAGAGGTTGAGAATAGCCCCAGAAGGTGATTCCCAGAAGCTCTCTACCTCAACAACTCTCGCTAATCGCCCTGTGGAGGTGTCCTGCTGAACCTCTGATTGATTTTATACCCACAGTTATAGGAAAAAATATTTTCTTGTGAATAACATATAAGTGCTTCTTTTCTTCTTGACATGGCATGATCGATTGCCAGTGGGGAGGGAAATATAAGTGTGTTACTTATAAATTTTATTTTATTTTTATTATTCAATTCTTCAAGGAATGATGGCAAATAATCATGAGTTTGAAATAATGATTTAAATTGTATATGTACTATTCAGTTGAGTCTATGGAAAGAAAAAAATATAAAATAAGTATTTCAATTCAGCAGAAAAGAAAACATATAAAGTAATTATTGAGCATTTTAGAAATCACATATTTATTTCAATTGAATAGTTATTTCCTAAGTAATTATCATATATATTATATATGTTGTCTTCATTCTTATTTCCATAGGTAACTGTCTTCTTATAAGAGAAAAATATATACTGATGACAGTAACCTGACTAAAAGTGAACTTTTTAATGTCACTTTACATGTGTACATATAAACTGTGGTACATTTTGCTCCTCATTTTATTATCCTTAAATACTTCCTTAAAAAAAGAAAATTATTTTATTAAGCAACTGCCCAATACCAAGGCTTATACATAAGATAAATGCTCTCAAATTTCTTTATTCTTTCTACTTTTATCTATACAAACTCTATCCCTTATTCTTCCACATGTCATAATTTATTTCTAATGAGAAATCAGTGTGATGCATTCAGATTAATGCATTCACCTGAAAACAAACATTGATTTTAAACTTCCACATGTAATTCTTCATGAAGGCACAATGTAAATATTTCAAATTCTTAAAATCTCATATCAAAGTGATACAGGAAATGGAGCATATATATATAATATAATATCTGTATAATTCTATATGAGAAAGGAGGACACTAGTAGTTCCAGCTCTCACTTCTGCTGCTTAAATTACAATTTGTGACAATGGAGAGAATGTTTGTAGGAGCCAAGGACAATTATCATATAGTGAATCTGTAGGAACTGAGGCACAGAAGCTCAGGGGTCATTATCAAGTATCTCTGATCATGCCACGCAACAAGAATGCAACAGCACCTACAAGAAAGCATGGTAACATGATCTTTATGAATTGTGTGAAATCCTTCCCTTGCTGAGAAGGAATACTGGAGGACACACCAACCCCACTATAGGGGATGCTTAGTGCTTGCCACCAAGGACATAAGAACCCCTTAAGTGTCTCACTCCATGTGTGGTGTGTGACCACAAACACTTGCTATTTGTTCAGTCTCTGTACTTACTCCCTGTGACCTATAAAATTAGTGGGGACAGCCATAACTGAAGCAGCATGCCATCTAGGGCAACACATAGCTAAGTGCTCTTGGAAATAGCTATATTTGAGATTTTAAAACAAGCTACTCCCGTAGCTAAGATACATTATCTCATTTTTCAATCAATTTTAGTAGAGGATGGGAAATTTGATTTCTAATAGAAACAGTTTTAAAGGGACAGGACACACTTCCTTCTCATGGGTACATTTACTGGTGCTTGAAAACAATCTGAATTTTGGTATTGCAAACAGTCTTTGTTGCTGGACTTGGCCGCTGAACTTTTCTCTGTGCTATGTTTAATGTCGAGCCTCAGAGACCAGATTCACAAGGAGAACGTTCACATAACAGGTTAACTAAGAGCCTTTTCTACTGAAACATCATGTAATGCGCTCTTTTCTTCATCACCTACTCAACAATTCCTTTTCTTTCTGGTTTAATTGCTCAGTCACCCAAGAGATTGGAATCTTGCCACCACCTGCCAAGAGCCAACATAGAGACAGTACATGATATTATGAAAAAAAGGCCCTGAATGTACAAAGCATTTCACATGCTCACTCCATTCTCTCAGGAATGTATGGAAGGTTTAGCAAAGAGTAAAGATAACTATTATTTATCTCCTCTATCATTTTTATCCTTTTCCTCCATCACATCTTTGTGCTAGACAAGAAATTATTTTTTTTTCTTTTACATCTCACTTGGGAATATTTTCCCCAATTTTAAAAGTTAAAATATGAGAAAGTCTTTATATTAATGTGTTTTTGTTGCCATGTTTCAACTAAAAATGACTGAGATTTTGAGGACTTGTAGCTACTATAGGATATAAATAAAAATGTTAAACTTTTCTTGGTAACCAGTAATGGGTATTTATTGTTTGTACACAAACGTCCCCACTTAATCTCTGTAACTCTTAGATTTAGAATGAACCCTGCCTATAAACTAAAGATGCAGATTCTAATTATAAATACTAGAAGATACTAAGCAAATCTTCCCCTTGTTTGTCACATTGATTCTCTTCATTATTTAAGAAAACAAAACACATCCACATGTGAAACAGAAAGAGCTGCCCCTTGGAGAAGGCATATGTAACCACTGATATTAGATAATAGCTTTGTCTAAGAGCTCAACATTTGCAATTCCACAGGTTAGCCTTTAAATGAAAGCAATTAGTCTATCTAGATACGGGTTCACTTTACCCTTGTTTCTCGGGTTAGCATTCCTGATCCTAGGAAAGAATTGCTACAGATATATTTTTGATAATCAACACAAAGCCTTTTCTTGTGAATACAATGGGGACAACAACTTTGCATGCAAAGTCAGCATTCCCAGTTGTCATATAGTACCTTCTCTGGGAAGATACAATAAAGGTATTTTTGGTCAAATGGAGTGTTCTTCCGTTGCCCCCAAGAATAAAGTTGCCTTGAATAAAGTACAAAGCAGATAGACAAAGGGGAAATATATAGTTTAATGAAAAATGTGCAAAGTGTTTATACAGAGCTATGAAACCATTCGGTAGACAAAGCTTCAGTCAGTTGACAAAGATTATTTTGATCTCATGGAATACTTTTCTTTGATTAAAGAATCATTTGAAAGTACTTAGTAACAAAGTTTTATCAGACATAAAGAATGAGTCAAAGGAGATATGAGTCTGTGATCTATTTTGATACAGATCTACATATGTCTTCTCTGTATCCTTGTTGAAAGACCGTAAATTATTTATTTTTATCTTAAAATAGTGTGTATGCTATTTTCAATATACTGTAAGTTATCTGCCTTTCAGCTCTACACTTTCAAACCATCGTTTCCCTCCGACATTGCCTTTAATGTCTTCAATTAAAGAGTGTCCGCACCATGTGTTTATTGCAGGTTTTCAGAAAATGTAAAAGAAATAATAATTTAAATGCTTTAAGGAATGAAAAAATCAATGCAATTCACCATCCAGAATGATTGCAATACTGTATCCTTCAGTGTGCTAAGCATTGTCGTGGAAAGATTTGATTATGACAGTGAAAATTAATCCTGCAATCACAAAATTACAGACCAGTTGAAGTCCTGTCACCCAGGTTAAAATTTCCGTCTGTGCACATACATTGCTGTAGAAACAATCTCACTTCTAAGTTGTAGTCAGAGCTCTGTAGGACTATTCAAGCATGACTCAGAACTAGGTTCAGTAGTTCTATGGTGCAAGGATACATGCTTTCCAAACTTGATCCATTTGTGATGCCTGTTACTCCATGCTCAAATAATTTCAAATAAATTAATCACTTGTTTCCTAGGACAATTTTTGTGCTTTGTATTTTATGTTCTTCACTCTCTTCAACAGAAATCCGCAGAGAATCCAAAGAAATTAAGTGATTCTGGCACAAATTACCTAATTTAAGAGTCATATTCTCTGAAAATATGGACATTCACATTAAGTAAGCCTTCAATTAGGAATATCTCACACATGGTATAGACATTTTAAATATTATTAATACTAAATTTCAATTGTTTTCAATGATTTCCTACACTTCATATTTTCATAGTCACATCATTTATGTGAACATGTGTTATGAACCTCTCAGAGTATAGTTAATATATTTCTGTTTCTCTAAATAAATGATACTCCTTTTATTTTGCAAATTACATTTGTCACTTTATCTTTTAAACAATTTGTTATGACCTTCAAGTTTATTAATCTTGTCTATAATATTGATTCTTCTTTAATCTAAACCAATATATATTGTAAGCGGTAAACAATTTGTATTATTGGTCAAAAATTGCAGCATTCAGCATGTGAATTTCCTACTTGATTATAGATTTTATGCTACAAATATCTATTTATTTTTTGGATTAAAAATACAGATATTGGTGTCTCTGTCTCCCCATGAGTGCACCCACACTCTATTAGATTGTGCCCCTGCCTTTCTTCTTCTCTGCCTGCTTTTTTTCTGTCTTTTGTCTGCATGTTTGCTTACTCAATAAAGTTCCTTGAAATATTCCTACCAAAATAAAAAAAATTGCTGCTATCAAAACTACTTTAACTTCATATTCTGATCAACGAAAAGCAGTATTTGGGGCACCATTTCAATTGAGTGAACTTTACTGGATCTCTGCTATTCTTTTCGAACACTTTTGAGTTTATTCCTGAGTCAGTGTTAAAGGATAGAAGGTGCTTTAATTCAGGTTCACGATATATTTATCTAGGACTAAATACTCTTCCAGTACTAAAGCCTTGTGAGTATTGTGCTCAGTGCCACATGCTTCCTGAGATTTTTCTGGCAGAAGCAGGCTCTACTCAGCATCTTTTGTCTTGTATGGATTGGGGGTTTCGAACCTTCTTTGGCGACCTCTTTCTGTATGTGTAGCACTTCTACTCAACATGCATCAAATTCTTTAAAGAGTCCCCGTTGGCGACTCTGATTTTTTTTGTTGTTGTTTGTTTCGTTCAACACCTAACGCGTCCCTAACTTCTTGCTTAATGAAATTTAAAGGAAATTTCCCCCACAGTCGTTGAGTTCAGTCTCCTCTGCTATGACCTTTATACCCCTTCCTTTTGTTTTCTGTCACCACAATAGAATTCCTGAGAGTGGGCAATTCCTAAGGCACAAGAATTCATTTGGGTCACACTTGTGGATACCCTGAATCCTAGATGCAGGGAACCAGTAGCTGCTGAGGGACTCTGGAACATCATTCCATGGCAAATGGCAGAATAGCAAGACAAGGAGAGAGATGGGGAGGGGGAGGGAATGAGAGGCAGAGACAGAGACAGAGACAGAGAAGAGACAGAAACAGAGAAAAAGAGACAGAGAGAGGGAGGAAGGGAGAGTCAGACAGACAGAGAGAGACAAGACAAAGACAGAGAGAAAGAGACAGAGACAGTGACAGAGACAGAGACAGAGAGACAGAGAGAGGCAGACAGACAGACCAACAGACAGACAAAAAGGCAGACAGGCAGAGAGAGACAGAGAGCTAAAGAAAAAATCATGAAACTGTCACATCCCTTAGCCATAGATTTCTAGTGTAGATATTTCTTATTACATTATTGTAGGTAATCATTTGTGATGCTGTATTTAAAATGTGTGGAGAAGCAGGAAGCAGGTGTCAGGCTGTACATTAAAGGCAGGCAGCTGTCATTTTTTTCAGTATACCTTATTTTTTCTAGTCATTGTATTTGTATAATACTTAAGCAAAAGTTCTTTGATGATCACGTGGGAAAAATTGAACTGTAGTTTTAGTAAATACCAAAGTATTTATAATTACTAGGTACAATTAAAGTAACTTCTAGAATATCATTTTGTGTGTGTTAATATTTGGTACTATTACAATGGCAAATCAAGTTCAATTACTTTGATATGTAAAGTAATAGTTTTATCAATCCAAAAATCTGTTTTGCACCAGTTGCCAGGCCACTGTTTAGACAGCTCTACTGAACAACATAAATGCTAACGTTTCCATGGTGATTCAATTCACATGACAGTTCACAGATTTTTCTTGCTTTTAAGGTACCATTTAAGTCATTCTGAAGATATTCACACTGAAATCAGACATGGCTTACGTTGAGTCTTGATGCAGAAAAAAAATTGAAAATACATGAAATGTGTTCATTGAAATATCTTTTCATATCATATATAATAACGGAAATATTAATGTGTTAAATTTTCCCAAATGTATCAGTGATAGCTATGTATGAGGTTTGCATCAAAATATATAATTAATTAATTCTGAAACAAAGAAAAGCTATCAAAATAGATTTAGACCTGCGCTATATGTACAGTTGCACAGAAAACATCCTCTTAACGTAATATTAGGAATTTTTGTCAGTTTTTAATGTAGGACTAATTGTTGTATGATTACTCAAATTACTTTTTACATCTTTAAAGATTTATGTGATTAAATAGTGTTAAATAAAGGAACTGTAGTGAAATGAAATAAAATAAAAGATGATGGAAGTTTTGGGAATCATAGGAAATCATAGTGACTCCCTTGAACATCCTAGACAATTTAACTTAGAATATCTAATTGCTATTTTCTTCCTGTCAAACCTTCATTGATAAGATTATAATCATAAAGATGTGGTATATTTACACCATAGAATTCTATGCTGCCATCAGAAAGTGACATTGCCCAATTTGTAAAGAAATGGAAAAACTTGGATAAAATTCATATTAAGTGAAGTAAGCCAGACCCAAAGAAACAAAGGCCACAGTGCTGGCAAACAAAGCCACTCGTGGCTCTTCCACTTCCTTTTTCCCAATCAAACAAACTGACCTGAAAAACCGCAAAGCCAAATCACAGGAGAAAAAGACTTTCTGAAGTGTTCGGATCCCGTATTTGTGGAGACACAAGTTTCCTATCCTGCCCCACCCAAAAAAACCCTGAAGAATACCCCCCTTTTTTTCTACCCTTTTTCATTTGCATTTTTATGTGTTCTTATTTTTTTTCTTTGCCATTTTACCTACACTTTTTTTTAATGTTATGATTCTTTCCTTTTTTTTTCTTTCTTTTCCCACATTCCTTCTGTCATTGTGGTCATTCCTAGAAACATAGTGACAGCACTGGGTTCAGACTGGATACAAATGATATTTATATTGATACAGTCACCTGCTTTTTAATTAGTTGGTTCTTAACCCTAGTATTTCTTGTCTAAGACATGTCTTAAAAAACACACACTTGTTGCTCCTCTCCTCTCCGGGGCAGCAACACGGGAATGGGGAGGGACACACAGGGCCAGCCTGTAGTCCCCCGGGAGCCGAGCAAGACGGTAAGTGTTGAAGACCCAGCCCTCCCCCAATCACCGGGGAAGAAAAAACCACGCTGAGTCAGAAGCAGTGTTAACCATGAAAGCGCATCAGATCTCTCTGCTGATCTCTGCTGATCTCTGATGCTCTCTGATGCTCTCCTCCTTTATTGCGTCAGACAATTAGTTATATACTGTTGGGGTAGGAGAAGGTGGGCACCGGGAAGCTAGCCAATAGGAAGAGGGCCTCTGTGCTACCACTAAGGGTCTGGGTGGGGCTTTCAGGTAGTGGGCAGGACAGGTACAGGAAAGCGCGAGACACTTGAGCTGCTGCGAGACCCGCGAAACTGCGGGGGGTTCAATCGAGTCACATACACAGAGATGCCTTAAGAGAGGTATGCAAAGGACCGAATGCCTGGTCAAAGCCCTTTAATTGCAGCTGAGCCAGAATCAGGCCTCAGAGATGGAGGCTAGGCCCCAACACACAGTTCTTGATATGCTTTTTGAGAAACCATTTACCTTTGAATGCAGTCAAAATAATCATTGGATTAATAAATTAAATGTTAATTCAATGAAACATAATAAGAGTAATCTAATATTACTTTAGAAACTAAACCTGTCACTCAACAACATAGACAGAAATATTTTGCTTGTTGAAAAATCCCTTGAAACAGTGTGTTCTGCAGTGAGGAATTTAAAAGTAACACAATGAACAGCATTAGATCGAGGCTTATAGGAAGGTCATATCATATGTGGGCTATTCCCCAAACCTCCCTTCTCACATGTGTCAGGGGTGATGGACAAAGGGTTGTGTGAACTTGCTGGCCCTGGTCCTGCTTGCACACACACTGAAACACAGCCAGTCCATACAGCTGTCATGTCAAAACAGTTATGGTGATTGCGGGGTCACTCGTGTTCAGGAAGGCTAAAATTACATGTTTCCCCAGCAGTACATCTGGAACAGCTCCCTTGCCTATTTTAAATTACAGGTCATTACCAGAAGTCCACTGAATTGAAAAAGTCAAAGAATAGGAATGAAGGAACCAGATACAGAATTTAGAAACATTCTTATTTGGCAAATATACATATAAACTATATAAATACAGCAATATTTTTAGAAACATACATGTGTATTCATGTAGATATGTGTGTACATGTGTGTACATATTTATATATACATTCAGGTGTACACATGTATGCATGTATGTATATATATATGTATTCATGTGTATATGTGTGTATGGAATTCGTTTTATTTCCCCTGAATTGTCTGCCCTACTTGAGAAAGACATTGCTTAAATTGATTGTAATGTAAAAATAAGCAGGATGTTTGTGTATGACTTTGTATGTAAGTGTACATAAACAGTAAAATGGACATTGTTATAGCATAATTAATGTGGAAGCATAAGTCAATGGGAATAATATTTACAGCATAATATTTACACTGTTAGATAAATTTTCTCAGTCTTTTTATACATTAGAATATTGATGTACAAAAACTGTATGTAACATATCACTATACATTGCCATGACTAGTAATTTATTCTGTCAAAAGTATATATATGAACAATATATATATTCTTATCAGATTAACTGTAATGGGGAAACATCTTTGAGGTACACCAGATTTCAATTACTGTGCCCATTTAAGTTTTCCTGTTTCCTGTTAAAATTAATTGAAGTTGAGTTTAGACAGTCTTTCCATTTCCTAACAAATGGGGCGATGTCATTCTTTCTGACAGCAGCATAGAATTCCATTGTGTACAAATACCATATCTTGATGATCCACTCATCGACTGAGGGATATCTAGGTTGGTTCATATCTTTGCTATGGTAAATAGTGCTGCAATGAACATCGTTGTGCTAGTGGATTTATTATGCCCTTGTTTCTGGACAATTGTGTAAATGCCTAATAGTGGAATTGCTGGGTCATAGGGAAGCTCTATGTTTAGTCTTTTGAGGAACTGCCATACTGCTTTCCACAGTGGTTGAACGAGTTTGCACTCCCACCAACAGTGTAGTAGTGATCCCTCCTGGCCACATCCAGCATCTGTAGTTATTAGATTTCTTGATCCTGGCCATTCTAACTGGAGTGAGGTGGAATCTTGGAGTTGTTTTGATTTGCATTTCTTTTATGACCAGAGATGTTGAGCATTTCTTCATGTGTCTATATGCCATTCTTTTTTTTAAAATTTTTTATTGTAATTAGTAAAAGGGTTACATGATATTTGCCAGATAGAAGGTGCATTAATTCACATACATTGATACCCTTTCACATGTCTTTGTACCCGTTTCCCTCCCCCCTCACACCCCCCACCCGTCTTGGTTTTCCCCCCTTCCCTATCAAATTTCAAATATTCAAATACAAATAAATTCAATATATCATATAACAAAGTGAGATACTATACCAATATGAGATAACCAAGGGACAGAAAAGGAGATGAGAGACAACATAGTACATTAAGGACAACAATCATTCATTATATGGCTTTTGTTTCACTATCCTGGAGGTCCTTTCAATTAGCTTCACATTATATGTCCTTATGTATCAAGATTTTGCTCTATTGCAAATCTCTGCTAGTAGAGCCCAAGGTTTCTACTGATTATGACGAATGAGGGAAATCATTGAGCCTAAGTTCCTTTGAGTCTGGCTTACTTCACTTAATATAATTTTTTCTAAGTCTTTCCATTTCCTAACGAATGGGGTGATGTCATTTTATTTCTTATTCAGAGAAGACCCTTTAACTCTTTGGCCCATCTTTTAATGGGATGGTTGTTTCTTTGGAGATTAGTTTTGGAGTGATTCAATTTTTTGAGCTGTTGATATAGTTTAGATATGAGGCCTTTGTCCATTGTATGTTTGGTGAAGATCTTCTCCCATTCTGTAGGCTTCCTAGTTAATTTACTAGCTATGTTCTTTGCCATAAAAAGTCATATTAAGTGAAGTAAGCCAGACTCAAAGGAACATAGGCTCAATGGTTTCCCTCATTTGTCATAATCAGTAGAAACCTTGGGCTCTCATAGTAGAGATTTGCAATAAAGCAAAACCTAGACACCTAAGACCATATAGTATGATGCTAAATGAAAGGACCTCTAGAATATAGAAAAAAAGCCATATAATGAGTGATTGTTGTCCTTAATGTACTATGTTATCTCTCATCTCTTTTGCTGTCCCTTGGTTATCTCATATTGTTACAGTATCTCACTTTGATATCTGATATATTGGATATATTTTTATTTGGTTATTTGAAATTGGATAGGGAAGGGGGGAAAACAAGATGAGGGGTGAGGGTGGGGGGAGGGAAATGGGGACCAAGACATGTGAAAGGTTATCAATGTATCTGAATTAATGCATCTTCTATCTGGCAAATATCATGTAACCCTTCTATTAATTACAATAAAAATACATGGAAAAATTATATGTAGACAGAACTAAAGAGTTCCACTACATATTCATGAACTTACAGCCTTTGCGGTCTGTTGTGTGGTTATTGTCCTAAAGCTAGAGGACATAAAGGAGAAAAGAGAAGAGATTCCTACAAGCTTTGAATGTATAGAAAAATAAATTGTGGTTGAACGAATTTGCACTTCCACCAATAGTATGGCGGTTCTTCAAAAGACTAAACATAGAGCTCCCCCATGACCCAGCAATTCCACTACTTGGCATTTATCCAATCGTCCAGAAACAAGGACATACTAAATCCACTAGCACAACGATGTTCATTGTAGCACTATTTACCATAGCAAAGATATGGAACCAACCCAGATGTCCCTCAGTAGATGAGTGGATCAACAAGATGTGGTATTTATACACCATGGAATTCTATGCTGCTGTCAGAAAAAATGACATGGCCACATTTGTAAGGAAATGGAAAGACTTAGAAAATATCATATTAAGTGAAGTAAGCCAGACTCAAAGGAGCATAGACTCAATGGTTTCCCTCATTTGCCCTAATCAGTAGAAACCTTGGGCTCTCCTAGCAGGGTTACAATATAGCAAAACCTAGATACATAAGGCCATACAGTATGATGCTAAATGAAAGGACCTCCAGAATATAGACACAAAAGCCATATAATGAGTGATTGTTGTCCTTACTGTACTATGTTATCTCTGATCACTTTTGCTGTGCCTTGGTTATCTCATATAATTCAGTATTTCACCTGGTTATGTGATATATTTTATATACGTGTTTTTGGTTATTTGAAACAAGATGAGGGGGTGGAGATGGAGGGAGGAAAATGGGGACCAAGACCCGAGAAAGGTTATCAGTGCTCTGAAGTAATGCATCTTCTATTTGGTGAATGTAATGTAACCCTTGTATTAATTTCAATAAAAATATGAAAAAAAGAAAAATAAATCTTGTGTTCTTCCTGTAGTTGTACAAAGGAGGTTCCACTTCAAAAGCAGTTTTTGAATCTAATGCTTCTGGGTCCTTCTTACCCCACATCCATTCTCTGCCCCTTGGAATCACTTCTTTTTTCCTTTGCTTTATTTTGAATTTTTAATCTAGACCAGAATGCCAGAAATTAATATAGTGTAAACTATATCAGTATATTTCTAAAGGTTGATATGAATGAATGTCAGGTGTTGTCTGGGGCAGTGCAGGGCACTCTGAAGCCTAGTGTGTAAACTGTAGGAGTGATGACATCTCAAGGATGCATTTTTTTTTTGAGCTGTGTCACATGTGAGAGGCAGGAGGCGGGCCAAGGTGCACAGAATATTACAGCAAACACCAATGTGTTTGACATGGAAGAAATTGAAGGAAAACTTCGAGGACGTAGAAGAATGTTTATAAGTTGAATGAATTAGTGTGTTATTTGTTAGTTATGTTGGGTATGACTTCGTTAATGTAAGCACTGTGTTAAAGCCTGCTGGTTGTACCATCTCAGTATCAGTCCATCAAGAAAGGATCCTGAACTTAATACAACCTCAAGAAACTCACTGGAAAGGATAATTTGAATTAAATTTCAGCACTGAGACAGTAAAGAGACTGTATTAGCTTCCAATGTTAACACAATTTTGAACTAATTCACCAGTACATTCACATAAGGAACTAGCAGTGCTCTCTCTCTCCTTAGAGCAGGGAGCTTTCCATTGAGCTAGTAATTACTATAATCATTATGTGCATTTTGTATTGCCCTGGTCTATGTTGTCTAGATATTTGAAATTATAGAACTGACAGTGGAAAAAAGCAAATGCTTTTTCCCCCCTCTGGAAAAACTGCTGCTCCAAAGAACTTATCATTTTGACATTAGGATGGATGGATTGAATATAATTCCTGTCCAGAACAATAGTTTACAAGGTCAAGTAAATTTTCCTAAGCCAAGATACTGAAATGTCATAACACAGTTCATTGTATGCTGCATTGCCAGGGGATGGTTTTCTACCTAAAACCCTATTATAGTTACTATATTTAGTTATGTTAAAATTTACTTACAAAGATTAAGGGAACTAAGGAAGAACAAACAAACAAACAATGCAGGGTAATAAGTGTATGTTTTATCACAGCCAACAAAGCCATCAGAAATGACTGACATGAATGTGTGCATATGAAAGCAGGGTATTTATGATACCCAAGTGGAAACTAAAATCTCCTATTTTCCTACACTTTGTGTTCTTATTGTTTTTATTTCTCTGATACTTCAACCAGCTGCATAATTTATCACTTGGTATTCTGTCAGCATTAGTTCATGTGATTTTAGATGAGAAAATAATTGGTCCTTCAGCTCAAATAATTTGTGTTATAGTTTAATGTGATAACTTTGTCTTATAAGAGAGTCTGGTAAGAGACAATTTCTGAAAAATTATATAACTTAACACAATCATTTACCTTATTTTCAAATACTAAGTAGCGCAATGAGAAAGTTCTTAAAAAAAATCCAGAGTATGGAGTTGTGCACTGGAAAAAAATAAATAATAAACAATGGAAGTAGAAGCCCAGAGTAAGTTTTTATAAATGAGTACGTAAGGTATCTTGGCTCAGGACTTACACTGTGAGGAGACATTGTTAGATTCCTAGCACTTCAGGAATGGGGTCAGGCTCGTATTGAAACACGAAAGGAGTGAAAAGATGATGTAGTTTAATGACGTGAAAACAGTACGTAATTCATACTAGGAATTATACAGACCTTCTGGTTTGCTCTATGATGAAAATTTGGTTCCAGGGGACATTTTATATGTTTGATGCAAGACTGTAATATCTCCAGAATGCCGAAAGAGGAAGCAAGTGGCAGAAGTCCATTCTCAGACATTTAGACTCTGGGTTGAGGAGGCTTTTGATAATGGATCATTATAAGCTCTGCACGGGAAGCCTCAGCAGGCCAATTCTGATAACCACGGAGGGACAACTTTTAATTAATCTTACTAAGAAACGATTTACTATGTCCAAAGTCTTTCATTATTCCATTATAAAGGAAATATTCTAGAAGCATATTTTGCAGTGTGACAAATCTGTGTGCAAATCACAGCCCCATCTCTTACTAGTTTTATAGTTTGGACAATTTCACTATTACCTATAGATATATGCTAGCTTACCATGCCAGAAAGGAGTCTGTAGTCCCACAATATCTTCGACAGCTAGCAATTAATTGAGTAATCATCCTAAATTCCTTTACTTTTTTGTAGTCAGACACAGTAGCTCACACCTGTAATCCTAGCTACTAAGGGGGCTGAGATATGATGAGATATAAAGCCTCAATTTTTCTGGATACAGATTGATATTTTCAAATGATCATTACCTAAAGATGATACTGATACAAAATGGATAAAATAGTCTGCGCATCAAATTTTATTCAGTTTTCACCTTTTTCCTTCTGTCTTATGATTAACACCATTTTCAGAAGCAAATAAGACAATTTGATGATGTGTTTTAAGACACTGTGCTTATACAAATGGGCAAATAACATGTCTACAGACCAGAGTGAATCTTTTGACAGCTCCCCGCAGGCACAGTATTCATGATGGTTAGGGTATTATTATTACTGTGTATTAGAAATTCCTTTAGAGAAAATGTGCCAGTCACCTAAAAGTTTTGTTTAAAAAAACAATTGGATTAGCATACTATGGATCACAGGAGACAAGTATAAAATGTCATGAACTATCTGAAAATAATAAACAAAAGACCAGAACCATTCTTCAACCCTTTGCAGTGTGACTGAAAAAAATCACAAACAACAGCAGAATGATTTGCATAAAGTATTAAATCAAATACATGCATGAGAATTCATAATGAAACAGAAATCTTGAGCTTCACAGAATTGGCAATTACTAAAGAAACAAATGATCACTATTTCAGAGTTACTTTGATTTCATGACAACTTTGAGTTTTGTTTGTATAAGGCTTTCAAATGTAACCATGGGGAATTAACTGTGGAAATTATTTGTTTTCTGCAACAAATGACAGACTTGAATAATAAATTGGGATTATGTAATTAATAAAATCCATTATAAACTAGCTTTGAGTGGCATGATAGCTTTGGACACATTTCAATTTATTTTAATCAGAATATAAATATTCCACTTAATTTATTATATCATTTGTTACCCAAATACATTTGTTGTTTCTTTTCTTGAAAGTATTTCTATTTATCTCATTAAATTTTGATTTTTGGAAACCAAAATACACTAACACTATTTCATAAAACCCACCAATAACACGTCCTAACAAAGGATTGTGTGCATTTTATCCTGTTAATTTTCAGTAACATAAACATAATGAGCTTGTAAGAATACATGTTTTATGATATATTCAAATCATAAAACTGCTTTCTTATGATCCATTGCATTGATGAAATACACTAAGAGAAAACAAAAAATAGCAACAGCCAGAACAAAAAAATCTCTCTTGCTTCAATTTCCTGGAGTTCATTTAGATAAGTAGTATGTTGTATGATTAGATGAACATTGATATTGTGCCTTTGCTTTTCATTCCTCTTCTAAATCTATCCTCATTTGATTATACTGTTATCAATGCCTAGTATTCTGTAGTTTTTCAAGTCCATTTTGTCTTGTTTGTTCATTATCTGTCTTTGGGAAGGTAAGGAAAGAACAGAAAAGGAAGGATAGAGGGTGAACAAATGCAGCAGTGATACTTACTAGACACTATTTTGAAAATTGAACTATACAACTTCTGTGTGGGAATGGAAGGAAAAATAGGGAGAGAGCTACGGAAAGGGCAACATAGTTCAAAAAGTAATTTACACTTGGGCTGGGAGTTTGGCCTAGTGGTAGAGTGAGCGCCTAGCATGCAAAATGCTCTGGGTTTGATTCCTCGGTACTGCGTACACTGACCAAAACCAGAACTGGTGCTGTGGCTCAAGTGGTGGAGCACTGGCCTTGAGAAAAGTGACAGTGCTAACTAAGAGCCTGAGTTTAATCCTTAGGACTGGCAAAAAAAATAAATTTACTCTTTATGTGACTGTTGTAAACTGGAACCACTCTGAACATCACCTTTATAATAACAATAAAAATTGCATTCAAGTAAAAAACATATACTAACAGATTAAGTGAGGTTCACCCTCACATAATGTTTACCTAAACCCGGGTTATCCCAGAGACATTAGCATAAAGCTAAATTCAATTTACTATTCCTTTCAAAATGTGGATAATTTACATATGTTTCTTTCCTGGCCAAATAGTCAAGCAAAATCCAATTCCATTCAAATTTGATTATGCATTTTAATTTAGATATGTATATCCAAATTGCATTTAAATTTACTTATCAAAATTATATGTATATATACAGATACATACTTGTATGATAAATTAATCACACTAGTTAGAAAATTAAGGCAAATGTATTTTAAAATGCATATGTAAAAAAGGGGAAGACCTTAATAAGCGTTTATAAAGATCAGAACTTGAAAATTACGTAATATTTGTACTTAAGGTATGATGAACACATTCTCTTAAAATAGTGACATGTAATTATTTTTATACTGAGTATATACAAGAGACACATACACACATATATGTATAATTATACTAAGAAAACATAACACATAAAGTTTATGTTATACATAAATATGACCACATACTAAGTAGATATGGCATACTATATATGCATATATATAAATAAATTGTTACATTTTAATAATGGGTTTGTTGCATTTGACAGAGTCATGTCACTTTAGGATAGAGCTTGAAATAAAATATGTGTTATGGTAATATATATTATCTCAAGCTCTATCATGTAGTTAACTCAAGCAGATAGGAAATGCTTGTAGGTGGTGTATGAACAGGTGCTGAGTTCCTCAACAATGGACTTCTGAATCAACACTGGCCTGGTAAAGCAAGAAATGAAATGTTTACGCTCTTCAAAACTCTTGTCTGTAAACAGGGGAAACATGACCTTTTATGAATACAAATACTTCTTTCCTGTCTAGCATGCCCGAAGCCCTGGGTTCGATTCCTCAGTATTACCACACAGAAAAAGCTGGAAGTGGCGCTGTGGCTCAAGTGGCAGAGCACTAGCCTTGAGAAAGCTCAAGGGAAAATTATTTACTTATTCCTATGACCAATAATTTTCCTAGTATTTGTTTTTACAGAAAACATCCTACTAATTTCTTAATTATAAAGTTCTTCAAAATATTAAAGAAACATGGGTTTGCTTTCAACAAGAAGCAATCTGAATTATGTTTCATCTAATCAATAATTCCATAACAGACACAACAAAAACTATTTATCAATATAGCAAATATATTCTCTACAGTGTCTATTTAACATGAAACTGGTTATATTACATTTCTGCACAGGAGAATTTTGTTTTATTTATTTTGATAATGTACTCCAATAAAAAAGTGGCAATGGCTAGACTAGAAACAGCAAATTGAGGCTGGTGTGAAATGGCAGACATTGCCTTTTCACCTCTGCAGTTCATTGTCTTTCAGCTGAATCTGTGTTCACACACATACTCTGTTGCCTTTTAGGATATTGCAATATGGTAAAAAGAGCCATGGTTTCTCCACATTTGTCTTTCAGGATGGAAAGCGCAATGCCTTCATTTCATGTCCTGCTGCATTCACTCCAAACCCAACTTGTAATGTGTCTGGAGCTACCTGAGCAATGTCCTTGAACTTCTCCAAATGAGGCCCAATGGTATCCAAAACGGTACTGCCCACATTAAAATGTAAATGAGCCCTCTGCAACTGTAAACCAAGATCATTTTACACAGACGTTTAAAAATAAGAAGATTTTCAAGTTGATCCTTCGGGGATCTCACACGTTCTGCAGTTGCTGGCATGTATCCGAGCATAATGTGCTCTGTACACATAGTTTATGGCCCTTGTGTGATGCTCACTGCACTCAAGCACTATTCTGCTAAATCAAATAAAAAGATATCTAATCAAAGCCCCAAGGAGTATTCCTCTCAGCCCTTCCCTCCAAATAAACAAACAGCTTGTAGTAACGTCTGAATTTTGACTAGTATTTTGAACAATTATGACTGAGGATAATTCATACACAGGAATCAGGAGTAGTACAGAGGATTATTTTCTTGCTGCAGGGGAAATTTAATTCTTTGTTATCTTTTTATTTATCTCTAATTCATGTAATATGTGGTTAAATTGTGACTTTTTGTCATGTGCCTCTACCAACTAGACTGAAACTGTCCCTTGATAATATACTTCATAGTCAATAGTTATTGCACACAATACAGAAAATACTTCCTAAGATTGCATAACAGATCTGCCACCACCACCATAAATTTCCAATGAATTCGAGAAAAATAACTGGGTTACTTTATTGTTAATGAGAATGAATAAACCTTTTTATTTTCTAAATAAAGCCTGAAAATGAAAAAGGAGGCTAGGAGATGTCAACATTAAAATAAGGGAGATTAGCTCTCTTATTTGCTGTATCACATTTAAAGCTCTTGTGCATTTCTAGGTCTTGTTCAGTTGTAAATATCAAGGAGAGAAGAAAATAGAAACTGTCTTTGAGTTCTACACCTAACAGTTTCCTTCTTCTATGTTCTATTTCTCAGCATTACACCCAAACTTAATGAACTTTTAGTTGAAACTTTTAAAAAAATCTTATTCAAGAATTAATATTCTTGAGTGTATACTTTTATTTTTATGGTATTCGGGTTTGAATCCATGGCTTGCTTCATGCTTGGTCTGCTCTCTTGTCCTACTAGTTCTCTGTTTCTGGTAGTGGATATTTAGCCCTCCTTGGTGCTGAGTACTGTGGAGTCTGCCAAATCTCAGGCTGGCTGCAAACATCAATCCTCTGGAATTTCTAGGATTATAAGCATAAACCATCAGTGTTTAGTCTAAACGTCTAAAGACAATCAGGGTTGAATGCTGGGAAATACCTATAAAATATATCCCATCTATCTGTACTTATCTACCCCCAAACATAGGTGTATACACATAAACACATAGATTCTTTTAGAATAGACACATACATGAAGATAGATTAAAGTATAGACAGATGAGTAGATATATAACTATAAGATTGAAAATAAACAGGAAGATAGATGGATGATATTTGACTGGTAGATTTCTTTATTTTCTCCATGTTTGTAACTTTCAGGTCTTTTATTTATAAAAGGATAAATACAACATAATTTCCTAAAGCTTAGATTAAGAGTTAGTGAGGGGTGATCCGATCCGTACTGCAAAGATAAGATTCAAATAGCTTTTAAGTTGTCAATGAGCATATACATAACCCAACTTTTTTACTAATCCCTAGGTTAATTTCTTTTCATTTTACATTTTAAAAGAGAACAACTGCTGTAATATTCCCAGATCATTCATTTGGGATGAACAAGTAGTATATCTGGTCCAACCAACAGACATTCCCTTCAGAAATTTCTATAAATTTTATGGAATTTGCAGATTTCAAATGAACTCTTGCTTCATTGATTTTTAAACTAAATTTTCTCCAAGTTGTTCTAATAAGATATTAAAGATCATTTACAATCCCAAGATAAACTTTACCATGTGCCCAAAGTACAGTTAATTCTTCTTCAAAACTGTCTTCCTAGGACCTGACTGGAGTCTCCTGGTTCTACCTGGGACCAGCAGACTGCTGAAGTCTGTGGCTAAAATGTTCTTCTTGTGGTAAGGGCATTAATCCTTCATCAGCTCTGCCAAGAGGGCCTCAAGCATTAGTGTAGCTGAATTAACACCAACACAAATATTAACTTTGGATTGTACACATATAAATACCTGAGTTGATACTTGGGAAAATTCCCTACTGTGTGAGTTTAAGTATACATGACTTCACGTTTCTGTTTGGCCCATGTATGCCTCTACTGACTAACTGTTCAAAACCAAAACAGCCATGCTTCGTTAGTGGATGAATATATCTTTGCAAAAGATAATCCTACCTTCCTAGCTAGTTGGACACTTTTCCTCCATCTAAGAGTTTCAAAAAGAGTTCAGGTATCAGAAATATTAGAAATATATGTGAAATAAGAGCACAAGAAACATGAAATAGAACCATTATCACAATTTGTATGTGCATGAGATCTACATAATTTTCAGACATTCTGAAATTGTGAACCAGGAGATTTTTGAGATTTTTTTAGTATCATTGATTAACTTCTTTAATGACTAAAACATTTTACAGTCTCTGTCTCTGTTTCTGTCTCTCTGTTTCCATCTTTGTCTCTCTCAGCATAAAATTAAATGGGTTGACAGTAAAAGGTGTCCACACTGGAATGAAAACCAGCTCAGTGACATCATTAAGGTTACAGACTGGGTTTACATAGATACAAATAACATGCACACATCTACTTCTTCACAGAAATACATGGATTCTTTCCCCCACCCTAAAAGAGTTAATCCTAGTGGCAAATGGCACAACTCAATTCAAGTTCTTATCTGAGTATGTCAATTTTACATGAATAATTAGTTTCTAAAAACCTTCCTTTTATCAATAGGGACATATAATTGATATGAAAAAGTAATTGATCTGAAAATGAAATAATTTGATGAATATAATTCAAATATTTTTAAGGTACCAAAGTACTTCAATCAACTTGGACAAACACTAATCACCAACCTCAGCTTCAACTAGAATCTGCAGACTCTCTGAAAGCATACAATTTATATGTTCTACCTCCTATTCTCTTTGCATGGTTGTGTGGTTTGCAAAGATTTTGGTGACCTCTAGATTGTGGTTTCCCAGCAGGTACTAATGAGATATTTATCTTTCTTCCAGGAAATACCAACCCCAGATCATCATTACTTAGATAAATAGACAATTGTGTGGCTTAAAGAAATAGAAAAGAGCATGTGGCAAGAAGGAAAATTTCCCTTTTTTACAGGAATGAAGCATATTTTCTGAATTAATGTGAAATGCTTCCATCTGTCATCTTTTCTTTTTTAAATTAAAAGTACATTAGCCTAAGCTCACTGCTGCATGTATACCTAATGGAAGAAATAAATCTTTGAACACCCCTAGTACGAATTTGGTTTTGACCTACTCAGCATCTCAAGGATAATGAGTTGAAAAGTTAAAATTCATGGCTCACCCTTTTCTGTTCAGATGTCATCTGAAAATGAAGACATAAGGATAATAATCACTCTTATTATATACCTAACTCTAATTATTGTGTCATGTACTTCAAGATGCTTCTACATAATAATAGTTGTTGATCAACAAAATGTTCCTAATGTATTTCTGAGGGGCATAGTAAATGTATATTTCCAATTTGCATCCACTGGGATAGCCATTTCATCATCCCTAAGAGCTATGGTCAACTGATAGTAGGTATAGCATATGAGTAATGGACACACAAGTGGTATTTTGTGGTGTATAAACTTGCTGTTGGCTTGCCTTTAATTTGGTTGTATTCTATGAGGGTGATAGAATACACTGAAACCTCTGTGTATACTACTGCTTCTACTACTACATACAGAGATGCTTTAAAATTTGGTGTAAAAATTATTTGATGCACCACTAAAAATCGGCATCACATCACATTTGATGGCTCAGTTGCAAACTGCACCCAGTTAAGGAAGATGGCCCGTTTTATTTTCTTTGCAGCTCAATCCCATGAAATCTCCTTCTGTAAAGTGGACATACACAGAACTTCCCCACCTGGCAGTCCTGTGCTGTATTCAGAAAGAATGATTTCCAGTGCTTTTTTTCATGTGTAATCTAGCCAGACTTTCCCATACTAAAGTTATCCTCACAACTCTAGCAAAAGGAGTTTAAAGTTTCACTCTAAAGTCAGCTAGCTGAGCAACCCTGAGTTGGGGTCCAAGGGGAAACCAGTGTGTACGTGTGTTTGAGGTGGGGGGTGGATAATGAGGTTCTGGGTAAGCTGTTCTTTCCTCTCAGAGGAAAAATTCCATTTTTATTTTTTGTATACTTTGAATTTCTACATCATGCTTAGCATGAAGAATAAATTCGGATAGAGTATTGCAAATTAAATTCATTTCAGTTGACATATTACATGATAAAACCGGGGCAAATGTATGGAGTATCCTGTGATGTTTCAATACATATGTACATTATGTCATGTCTGTGTATGGATTGTGTAGTGCTGGCCAGTTAAGCCAGCACATCATGCTAATAACTGCTCACCACTGGCCACCACTGAACTCATCTCTTATGGAGTGGTCACTGAAAAATGATATTCAATAACTGTTAACATGCCACACCTTAGTCACCTTACTATAAGACACTGAAATATTTGGAGGTCTTCAAATATGTATTGTTTGCCAAGCACTCAGGAAATGAGGTGAAAATGTAAACATAAGGCTAAAAGTTGGCTAACAGTTTTTGAACTGAACAAAATCAAGAGTTCAGAGTGTTCAAAAGACCAAACTCAAAAGATATTTTGCAAAATGAGAAAAGGCTAAAAATAGATTTTCCCCCTTAATTATACAAATACTCCCTAATTCAGTTACAAGACTTATTTTAAGGAAATATACTAAAAGTTCCTTAAGTCACTAGGGTATTTAAAAATCAAACAAAAATGTCTTTGATAAAACTGTTACTTCAAGTGATTTTCAACAAATTAATTCAGGTGATTTTGGAAAATAATTATTCTCACTTTAAAAATATCAAAGCTTCACTTCAATATGTATTACATAATTTAATCATTCCTATTTATTAGGTCATTTATTTTTCTCAGGTGAGTCTTTTGAATTATTTATTTATAAAATGCTTGTGACTCATTTCTGTTTTCTATCTCCAAGTCCAATTCTACATATTCAAATATTAAAATGTAAAAAGCTTCTCTTTTAAACAACAAACCAAAAATCACTTAAACTTCTCTAAAAGTTCTTATATGAAAGCAGAAACAGAAGAGCAAATAAATTTAAATAAAAAAACATTATACTTAGATATTTTTATCACTTGCATAGCATGTTTAATTTTTTCATCTTATGTATGGTGTAGGATATTTTTATGAATACTGAATTTCAAATAAGTACATATTATGGTTATATTACACCTATAAAAAACTTGTTAAAAACAACCATGTGGTTGTATTCAAAGGAATTTCAATGTTATCATACTTTGCATGGGCAAAGTCTAAGAGTCTTTGAAGAACTTGCTCTTATTTTTTGTTTTGACACTAATGGGAATTTTCAGTAAAGACTTCAGGTCCAGTTGATGCATGACTCCTGTAGTTCTCCTTAATTGTGTTTGTAAATTCAATAGCTATTATAGAAAGAGACATTCCACATTGCACTCTAAAAAAAATTATTATACCTTCCAAACCATACTTTATTCATTCATAACTTCTGCATGTTTTAAAGCTGTCATGTGGTGAGTAATTCAAAAATGTATTATTTGTCTCTCCTCGACCTTGCAAGGCTTTTTTCTGCCACATGCTCCTTGAATGTTTTGTCTAATGCCAATGGAATTTATTTTTAAAAATGAGGGACATATTTTTGTCTTTGTTTTTGTTTTTGAGTTTAGTTTATTTGGGAGAGGGGGATTGTTTGAAGTCTGGAGCTGGATTCTGTCCTTGGGCTAGAACTCTACCGCTTAGGCCAAAGACCAACTCGTGGCTTTTTCTGAGTAGTTAATTGGCAATAAGGGTCTCACAGACTTTCCTTCCCCAGGCTGGCTTTAAACCAAAATCTTCACATCTGAGCATCCTGAATTGCAGGTATAAGCCACTGGCATTGTATGGAACATACTATGTATGCATTAAAATGGTTCAACATGCAATAATTTAGCTTTGTCATACCATTTAAAGAGACACAGTAATTTAAAACTTTTGAATTGCCATCCTCTACACCCACTCTTATCCATACAGCAATGTATTGTAAGGCATTCTATATGACCCAGGGGAACATTTGGGAGCCTCAGATTCCAATTAACCACGGGATGGTGAAACTAAACAGCTGACATTCTATAGCCATGCGTTCTGAATGGCAGGTCTTTGATGTTACTGTGTTAAGTGGGGTAAATGTGTTTTGACTTACATTTTCAATGTATGTTGACTATACAGGTGATGCCATTTTATGTCTAGCAGCATCTAGAACAGAAACGGAATTTTTTTTTTTTTTGCTTTATTTTGAGATGGCACCATGCTCCCTAGTTGAGGGTGGCTTCAAATTGACAGCCTCCTTTCTCAGACTTAAGATGGTGGAAATGTCAGCATGCGTCACCATGAATTTAATAGAGGCAATGCCCTAAAATTTCAGTGTGTGTGTGTGTGTGTGTGTGTGTGTGTGTGTGTGTGTGTGTGTGTGTGACATGGGGCTTGAACTCTGGGCCTGGGCACTGTCCTTGTGCTCTTTAGCTCAAGGCTCCCACCCTACCTCTTGAGCCATAGCCCACTTCCCATTTTCTAGTGGTTAATTGGAGATAAGAGTCTCACATTTTTTAGTGTCTGAGGTGGTTTTGAACCTCTATCCTCAGATCTCAGCCTCCGGAGTAGGTAGGATTACAGGCCTGAGCCACCCTGCCCAGCTAAAATTTCATATTTTTTGTCTTGCAATCACAAAATGAGACATTAGGGCTGTCTTAAGCTTATATTAGTTGAAACCTGTACAATGGTAACCGAAATAAAGATTTTTCTTTTCTCACCAAGAAATACTGCTAATTAGCCCTCTGTTGGTACATAGTGCCACCTCACTGTTCTTCCTAAAGTGTCCTAATGTATGAAAAAATTTCATACACCGTGTTCCAAAGCTAAGAACTGAAGTTAATGACTCAGGATTTCTTTCATCTCTGCAAACCAAAACTGAAAAGTCACAGATCATCTTCAACCCTGTACATGGAGTCATGTCTTACTTCAGGGCAACTTCTAGAAAATGAGCACTTCCCCAAGGGGAAAGAATGATCCTGATTGGCTAAGTCCATCAGCGATTTAATGTGTGAAACAGGGTTAGTGGATGACCTAAAGACGCCTAGACTGTTATCACATGAAAATAAAGACGGCACAATTACCTCAGGTCTGATTAAGAAAAGGTTTGATCTGAGTTTATTCATTGATATTTTCTCCTGATATGTAAAAATGTGTCCTTGGAATATTTAAATGCTATTTTTGTCCTGTCAAAGCTTCATTGATAAGAAGAAATCACAATGTCAAAATTGGCAGTTAAAATTGAACAGCAAATTTATTACTGTGGACAGTAATGTCCTTTCTCTGATACTTCCATTCCAGTGATAAAATAGTTGTGAATCCAAACATCCAGAACTGAAGAAAATGAGAAATTATCATTCATTTTTGAAAAAACATATTATGCCAATTGCATATCTTAATGACTGCGAGGTGACAGGCACTAGAACTCTAAAATGAGAATTCTGTTTGATGATAATTAATTAAAACCCTGGGTTAATTTTTCATAATTAGCACATTTTAAAAATTATTTCCCCAAAGACAAGTAAAGAAATTTAATTTGTTGATTATGACACTGTCACATGGAAAATTTTATGAACATCACACACACAAAAACATCTCTGGGTAGAAAAATACATTTTCTGGACACAAAATTAGATTGAATACAGTCGTATAAAATTTGACCTTAATTTACTGTCATCAGACTTCACGAAAATAATTGTTGTAAATTAGAAAAGTACACTTTGAGGAATGTTTATTAGAGATACGTTCAAGCTATGTTTAATACTGTAATTCTTATATACCTTAAAATTTAAAACTTTATGACAAGATACTTGTATTAGTATTTGTACTGTATATTTATATTTTATTTATGATCATATTTTATTTATATAAATTGTTATTTATTTTTAAAAAATAATATGATATAAATCATTATTTATACTGTCTTTTCATATATTTTTATTGTAATTAGTAGAAGATTTACATTATATTCACCGGATAGAAAATGCATTATTTCACAACCATTGGTAACCGTTTTCATGTCTTGGTCCCCATTTCCCTCCCCCTATGTCCACCCCTCATCTTCCTTTTCCCCGTTCCCTATGCGATTTCAAAGAACCAAATACACATATACACAATATATCAGATAACAAGATGAAATACTATAACATTATGAGATAACTAAGGACAGCAAAAGAAATGAGAGAAAACATAGTACATTAAGGATAACAATCACTCATATGGCTTTTGTTTCTATATCCTAGAGGTCCTTTCATTCAGTGTCATACTATATGGCCTTATGTATCTAGGTTTTGCTCTATTGTAAATCTCTGCTAAGAGAGCCCAAAGTTTCTACAGATTATGACAAATGAGGGAAACCATTGAGCCTATGTTCCTTTGAGTCTGGCTTACTTCACTTAATATGATTTTTTCTAAGTCTTTCCATTTCCTTACAAATGTAGCAATATCGTTCTTTCTAATAGCAGAATAGAATTCCATTGTGTACAAACACCACATCTTGGTGATCCACTCATCAACTGAGGGGCATCTGGGTTGGTTCCATATCTTTGCTATGGTAAATAGTGCTGCAATGAACATTGTTCTGCTGGTGGATTTAGTATGCCCTTGTTTCTGGAGGATTGAGTAAATGTCAAGTAGTGGAATTGCTAGGTCATAGGGGAGCTCTATGTTTAGTCTTTTGAGGAACTGCCATACTGCTTTCCATAGCGGTTGAACGAGTTTGCACTCCCACCAACAGTGGCCACATCCCCTCCAGCCTCTGTTTTTATTACATTTCTTGATCATGGCCATTCTAACTGGAGTGAGGTGGAATCTTGGAGCTGTTTTGATTTGCATTTCTTTTATGACCAGAGATGTTGAGCATTTCTTCATGTGTCTATAGGCCATTCTTATTTCTTCTTCAAAGAAGACTCTCTTTAAGTCTTTGGCGCATTTTTTAACAGGATGCTTGATTCTTTGGAGATTAGTTTTGGAGTTATTCAATTTTTTGAACTGTTGATATATTTTAGATATGAGGCCTTTGTCCATTGTATGGTTAGTGAAGATCTTCTCCCACTCTGTAGGCTTTCTAGTTAATTTGCTAGCTATGTCCTTTGCCATACAGAAGCTATACAGATTAATGCAGTCCCACTTATCCAAACTTTCTCTGATTTGTTGTGTTTCTGGGTCCTTTTAAGAAAGTTTCAACCTATGCCAAGGAGACATAGTGTATCTCCTATTCCTTCTTGTACAGTATTCAGTGTATCTGCTTTTACCTCAAGATCTTTGATCCATTTGTAGTTAATCCTGGTGCAGTGTGACAAAGAAGGATCCAGTTTTAGTTTTCTGCAGGTGTTTAACCAGTTCTGTCAGCACCACTTGTTGAAAAGGCTGTCTTTCTTCCATTCTATTTTTTGGCTCCCTTATCAAAGATTAGGTGGCCATATATTTTTGGGTTAATATCTGGGTCCTCAGTTCTATTCCATTTGTCTTCAGGCCTATTCTTGTGCCAGTACCAAGCTGTTTTGGTTACTATAGCTCTGTAATAGTCTAAAGTTTGGTAATGAAATTCCTCCTGGGCTGTTCTTTCTGCTAAGAAGTGTTTTTGCTATATGAGGTCTTTTATTATTGCATATGAAATTTTGGATTACCTCTTCTATTTCTTTAAAGAATGACTTTGGGATATTGATGGGTATTGTAATGAATTTGTAGATAGCCCTTGGCAAGATTGCCATTTTCACAAAGTTAATTCTTCCAATCAAGGAGCTTGGGAGGTTTTTCCATTTCCTCAGGTCTGCTTTAATTTCTTTTTTCAGGGTTTAAAGTTTTCATCAAAAAGGTCCTTTACATTCTTAGTTAAGTTAATTCCTAGGTACTTTATTTTCTTTGAGGCTATTGCAAAAGGAATTGCTTTCCTGATTGTTGCCTCATTCCTCTCACTGTTGGCGTAAAGGAAGGCAGTTGATTTTTGAGGGTTAATTTTATACCCTGCTACCCTGCGAAGTTTTGAATATGCTCAAGGAGTTTCTGAGTGGGTTCTATAGGGTTCTTTAAATACAGAATCATGTCATCTACGAGGAGGGAAAGTTTCACTTCCTCTTTTGCTATTTGCTTTCTTCTTGCCTTATTGCTCTGGCTAGGAATTCTAATACTATTTTAAAAAGAAGTGGAGAGTGTGGGCATCCTTGTTTCTTTCCTGATTTTAGAGGGAATGGCTTTAGCTTTTCACCATTAAGTATAATGCTAGCTGTGGGTTTGTCATACACAGCCTTTATTATACTGAGGAATGTTCCATGGATTCCGACTTTCTCCATACCTTTTAGCATAAAGGGGTGTTGGACCTTGTCAAATGCCTTTTCTGCATCTATTGAGACAATCATGTGATTTTTGTCCTTGCTCCTGTTGATGTGTTGAATTATATTAATTGATTTGTGTATGTTGAACCAGCTTTGCATCCCTGTGATGAATCCTGTTCGATCATACTATATATTTTTTGATGGGTACCTGAAGACAGTTAGCCAGTATTTTGTTGCGAAGTTTTGTATCAACATTCATCAAAGAAATGGGTCTATAGTTGTCTTTCTTTGATGAATCGCTGTCTGGTTTTGGGATGAGGGTTATAGTGTCTTCGTAGAATGAGTTTGGTAAAGAGCCTTCGTTTTCAATTTCATTGAAGAGTTTGAGGCGTATTGGTGTGGGTTCTGCTTTGAAGACCTTATAGAATTCAGCTGTGAATCTGTCTGGCCGTGGGCTTTTCTTAGGTGGAAGGTCTCTTATTGCCATTTCTATTTCAGTGCTTGAAATAGGCCTGTTTAGTTGGGTCAGTTCTTCTTGGTTAAGTGTGGGTATATTAATATTGGCTAGGAATTCATCCATTTGTTCTAGATTCTCAAATTTGTTGGCATAAAGGTTTGAAAAGTATTCCCTCATGATGCTCTGGATCTTGGTAATTTCTCTCATGATATTACCATTCTCATCTGTGGTTTTGTTTATTTTGGTGTGCTCCCTTCTTACCTCTTTGGTAATATTTGCTAAAGGTCGGTCAATTTTGTTAATTCTTTCAAAGAACCAACTCCTTTGTTTTTTGGGGGGGTTTTTTGTGTTTTTTTTTTTTTGCCAGTCCTGGGCTTGAGCTCAGGGCCTGAGCATTGTCCTTGGACTTTCTCAAGGCTAGAGCTCTACCACTTGAGCCTCAGCACCACTTCCAGCTTTTTTCTATGAATGTGGTACCGAGTAATCGAACCCAGGTCTTCAGGCATGCTAAGCAAGCACTTTAACCACTAGGCCAAACCCCCGGCCTCCAACTCCTTGTTTTGTTGGTTATTTCTATAGTTGTTTTGGACTCCAATTCATTTAATTCTGCTTCGATTTTAATAATTTGTCTCCTTCTACTGCGATTAAGATTGGTTTGTTGCTCTTTTTCCAAGAGTTTACGGTGTGACATTAAATAGTTGGTTTGCGATTTTTCCAATTTGTTAATGTAAGCACTCAGAGCTCTAAATTTTCTTCTGAGTGCTACCTCTGCTATATCCCAAAGGAGCTGTTATTTTGTGTGCTCCTTGTTGTTGAATTTCATAAACTATTGAATTTCTGTTCTGATCTCCTCGATGACCCATTGGTGATTCAACAATGTGTTGTTCAGTCTCCATGAGTTACAGGGTTTTTGTTTGTGGAGATTGATGTTCAGTTCCAATTTAATGCCCTTGTGGTCTGAGAGAATGCAGGGAATAAATCCAGTGTTTCTGAATCTTCACAAGTTTGCTTTATGCCCTAAAATGTGGTCTATTTCATAAAATATTCCATGTGCTGCTGAAAAAAATGTATATTGTGATATTGCTTGGTGAAAGAATTTGCTGATGTATGTTATATATCGTTGGTCTGTACAGTTGTCCAATTCTGAGGATTCTCTGTTGAGTTTTTGCCTATTTGATTTTTCCATAAGTGAGAGTGTTAAAGTCACCAACAATCACTGTATTTCAATTTATGTGGTTTTTTTAGTGAAAGTAAAGTTTGCTTGATGAAGTTCAGTGCAACAGGATTAGTTGTGTAGATACTGAGGATGTTTATGCCCTCATGGAGGAGAGATACCTTTATTAGCATGTAATAATTTTCTTTGTCTTTTCTCACTAATTTTAATTTGAAGTCTATTTTATCTGATATGTGAATGGAAACTCCAGCCTGTTTATGTGGGTCATTAGTTTGATAAACTTTATTGTGTCCTCTCACTTTCAAAAACTGTTTGTTTTTTGGTCAAGATGTATATCTTGAAGACAGCAGAACGATGGATCTTGCTTTTTGATCCAGCTAGAGACTCTATGCTGTTTAATTGGAGAGTTAAGTCCATTGATATTGAGATTTAGGATTGGAAAATATTTACTAGTTCCTGCCATTTTTAAAAGCTTTCATTAGGGCCTGTAGCTTGACAGTTCTTGCAGTACTTAGCTGGTATGATTTTTAGGTGCCATTTCTTTGTCAGTATCACATTTGTGTTGGTTTTCAATGTGTAAAACATCTTTGAGACTTTTCTCTAATGCTGGTTTGGTTTCTACGTAATGTTGCAACTTTTCCTTGGAATGGAAGATTTTTATTTTTCCCTCAATTATGAATGTGGGCTTGGCTAGGTAGAGAATTCTTTGTTGGTAGTTATTCAACTTAAGGGCATGATATATATCCTTCTAATCTCTTCTTGCTTGCATGGTCTCTGCTGAGAAATCTGTGGTTATTCTGACTGCTTTGTTTTTATAGGTGATTGTTCTCTTCTGCCTGGCTGCTTTTAGGATCCTTTCTTTGGTGTCTATTGATCCTGTAAGGATTATAATGTGGCGGTGGGATGTCCTTTTCTGGTCAAGTCTGTTTGAGGTTCTAAAAGCTTCGTGTATCTGAATGGGCCTGCCCTTCTGGATATTTGGGAAGTTCTCTAAGATGATTCCCTGAAGTATATTTCCAATACCATTGACCTGTTTCTCCAGGACTTCTTCAATACCAATTAGCCTTAAATTAGGTTTCTTAACTGTATCTTGAACCTCCTGAAGCCTTCTCTCTTATTTCTTTTTTTTTTTGCCAGTCCTGGGCTTGAGCTCAGGGCCTGAGCACTGTCCTTGGACTTTCTCAAGGTTAGAGCTCTACCACTTGAGCCTCAGCACCACTTCCAGCTTTTTTCTCTATGTATGTGGTACCAAGGAATTGAACCCGGGTCTTCATGCATGTTAGGCAAGCACTTTAACCACTAGGCCAAACTCCTGGCCCCCTCTCTCTTATTTCTTAGATTTGGTTTGGCTCATTTTCTGTTCTTTTTCTATAACAACTAGATTATCTTCAACCCCAGGGATTCTTTCTTCTGTATTGTCTAACCTGCTATCAATACTTTCTACTTTTTTCTTCATCTCCCTTCCTTCCAGTTGCTCATTTTTGATGTCTTGCATCTCTTGTTTGTGATCCTGTGTGGACTTCTTTAACTCCTTGATTTCCATTTGAGTGTTTAGGTCAGCAGCTTTACTCTCATTGGACATTTGTTGGAGTTTGGTCAGCTTTTTGTTTGTGGATTCTATGAATTCATCCATTTTTCTTTGTAAATCCTTTATTATGGCCTTCTTTATGGCTTCACACCTTCTTTATGGTTTCATCTCATTTAGATATGGCTTCCTTACGTATGTCTTTCTGTATGTTTTCAAACTTTTCATTAATCATGTTTATCAATTGCATTTGTATAGCATTTAGAGGACTTTCCTCTAGTTTTGCCATAGACTGTCCATTTCCTGTTTATATTGGGTGGGAGATGTTATTCCTTAATTTGCCATTTTCTTGAGTTTCTTGTTCTACCCATTTGAAAATGAGAGCAAGTTTAGTACTGCACAAGCTTACAGTTTTTGAGAAATAACCAACCTAGAGCTCTTTAGCTGGCCATACAATAGATGTTTACAATTTTAGATTGATATTATCACTCTCTCTTTTTGTGCACTTACAGACAAATCTAATACCACCACCGGTCACTCTTTTATGACCCCAAAAAACCTCTCAATCGGATCTCTATTGTGTTTAAGTCCCTCTGGATCTACAGTATAATTCACCACCTAGATATACAGTATTGCTCAACAACCTTCCACTGTCGATCCATGCATTATAAAAGTTGAAGGATGAACAGAGGATCAGAGATAGAAAAATAGCACGAAAGATAAGAGGGGAGGTAAGGAAAGAGAAATGTAGGACTGTAAGATTAATATAGTAATGAAGAAAAGTGATAGGGTAAGAATAACAGACCTAAGGTGTTAGAAAGGTAAAATAGTTGAGCACAAAGTTTAGAAGAAATAAGATAAAACTTACAAAAATAAGAAGAGTAATAAGAAGAATATATAAAGAAAAGAGGAAGGTATATATGGAAAAGTTCAATGCTAAAAATTTTAAAAAAAGTAAAATTAAACAACAAAAACAAAGAAAAACATGAAAATGATGGGGGGAGATCCCACACAATTGTGAGTTCTTAGACAAGAAATACTAGAGTTAAGAACCAACAGATTAAAAAGCAGGTGACTGTATCAATAAAAATATCATTTGCATCTAGTTTGTCCCCAATGCTGTTGCTATGTTTCTAGGACTACCACAATGACAGAAGGAAAATGAGGCGGGGGGGGGGGGGGGGGGGAAGGGGACAGGGAGAAGGAATGAATCATAATATTAAAAAGATAAAACAGGTGGAGGTAAAAATGACAAAAAAGTAACAACACATAAAATTCAAATGAGAAAGGTAGAAAAATGGGGGATTTCCTTCAGGAATTTTTTCGGGGGGGAATGGGACATGAAACTTGTGTCTCCACTAAATTCGGAGCTCAGTCAGTTCAAAAAGTCTTTTTCTCTTGCTATTTGACTTTGCGGGTTTTCTGATCAGTTGCTTTTTTGGGCAGAAAAAAAATGGTGATGGAGCTTTGGGTGGCTTTGTTTACCAGAAACGTGGCCCCGCCCAGGGGGAGAAACTTCCACTAGTGCTGGCAAAGCTGCTCTGGGAAAACCTTTGCCCTGTTACTTAATGCACAGCCAGCGCCAATTCTCAGGCTTGGTTTGGCCAGGTCTTTGCCATCAGTCAAAATGGTTCTGCTCTTGGCTTGTGGGGAAAGGGATTCCTTCCCAATGCCATTCTGTGAGCAGAAGTGGAAACTTCCATGGAGGCACTCACAGATAGCTGAACTTTCTGGTTTGTGAAGCTGGCAGGTCCATGCACGGCTGGGTGATGGCTCTGTCTGGCTCTGTCTGGAGCAGGCGGGTCTGCCTAGCAGAGAAGCGCTGTCTGCGCAGGTGCCAGAGGGAAGCTTTGTCTCCTTGGGGCTCTGGCTGGTGCGGCTCCCTGCTGTCTTCTTGCGCCAGTTTTCTGCCTTTCTCCTCTCTGCCTGAGATCTCTGTGGTGCTGAAGCTTACTTAGGATGGATCTTTGGGTATGAACTTTTCCATACGATGCTAGAACTGGTATCTTGGCGAGAGCTCAGAAAGGCTCACCCTGAACCCCCACCATCTTCCCCAGATCTCCCACATATCATGTTTTATATCTCACTTTTAATAGATTCCAGAAAGTGCTTAAAACTCTTGCACATGTATTATAAAACTTTTTCAGATATTTATACCTGAAATGAGTAATGGAGAGATTTATTTAAATGTGAAAACATTATAGTTCCTTTCATGAAGGGTGGCGTTAGTAGATGGGGTATAAAGTCATTCCTCTCTCCTCCCCCTTCTCCTCTTTCCTGCTCACCTCATTCTCCTCTGTCTTTTCCTCTCCTCTTCTTCCCCCTTCTTTGTTCTTTCTCTGTCTCTGTCTTTTCCCCTCTCTACAGTCTCTCATTCTGCTGTTTCTCTTTTGTCATCTCATCCCTCACCCATCCATCTCTGTCTAGCACACAGGTGAAACACTGGACCTTCACAGAAATCCCATCCACACAGGAGCACATACACAGTCAGACGTCTAACCCACAAGCTGCTAACCTACAAGTTAAGGTAACAAATAGCCATTTGGAAAAGAATGCGTCTGATGAACAGGAGCCTGTTTTATCATTCTTTCCTAAAAAAATACCTAATGGTTGTATTGTACTAGGTATTATAAGAAACCTAGCAATGAATGACAGTGAATGGATCTAGACAGTCTCATTACAAATATGACATTTTATACAGGGACTTGAGTGTTCACAGAATTTTGTATCTGGAGGATTTCCTGAGGATTTCCTTGAAGCACAGTATGTAGATTTTTATGATCCCTTAGATATACAGATAGGAAGGTAGGTAGATGGTAGATAGATACATAGATAGATAGATAGATAGATAGATAGATAGATAGATAGATAGAAAAACTATAACATTCATTATACATCTTTAATGCTTAATCTTGAAAAATCCCTGTGTAAGTTGAGCATACATATTAGTAGTGCTTATCTTACAAAATAATTATAAATGCTGATATTTGTTTTCTACATGAAGTAAACATGGCACAAAATCAAGTGAAAAAATAGTTGGATAGCATATACATAAACACCTTCATATAGAAAGAAAGCAGGACTATAGGCTTAGAGTTATTAGGAATAAAGACTTGAGCAACCATTAAAAATATTTGATAGTTATGACTCATATTAGACCTTGGAAGTTCAAAACCTGGCAGCAATAATACAGGATATTCCTGAGTTGTTTCTACAGATGTCCAAGGGAATTTGCAGGAAGCTATTCAAACTTCTATAGTTTGTGTGTGCTGGCATTCTTTTTCTCTTTTTTTCTGTACTGGGGATGGAAGTGAGGGTCTCCATACCAAGCAAATGGTCTACCACCACACTAAAACCTCCAGCTCTGTTTCACTCTATTTTAAAACAAGGCCCTACTATAAAACCCAGTCTGGCCTGGAACTGTTATTCAGCCTCCAGATTATCTGGGGTGAGAAGTATGAGTCACCATATCTGTATCACCTGATACTTCTTTTCAGGAAACAGAAAGAAAAAACAACACACTTCTGAATATGAGGAAATAAAAGTAAAAGATTAGTTGTATATGCAGAGAATATTTTTGTGTCTTTAATATAAATTTTTAATTAAAAGCTGAAACAGAAGATAAGTCATTTCCGTAAAGGTCATCCCAAAGAAATTAAGACTTTTGACTCCAAATCATGTTACATTTTTACCCATAGTTTTGCTATTGTTAAAAAATACACACTTTGGTCCGGTGCTGTGGCTCACTCCTGTAATCGTAGCCACTCTGGGGGCTGAGATCTGAAGATCACAGTTCAAAGCTAGTCTGGGCATTAACAAACACAGTCTTTTATCTTCAATTAACCACCAGAAAACCGGAATTGGGGCTGTGGCTCAAGGGGTATGGAGGCAGCCTTGAGCCGAAGAGATCAAGAACAGCGCCCAGGTACAGAGTCAAAAAAAAATACACACTTCCATTCAATTATTTTTTCCATTTATTTCTATTTGTTAATTTATTATTTTTATCTCTGGTGATAGAACAATTTTAAAAATGCATAATCAGAGCACCAAAACCAGTGAGTGAGTCAATGCCATGATGCCTCCAAAGAATAATTACAGTAAGTATTTTAGCACACAAGTTTAAATTGACAGATCAGATTTATAAAAACTGAAACAGCCAGCTCAAGCTGTCCTAATACTTCCAAAGATGAAAAGAAATGAAAAGGTGCATACCAAACCAAGACCTCTGCGACCCTGCTATCTCCCACATCTGGCCTGTGGTTCTGACACAAAATCTTAGGTGAGATTTTTGAATATGATTCAGTGACCCTGATACACCCAGTGCACACTTAGAAAACACTCTCTATTTTTATCCTAGATACTTAGATAGATGTTTCAATCATTTTTAGGGAGCCATCCCTCATAAATTCAGCAGGCATGGATTTGCCATGAGTGATGTGTCATCCGACAGGGGCCTCTAACAGGCATACATTTTATTTTGGTAACTTTTATTCTAGGAACCATCATTTATGTATTCATTCAGAAACCCATTTGACCAAGCATTCCCTGTGTTTCCTGAATTTCTTCCTTCACCTGGGGATGCATTCCTTGAGGAAGAATTGAATGCATTTTTACTAATGCAAAAACAAATAGTGACAGCAGAAAACAAAGCAAACACTGGCAATGTCCAAGTCCCAAGTGAACTAAAACTAGGGATTATTACATGAAAAGCAGTTCATCTGATCAGTCACAAGAAAGTCCGTGTGGGTTTCGGTGATGTCTCAAGATAAATCGCTAAGCAAAAATTCATTCAATATTTTAACAGCCTGAATAGGAATAAAAGTCTAATTTTTAAAGTTCAATCTAAATAGCTTTCAGACACTGCGAATTAAAATTAGCTAAAAGTTAACCACCTTATCTAAAAGGTATTTCATAACTTAGGTATTGTCATCTATTTAATTCAATTTGTTCATAATTATTTAAATTTTCACTCATTTTTAGTTCTGAAATGATCACTGTGCATTCTTCTCTGCATGTGTAGTACAAAGGTAATCTTACCTTTCTTTAAATTTAATATTTGGTAGACAAGGATGGTAGGAACAAAAGAAAAAGAGGGGGAAGAGGTGACATCGTCACCCTTCTGTTTTTAGCATTATCAAACAAATGTAAAAAACTAATATTTAGCGGACGGGGGATGCATTGATGTTTGCAGATGGAAATGGTTACTGACTGATCTAAGTAGCCATCTAACCCGGGGTTAAAATTGGGAGAGTACATTTCAGAGAGAGAGGTAAGAGAAGAAAGTAATGGTTATGGATTTTATGACCTAATCAGGGTCAATAAGCTTCAGATACTGTAAGAATATTATTTTCTCATCAGCTAAGTACATCATTTTCTAGACTGTTGAAGACAATTGCAAAATGATATTTGAGTATGGATAGGAATTTAAAGTACTAAAATATATTGAATTCCAGGTTAAACTTATATTGCTTTTTCCCATGTATTTATTCAAGTTCTAAATTGTGAAATTATGATAATTTTGAATTTATAGCCTTAGATTTTTACCTGGTGCATCAGAGTGCACTGAGCACGAAAAGGAAAGAGTGCAAAGCAAATATGCCATGAACTTCATCTGCTAAGAGGCAACAAATGCAGTTACTTTACAAAGTCATACTTTCTAAAGACATCTGTCCTGTGATACTGCATCCAAAAGGATTTCTTCTTTAACTACAGTAAATGTTGAGCACACTATACAAATTATCAAAAAACACTAAGTCAAAAGGCCCATAATTGGGGTTCACAGGCTTGTAATTCTAGCAATTCCGGAAGCTGAGATCTGAGGACAATGGTCCAAGGTTTCAAGCCAACCTGGGAGGCAAAGTACACTTACTGAATCCAATAAAGGACTCAGAAAAAGTTGGAAGTGGTGCTGTGGCTCAAGCTAGCTTTAAGTAAAAGCAGCTCAGAGACAGTGCCTAAGCCTAGAGTTCAAGCCTCAGATCCTGGGGCCTGGAGGGAGGGAGCGGGAGGTAACTTACCATTCATAGCCACAGTACTGCTGAATGTGGGCAGTATCATGTGACGGTATCAAACGCATGCATGTGTTTGTATATACAAAATCTCTATGTGTTAAATGGATTTCAAGATTCAGAACTGGAAATGTAAGTTATGAAATAGCTAGCCAGACTGTTCATATTTGACTTTATTTTTATTTTCATTTGATATCTATTTTTTGGCATGACATAAAGTGTTTATTTTATGTAACTCTATATATCTATTTTCAAGGTGAAAATGTACTTTACGTTTTTAATATATTATTATTATTATCTTTACTTAGCTGTAAAAAAGAGTTGCCATTCAATGAAAAAATTTAGAAATATGATACAATTGATCACTATTGTTCTTTTCAACATCTTCTACTCCTCCTATCAACCCACCTTTTCCTCAATTTTTTACTTTGTAGAATATGCATTTAGTTCAATGTCTACATTCTCTTCACTCTTCCTCTCTTCATTTTCCTGCCCCTCCTCGGGATCTTGCCTTTCTTTTGATATTCAATATTCAATATTCCTTAGTAATATTTTAGGTAACTCATTTGTGTGCACTTGCATGCCACCCTAGAGTGCTTACTTATATATCCATAAATTTATTCTAGCTTCCCCATATGAGTGGAAATATGTATCCTTTCCATCTCTAGGCCTGACTTACTGTACTGAACATGATTATTTCCATTTATTGGCAAATGATGTAGTATTACTCTTTCAAACGAACAAGTAAAATTCCATCACACACATGCACACACACACACACACACACACACACACACACACACATACACACCACATTTTCATGATCCATTTGTCCACTGAGGGGCAATTGGTTTGATTCCATATCTTGGCTATGGTAAATAGTGCTACAACGAACATCTATCTGTTTTAATTTGAAATGAGGATAATTTATGTTGGCAGCTAGTCAATTTACATACAATTTTGTAAATGGGAGGTGAGTGTGTCAAATAATAGTGTAAGACTTGATGATCTGTGCATTGCTTCTAGTGGAGAACAGATTAACTGGATGGAGAACAAGCGTTCTTGCCTACATATGGTCCATGCCGTATTCTTTTGATCCCAATGGCCATAATCTCTAGCCCATTATCTGTAGTCAGTACAGTTCACTCATCACAAAAACAGTTCATGGTTCAAATCGCTTTCGAGAAGGATTTGCAGGTTTCAAAGATAGGAGGTAGGTAAGGAAAATTTTATTTTAAAATGCTAAGGATTAATAAAAATCAGTTTAAATGTACAAGTAAATGGAAGTCACTGAAAGAAAACATAGATTAAAAAATTAGAGTGAATTATTGCTCAATCCAGCACAGGAAGAGACTTGAAGGGGATAGCTTCTTTCTGACACATACCCTGAGATGTTGAACACTTCTATTAATTTGTGCTACAGTTTTCATTGTCATATGTATTTTTCCAGGAGCTTGACAATGTATGTCATTTTACACTCTTCCTCCTTATGTTCTCCCTTCTCACAAATACTTTCAACAGGTTCCTTTTTCAATTTTCATGCATACAAAATATTTTAGATTTTACCCACTTGTTAACATGCCAAATTGTTGATAAAATAATAAGATATGCCTTTCATTCCTACACCGCTATGATGTTCTACTATTAGTCAATTTAGGTAAGAATTGTGTCAAAACAGACTCCAGTATTTATGAAGAGAAGTTATAAAGGGAATAAGGTTGTAAAAATAACAATATGTGTTTAGCCTGTATATCTTTGTGTTCATTCTTCAAAATCATATAACTGACGGTATTGAGAACCATAGTTTACAT
The DNA here is from genome assembly GCF_031878675.1 of Megascapheus bottae. NCBI lineage: Eukaryota > Metazoa > Chordata > Mammalia > Rodentia > Geomyidae > Megascapheus > Megascapheus bottae. The sequence continues at coordinate 6,841,247 of NC_143527.1, forward strand.
GAAATAGTTTATGTGCTTTCAAAGAAATAGCACCTCTATGCCTCATATAAAATCCAAACTTTTAGTTTAAGATGTGAATTGGTCAATACAGTGTAGTATATCTAAAGGAAAAAATTAGTTTCAGTTAAATAGGACCCTAACCTCTGTCAAAAACTAGAATTTTTTAAAAAGAACCATTTTGTTGAAATATGAATAACAGAATATATATTTTGTAAGCAGTGTGGAATAATCAGAAAACCATGAGCAATTTATCTCTGCAAAACCTAAAGCATTCAACATACTGTTTGAATTCTTAAATATCATTCCCTTTAATAAGCAGATTTCAAAACTTCTTTTATTCACTTTTTACAAATCAGAACATAACACATGCTCTAAAAGTGTTATCTTCCCTATCTCTTTGATCAGAAAAGTCCTACCCGAGGGTGGTTGGACTCCTGTAGGGAATGTGTAAGTAAAGACCATTTCATGGGGTCAATCACTTGCCATTTCCTACCCTAAATGTTGCAACCATCAAATTGAAAAGGGTAACTTAAGACTTTCTAGCTCTCTATTTCTAAAATGAGGTATTTTGCTTCACTTATGAAATTATCACATCTGTCAAGAGCTGAAGTTTCCTTGTGAAGCAACATAGAGTCTGGCACAAGAATTTCCTGTCCTGACGTTACTGTCGGAAGATGCTAATACAGCGAAGGCAGATGAGTCAGGATCAATACTTAGAAATCGCTGCTGTGTTTTCAAGGATAATAGCTAGTCTTCTGATAAACTTTCCCAATAACATCAGAGATAAAACAACTCACAAGTCACTTTGGGTATTATAATGTACAGAAGCAGGAGGAGGGGACATGAAAGTTTCAAAACAAAGGAAATTTGTACGAGGAAGAGGCACTCAGACCAGATGCGGATAATGAAAGGGATATTATCTCTCACTTACTCCATTATAGCCTGGCAGTGCAAAGGTTCATTTATCAGAATTGCATTATGGGAGGCTGTTTTAAAATATCCAAATGATAGATATTCCCTTCCTGTTTTCAGAATAGATGGCTTACTGTAACTGTGGAAATTACAGCCTTGCTTCAAAAACTTCTGGGAAAATGAGTGATCACAAGGCTTTAAAACCATTTGTCTACTCCTTATGGATTTCTTATCTTTCAAAATTCATTTCATTAAAGGTCTAAGCACTTTTAAAATGTTGAAAATCATGTCTGATAAGCATGATACCTATGCAAAAGTAATGCTTTGGTATTCTAATTGTAATTAAGATATATTCATGTTCAAAAAACATATTGAGAAATCTACTATGTCAGTAGAAATTGATATGCGTAAATTTTCTATAATAGAACTATTTGCATCATAATTAGGCTTTACATCTTAATGGATATTACAAGTATTAGAGTACATCATTATTATATAAATATATTTGCATATATTCATTATTCATTATGAAATATTAAGCACCCACTACCTTACAGAATAAACACTTCTTTTCACTGTACTGTGCAAGTTTCTAAAAGTAAAAATGATTAGCTCACTGACAAACTGTACTTGGTCCCCAAACTTCAGAATTGGTGAAGAACAAATAATATCTAACAAAACATTCTCTATAGATATTACAAAAGTTTACAGTGTATATGAATTAATTTAGGGATGAGGTGCATACACTTTCAGAGAAAATTATTAGATAAATTATGTGATCCCAATATATGGAATTCTGTAACACAATACCTCTCGATAATTCACCTAAAATGGAGCTCTTCTAAATCTTCATTTTTGCCATTGGTCGACAATAATGAAATAATAATTTTTAAATATTATGACATAAACTTACCAAGTTATTTCTAGTGAATAAATAGTTATACTCCAGTTAAACATCTACCAAACTTTTCTCATGGTAAATGTAATCTACCCAGTTGACTATGACGATTTCATAGCCTGGCAATGTATGATAATTAACTGAACCTAGAATTTGCCTTGTGGATCACAGAGAGACTTTAGTGTCCACATACTCATAGCTCGTTTCTTCTATTTGGAGACACCTCCTACTGCTTAGTGTAGCCACAGTTTGTCTATCATTGACTAATATTCTATATTGTGAATATTTCACAAATTCAATGTGGATTTCATGAAGGATAAAACAATTGTTTTTTAAGCTACAATGAAGCCTTTACTTCTATAACAATTGTCAACATTACTATATTTTACCTTCTAAATTATAACTGATTTCTTTACAAGAGCCACTAGAAAGGATTAACAAGGAAACTGCCATGATTTTCATAATCGTATAAGCTTGACTTTCTCTGAACTTCTAGTCAGCGTGCATACTGCTGTTACTTTAGTTTTCTCTTATTAATTAGATGCTAGCCACAATGAGTTTTCACTAAAGTTTTAGTGCAACAAAAGCTATACAAGAAAGGACAGGAAACTGAAGGCATTTCATGCTTGCCTATGAGATTAATTAGGCTACTCGTGTTAGAGATGTGGTTCATGGAATGTAAATATTAATAATTGCCCATAATGCTCACACAAAAAATGCTGGTAGTCAGTACCCCAATTAATTAGAAATAGTGCCTTAGGAGTAACTAGACAGAAACACAGGATCAGAGATACAAACAGCACATGGTCTCCCTGATAGACTTAAAATGTAACAAGACAGGACAAAGTAGATAGGACTTAAGACACCCATGCACAGTGAGACCAAAACACGACAGTCTCAAGATAAAACACCAACCTATAACACCAAAGCACCCCTTCACATGTACATACATAATATGTAGAATGAAAAACACCCAACAGAGGACATTTACTTACTTTGTCCTATTGATTTTAGATGACTCTGTATTCTCTACCTCATTCATGGTGCAAGCATGTGAGCATCTGAAGGACGGTGGGAGGAGGGCACAGAATCAGAGGAGGGAGGTGAAAAGGTACAGCAACGGGGCCCATCAGTTGTACTGGACAGTGATGAACATGAACTCAGCAATTCAAGGACAGTGAGGGGAGAGGGGGGAATGGGAGAGAAAGAGGGAACTGCCCAAACGAAGTCACAGAAAAGAAATGTACATATCACCGAGTCAGTAAGAACGAACTTTATCATTAATGTTCAAAGGATTAAACTTTTTTTCCTTTGTAAAACTTGAAGTCTTTGTATTCTTTGTTCATGCTAAGTCTTGTAACTCAAAATGATGGACAGCATGAGTGTGAATGTAGACAGGATTATGTAATTACTCCATCTCAAGAGAAAAGACAATACTCCAACAGTCAAAGTATAGTTTTGTGAGTTTGCTCTTTTCCTCTAGCTCCTCCATGGATCTTGATTGTGGTCAGAAAAAAAAATCTCTTAATGACATTTGTATATAGTCCAATTAGAGGAGGAAGTTTTACCAGAACATTTTTATATTCCAACTGATTCCTAATTCTCCTCCACATATATTTGGTAATCAAAATCAGAGTGAAAGTGGACTTCTTAATACTTTCACAGTGATTAAAGTGAGAGGCTAGAAGCCATGAATTCAGAAGGAGAAGAACTGTGAGAGACGGGTTTGTGAACTTCTCCACTTTCCAAACAAAAATTGGATTTGAAAAGACATCAAAACATATATGAACACACCAGAGGTTGATTGCATTAGCCATGATCTTCAGAAACACATCAAAGAAAACCTAACAAGAAACTTCAAAAGCCTGTTAGTCTCACTGCAAGCAGCAGTTTGGGGAGAAAGGGCCTGTTAAAGGCCTTATTGAAGAAAATGACAGTATCCATCAAAAACACAAGGAGATTGACCTACAAACCATTTCATGAAAAATATCATCAGAAGAAAATATAACCCTCACCTAGAAATTGAAATAACAACCAAGTTTACTACAGTTGCAAGGGATATAAAGCAGAAACAAAAAAAATATAAAAAGAGTCAGAGGACTTAGTTCACTAAAACAGTGTGCATAAAAGAAAGGTAGCATGGTATATGTTAACAAAGAAACAGAAGAATAATTACACATAGTTTACATGAACTCCTAGAACTCAAGTGACATCAAAAATGATGTAAATTGGATTGTTTGGATTAAAACATATACTGAATAACCAGGACTCTTTTGTGCCCCAAACTATGATTAAAACACTCAGAGCAAGAAAGCCTACATTAACAGAATATAAAGAAAAGATTTGAGTTGTCTTTATGTTATCTTCCAATTTAACCAATATTTTAAAATTGAAAACAACACAATATCTTCCTTCAAATAAATTAAAAGAGCCTACATGATACAGGACAAATATAATCAGGACCAGATGTTTGAGTTCTGAAATGACCTGTACTGACGTGTTGGTGAACACGTTTTTGTATCACCAAACAAAAATACATATACAACATAAGGCAATATGTTAATGCTCCTAACATGTTTGTTATTTTTTTTAACATGGTAGACTAGGTTCAACAGTTTACTAAACAGATTATCTGTTTTTAAAATCCTGGAACTTTCTCCAAGCTGTCAGAGTACTGCCTTATAATAATGACTTAGAGCTGAATTCATCCTCAAGAATTGTAATCCTTTTTAAGAAGCTGCTTTGCTCAAGGCTTTATCCACTCTCCAAGTAAGACCTCTCCATATTCATTGACTGCTTTATTTGCTTATGTCTAGTGCTCTTACTTCAGTTTTATATATATATATATATATATATATATAAAAATATTGTAGGGGCTTCTGGGCTGAAAACTCCCTATTGAATGACCCAGCCCTGTGTTTCAGAATACAGTTCAATTTGTTTCTGTCTTTTCCCCCTGCCCATTTTTTTTTCTCTTCTCAACTTTATAGTCTTTATTTCTGAAAGCAATGCTCAGCAACTCCTCTGCAAATTTATGTTTCAGAGTTTCCCAGAAAATCTGTTCAATGATCATCTCTTAAGAGTGGGCACTGGAACTGATTGCAAAATAAGATTTAAGGGGAGATTATCTAAGATGATCTAATTATGGGAACGATGAGGATCCCCTCTCCACTAAAATGTCCAGAATTAACCATCTCCAGAGAAAGACAATGGACTTTATGTAAAGTCACTGGTGTTTCAAGGCAGGCTGCCTGCAGAACCTCATACATTGGTAATGGAACATATCAAGCCTTTCAGATATTTGAGGAATTAGAAGCTGAACATCAGCTACTTAGGTACCGCTGGAGAATATTGGCTGATCACAAACATGCTGAGGAATGAAACTGTGTAATGTTGAAGTGTTCATGATGTCGAACAAATGGATTTGATGAAAACACGAAGAACAAGTTTTCTAATATAAGACAGGATGTACGCTGTATTGGACCCATTGATAAATTCTGTATGTATCATGGGAGACATTGTTTTCTGCAGTGGAAGGAAAGCATCAATATGACCATAAAAGACAACATTCAGGACCAACGTGCTTGCCATTTTTCCTCCATTCTGAAAAGAACTGACTAAGTTCTTAACGACTAACCTCAAGACAAATGTGTGGATGTGAAGTGGGGTCAAGAGTCTGAAGTTATTCTCAAGTCACTTCTGACATCAAGGGAGCCAGAAGCACGTAGAGCCAGGGTCATTGGAACAATTTTCCTCTACTAATTGTCTTCCTGTACAAAGTATGTGTGCTTTGCTTTTATACCCGGTGGTCCAAATAAGTAATGGCAGTGATTGTCACTTTGTGGTCATTTAAGAAAAATCTCCAATCTGTGAGTGTCAAATGTCATCTGCTCTGTGACTCAAACCTAAAATGAGGTTTGCTTCGCTGCTGACAATAGTTCTGCTAGGTTGCTGCAGAGGAAACCAGAACAAACCCCAAAAAGTATGTATGCTGTCCTTTAATCCAGGCATAGACAATCAGTCAGAAATGGTTCACCAGTGACTGGTAAATAAGAAAAAATATGAGATGAAATATTGGCATTAATTTTTAAAGCTATATTCACAACAAAAATGAGAAAGTTACCCCCTAATTGAAGAATAAGGATAAACTATGAATAGCAAAATTTCAAGATGTGCTGAATCAGAACTCGACAGAGTGTTACAACTTACTCTTACCATGCTCTAGTTTTACAAGGTTGTGTAGCCAGGATATAGACCCCCTGGTGTATTTACAATGAAGATAGTAACTTTTCAGGAGGTCATCTCTATATGCACAAAATTAAAAACAATCTATATAATTGCTCTCAGTAATCAATAAATATTTGCATAATCATTTTTATCACCAAGGTTAGGCTATTTTGTAGGTTACATAAAATGCTAATATCCCTTCTGCTCATTTTAGTTATAAATATATTTACTCCATTAACATTTTTTTCTCTACCAGAAAAAAATCATTTGTATTTCATCTTGATTTTTTTTCATAATAGTTGCAAAACAAAACAAAAAAAAATTCTCCCCTTCAGAGCAAAAGCACACTCCCCTTTTAACATTTCTAAGTATGTGTTTTGTTAACACCCTCATTCGAACTTTTAAGTGGCAGATAATTATTTTAAATACATACCCCGAGACACATTAGAGCAGGAAACCATGAACCCTATGTAAAATGATTCCATATTCTAGTAACACCATTAGCTTTAAATATTTGTTTTATGACTGCAGTCATAATTCCTGACTCTGTAAATTTAACTTGGAGATACTAGAAAGATATTTAAAAACACGTGCTTCACTTTACCAATTTGTAAAATGAGAATGGTACTAGTATCTACCTTACCCACGGTTATGCTATGTAAATGAACTGAGATGGATAAAGAGCCTCTGTGTGTAATGAAAATGACTCATCTGTTGTCATCATTATTCTGATATAACCAGAATCCTGCTATCAGGTTTGATTCTGAGCATCACTTAGACGAGAAGGAAATGGAGTATTATGGATAGCCAGTGACATTCTCAAGGTACCCAGTACATAAATTCCAAGGTCTGCTTTCAAATATGCATTCAGCTGTCATCAGAGCCTGTGAGGGCCTTGCAACCATTCCTGTCATTGCTTTTCATATCTGTTATGGTCCCTGAAAGTTCTAGGTGGATGAAAAATAAGGTATATTTTAATAGGTTAAAAATTAATGCTAGGAATAACTGTGGCACATTTGCATTGGGTAGGAGAAATTTGATTAGAAATTCATCAGTAAAATATTCTACTAGCCACACGGCTGTCTTTTTTTGACAGGAGATTTTATTGGCAGTGTCCAAAGAGCACATAAAGAAAATTGATATCTGGTCTCATAGTCTTGCTTGCTGACCTGTAAACATGGGAATTAATTACAGAAACTATCACATGAAACAGCTTATTCAAGATCTTCAAATGCACTTTGGTAGACAGATTCCTTGGAGTTCTTTTTCTATTTGTCGCTGCCTGTCTCTCTCTCTGTCTCTCTGTCTCTGTCTCTCTGTCTCTGTCTGTCTCTCTGTTTCTCTGTCTCTGTCTCTCTCTGTCTCTGTCTCTCTGTCTCTGTCTCTCTCTCTGTCTCTCTGTCTCTGTCTCTATGTCTATCTCTCTGTCTCTCTGTCTCTCTCTCTGTCTCTCTGTCTCTGTCTCTCTGTCTCCTGTCTCTGTCTGTCTCTCTGTCTCGTCTGTCTCTCTGTCTCTGTCTGTCTCTCTGTCTCTCTGTCTCTGCCTGTCTCTCTGTCACTGTCTCTGTCTCTCCCCCTCTCTCTCTCTGTAGGTTTTCGGCATGATCCCTGATCATTTCTTTCTAGGCTTCTGTTCTACGACTTGAGCCATAGCTCCAGTACCGGGTATTTGGTGGTTAATTGAGGATAAGAGTTTCATGGACTTTCCTTCCAGAGTGACTTCAAATCATAATCCTCAGATCTCAGCCTCACATAGGATCACGGGCATGTACATCTGGCACCAGGCAGCTAAACAAGGTTACATATCTTTTTTCATGTTTTATTTATTTTTGCTTAATGACTAATTATGAAGAAAAGTAAATGTAGTATATTTTATCATTAAATACTAATCACTATCAGTATTATCTAATAGTTACAATAAAAATCATATTGTAAACTTAAAGGTAATCATATCACTTGTAGATTTTGTGTAAGTCAACACATACATAATGATAAATTGCAGGAAGTCAAATTAAATTTAATTTCATACCCAATAAATTGTTTTTCAAGTGATATTTAAAATCTATTTGCATCCTTTTGTTGATTTGGCAATTATAGTTTTATCTAACACTTCGTCTTTTAGGTTTTATTATTGGGTCTCTTTCTATTAAACATTATTTTCAGTACAGAGAATGAGTTCCCAAGTGTAAATTCTGCAAAAAATTTTAACTGTGAGTCGTTGTGAAAATATCAGTGTTTTTAGATCTCACGAGTTTGTCTGGTCTCACTATATTTTTAAACTTTCTTGTTAATATTAAGCAGTTGTATAAGGAAATTATCATTCCATGAGTCAAGTTATGAGTACATTGCTTCTTAACAATGTCTCCACTTCCTTAGCCTTCTGCCTTTATCACCATCCCAACCCTAACCACAAGTTGCATAATTAATTTTTCCATAATTCAGATTGTAGATGACATTATTTTAAAATTATTTTTAACAATGATAAAAATCACTTATAGTACTTATAGTGTCTGTTAGCATATTTTATTTTAAAATAATAGTAATGAGAAATCGCCATTAATTCATACTTAGAAAAACTAATTTTACCCCTTGTCTTTAAACATCTATCACACTTTTATTGAAGAGGATTGCATATTGAGTATTTAAAAACAATATCTAAAGAAGTGATTTTTCTCAATGGAGCACAAGATTAGAAAAAGCACCTACAGCTTCCAAAACAGTTTCATCCTCATTCATCAATAAATATACCAAATGTGGGCCGGGAGTTTTGCCTAGTGGTTAAAGTGCTTGCATGAAGACCCAAGTTCGATTCCCTGGTACCACATAGAGAAAAAAGCCAGAAGTGGTGCTGAGGCTCAAGTGGTAGAGCTCTCGCCTTGAGAAAGTCCAAGGACAGTGCTCAGGCCCTGAGCTCAAGCCCAGGACTGGCAAAAACAAAAACAAAAACAAAAATAAATATACCAAATGTTTTCATCCTACTAAGTCATCAAATTAATTAATCAAAAGTTCTTGTCATAATCATTATGTTTGCAGAAAAGGTTAAAACTTCTTGTAAAATGTGAAAACATAATTTAAAACTCAAACGTATAAAGTGGGGCTGCACTGAAAATATCATCTTCATCTGAACTGTACTGCGAGGACACAATTATTCCTCTGTATGTCAATTTATAAAATAATTAAATTGTCAGTAAAGCTGCATGTACAGGATCAGTCTCCTTTCACACCTGTCACCTTCACACACAAAAAATTCCAAAAATATAATAAGATTTGAAATCAATTAATTTATTAAAATGAGACTAAACTTAGGTTTGTATTTGTTATTAGCATCTGCTCTGAAAGGTATATGTCCAAGTTCACATCATATGTACAAGTTCATCTCAAATATGTGGCCAATGCAGTGAATTTAAACTGACATTCTTTGCCCATTATTGAACTTAGTAGAATTAAAGTAATAATTAAGCTATACTTTGTGCTATAAAGTTTCCTCAGCCAAATAATAATTTGTTATAATATTGACTACAGAGTAGCCCATGAGCATATGTTAGTTTTAATTTGTCTAGTATTAATGATTATCCTTTTTCATATAATGATTCTTATTGTGAACAATAAAAACAAAACAACATAAATAAAATTCTTTTAGTAGTGCAGGGAATGTCTCCTTCTTGTTCATTGTGACTGAATGGATCTTCTTTTTCAATGGCTCCTCTTACAACGAAAGTAATCTAATTATTTCCAGGTACTGGTAGATCATGTCTGCAATCCTTGCTACTCTTGAGGGAGAGATCTGATCATCATGATTTAAAGCCAGCCCAGGCAGAAAATTCCTTGGGACTCTTATTCCCAATCAATCACCAAAGAGCCAGAGATAGAGTTATGGCTCAAGTAGTTTGATAGCCTTAAGCAAGTTGATAAACAGCCTGTAGGCTGTAAGTTCAAGACCCAGGACCAGTACAAAGAGAAAAAATATATATTATAGGACTTTAGATAAACAAAATAACCTGTATGGCATGGCACATATCTCTATCTTCTGCCCAGGTGCTGTTAGTAGCCAATTGGAACACCCAGGGCATATGTCTAGAAAGAAGTTGAAATTAAAGCTAATGATGTTTTGTTCAGCAGCTATTTTCTGTCAGGCTTCAGTGGTCCATAAATCCTTTTATATGAGATTGTGGTATGGGTTGTACATTCAGTTAGATAGTATGCTATGTGTCACATTGTGTATTAAATATACCTATCTATCTTGGCAAATACTACCCTATATTTTTGGAAGTTACTCAAGGTAGCAGAGAAACATTGTTTCTATCCTGTATAATCTCAGCAGCAGATTTCAATATAGGCATTATTTATTTTCTTCTTTTCATATATTTTTATTGTAATTAATAGAAGGGTTACATGATATTTGCCAGATACATGGTGCATCAATTCCCATATATTGATACCCTTTCACATGTCTTGATCAACATTTCCCTCCCCCCCACCCCCACCCCTCATCTTGTTTTCCCCCTTCCCTATCCAATTTCAAATAACCAAATACAAATATATCTGACATATCAGATAAAAAAGTGAGATACTGTAACAATATGAGATAACCAAGGGACAGCAAAAGAGATGAGAGATAACATACTACCTTAAGAACAACAATCACTCATTATATGGCTTATGTTTCTATATCCTAGAGATCCTTTCATTTAGCGTCTTACTATATGGCCTTCTGTAACAAGGTTTTGCTCTATTGCAAATCTCCGCTAGGAGAGCCCAAGTTTTCTACTGATTATGACAAATGAGGGAAACCATTGAGCCTAAGTTCCTTTGAGTCTGGCTTACTTCACTTAATATGATCTTTTCTAAGTCTTTCCATTTCCTAACAAATGGGGCAATGTCATTCTTTCTGACAGCAGCATAGAATTCCATTGTGTATATGTACCACATCTTGTGATCCACTCATCAACTGAGGGACATCTAGGTTGGTTCCATATCTTTGCTATGGTAAATAGTGCTGCAATGAACATTGTTGTGCTGGTGGATTTAGTATGTCTTTGTTTCTGGATGATTGGGTAAAATGCCAAGTAGTGGAATTGCTGGGTCAAAGGGGAGTTCTATGTTTAGTCTTTTGAGGAACTGCCATACTGCTTTCCATAGTGGTTGAAAGAGTTTGCACTCCCACAAACAGTGTAGTAGTGATCCCTCCTGGCCACATCCCCTCCAGTATCTGTTGTTATTAGTTTTCTTGATCCTGGCTATTCTAACTGGAGTGAGGTGGAATCTTAGAGTTGTTTTGATTTGCATTTCATTTATGACCAGAGATGTCGAGCATTTCTTCATGTGTATATAGGCCATTTGGAAGGGTAGCAGGGTATAAAATTAACCCTGAAAGATCAACTGCCTTCCTCTACGATAAACGCTGAGAGGAATGAGGCAACAATCAGGAAAGCAACTCCTTTTGCAATAGCCTCAAAAAAAATAAAGAACCTAGGAATTAGCTTAACTAAGAATGTAAAGGAAATTTTAGATGAAAACTTTAAAAACCTGAAAAAAGGAAATTAAAGCAGAACTGAGGAAATGGAAAAACCTCCCATGCTCCTGGATTGGAAGAATCGATATCGTGAAAATGACAATCTTTCCAAGAGCTATCTACAAATTCAACGCAATACCCATCAATATCCCAATGTCTTTCTTTAAAGAAATAGAAGAGGCAATCCAAAATTTCATATGGAATAATAAAAGACCTCGTATAGCAAAAACACTTCTTAGCTCAGGAGGAATTTCAATACCAAACTTTAGACTCTATTACAGAGCTATTATTATGAAAACAGCTTGGTACTGGCACAAGAACAGGCCTGAAGACCAATGGAATAGAACTGAAGACCCAGATATTAAACCACAGACCTATGGTCACCTAATCTTTGACAAGGGAGCCAAAAAAATAGAATGGAAGAAAGACAGCCTCTTTAACAAGTTGTGCTGGCAGAACTGGTTAAGCACATGCAGAAAACTAAAGTTGGATCCTTCTTTGTCACCCTGTACTTGAATTAACTCCAAATGGATCAAAGACCTAGAGGTAAAAGCTGACACACTGAAAACTTTACAGGAAGGAATAGGAGATACACTAGGCCTCCTTGGCGCAGATAGAAACTTTCTTAATAAGGACCAAGAATCACAACAAATCAGAGAAAGGCTGGATAAGTGGGACTGCATTAAACTGCAGAGCTTTTGTATGGCAAAGGACATAGCTAGTAAACTAATTAGGAAGCCTACAGAGTGGGAGAAGATCTTCACCAACCATACAACAAGCAAAGGCCTCATATCTAAAATATATCAACAGCTCAAAAAATTGAATCACTCCAAAACTAATCTCCAAAGTAACAACCATCCCATTAAAAGATGGGCCAAAGACTTAAAGAGAGTCTTCTGAGAAGAAGAAACAAAAATGGCCTATAGACACATGCATTATTTACTTTCATTTCTAAGTTCCACATTTTATTACAGCAGGAATGCAAAGATGTTCAGATGTAGTTTCATATTGAATCAATTTATTTCAATATCTTAAACTGTTCTTCCTCCAATTGAAGCAAGCTTTATAATTTCTCAATTTTAGAAATTACTCAATTTTTAGAAATTTCTTAATTTTTAGAAATGTTGTAAAGCATAGACTCACTTGTTTAGATAGAATCACTAATAAAGCTTTCTAAAAACAAAAACTTTTAAAGAAAATAACCTATAAACAGCTAATGTATCCATTTGAGAATTATTTGCATGGTAGCTGAAATATTTTCTTGGATGAGAAAAAAATGCCATGCTCATGTTCCATTGGCCTACCACCTTATCAAATGCAAGATCTTCATTCCAGAGGTAAATTCAATGGTGTTGAAGTTTGTATACCAAATATCATAGTATTTCCATGGAACATAATATCTGAACCACATAACAATATGTAACATGCATTAAGTAGAGACAATGACAGAGAAATGTATTGAGAGCATTGTGGGCAAACAGTCTTGAATTGGCCAACTTGGTTTACATGCCAGATACTGTTCTTAAGGGCAAACTTTCTTTTCTATCTTTTATTATATCCTTTTTATTTAATGGATGATAACTTTTATCCTTGTACAAGAAGAATTGTGAACATTACAGAACATTTATTTTGCAAATGCTGAGGGGTTTTCTAGACATGACAGATGAAGTGCTTTCATTGTTCAGTGAAGGAGACAAAAATTAACCCCTGATAGCAACGCTCTACAAAGACAGAAGGAAGGCTTTATGCTCTGAGACCCCAGCCTCAATATCCAGAACATGTCCTTGTTATTTTCCTTCTCATCTTCTGCTATCTTCATATGATTTGAATTTGTGTTTTATTCTCAGTGAAAGTGATTCTAAAAGCTGAAAAACAAAATCTTAATAACTAGCTAAGTCAGAGAACAAAAAAGAAAGACAGAAAGAAATGAAGAAAGAAAGAAAGAAAGAAAGAAAGAAAGAAAGAAAGAAAGGAAGAAAGGAAGGAAGAAGGAAAGAAAAAGAAAGGAAGAAAGAAAGAAAGAAAGAAAGAAAGAAAGAAAGAAAGAAAGAAAGAAAGAAAGGGAAACCTATCAACCGAGGAGGGAAACGAAGATATAAAACAGAACAACATTTACAAGAACTTGATTACCTACATCATTTGGCATCAGATCTGCAGCAGTTTCAAGGTTGCTCTTTTGACAACAAATCAGAGAAAGGCTGGATAAGTGGGACTGCATTAAACTGCAGAGCTTTTCTATGGAAAAGGACATAGCTAGTAAATTAATTAGAAAGCCTACAGAATGGGAGATCTTCACCAACCATACAAAGGACAAAGCCTCATATCTAAACTATATCAACAGCTCAAAAAATTGAATCACTCCAAAACTAATCTCCAAAGTAACAATCATCCCATTAAAAGATGGGCCAAAGACTTAAAAGAGTCTTCTCTGAAGAAGAAACAAAAATGGCCTAGAGACTCATGAAGAAATGCTCAACAACTCTGGTCATAAAAGAAATGCAAATCAAAACAACTCCAAGATTCCACCTCACTCCAGTTAGAATGGCCAGGATCAGGAAAACTAACAACAACAGATGCTGGAGGGGATGTGGCCAGGAGGGATCACTACTACACTGTTTGTGGGAGTGCAAACTCGTTCAACCACTATGGAAAGCAGTGTGACAATTCCTCAAAAGACTAAACATAGAGCTCCCCTATGACCCAGCAATTCCACTACTAGGCATTTACCCAATTGTCCAAAAACAAGGGCATACTAAATCGACTAGCACAATGATGTTCATTGCAGCACTATTCACCATAGCAAAGATATGGAACCAACCCAGATGTCCCTCAATTGATGAGTGGATCACAAGATGTCGTATTTGTACACAATGGAATTCTATGCTCCTGTCAGAAAGAATGACATTGCCCCATTTGTTAGGAAATGGAAAGACTTAGAAAAGATCATATTAAGTGAAATAAGCCAGACTCAAAGGAACTTAGGCTCAATGGTTTCCCTCATTTGTCATAATCAGTGGAAAACTTGGGTTCTCATAGCAGAGATTTGCAATAGAGCAAAACCTTGATACATAAGGCCATATAGTATGACACTAAATGAAAGGACCTCTAGGATACAGAAACAAAAGCCATATAGTGAGTGATTATTGTCCTTAATGTACTATGTTATCTCTCATCTCTTTTGCTGTCCCTTGGTAATCTCATATTGTTACAGTATCTCACTTTGTTATCTGATATATTTGATATATTTGTGTTTTGTTATTTGAAATTGGATAGGGAAGGGGGAAAACAAGATGAGAGGTGGGGGTGGTGGGAGGGAAATGGGGACTAAGACTTGATAAAGGGTATCAATGTATGTGAATTAATGCACATTCTATCTGGCAAATATAATGTACCCCTTCTCTTAATTACAATAAAAATATATGAAAAAATGAGAATAGAGGGTTAGTTAAATAGAATTTTCAATAATTTTTGAAGTACGTTATTTCACATTTAAATGTGACAATGTTAAAAGTGGCATATGCTTATCCTTCACTATATCATGTTTTTCCTATTACAGCTTCACTATATCAAGCATTTTATTATTTTATTTTTTTAAACATGTCTAATTCTGTATCCTGGAGTTTTCCCTATATGGTGTAATTTTGTGGTGTATACAGGTATTCATATACGATTTTAAGTATTTTTGCCTAAAATTTTTAAAAACAGTATTAAAAAAGAAAATTGTTAGAGTTAATAAGAGAGTGGGAAAGGTTTATAGGATAGTGGGGAAGGTTTATAAAGACCTAAGACATATAAATAATAAAATATATGTAATATTGGTACTTTACATGTTTTTGTCTATTGCGAGGGATCTCTGGAATGTAACTCCTGGGATGGGTGAGGGATTTCTGTTTATCCCTTCTGAATATCTAGGCTAGTTATGTATCTCTATACATTAAGTTATCTAAAGGTCATCTTCCATTTGATATATTGTATAATTATTTAATTTAGATGATATATCAGCCGTGGCGAGAAGATAAAATTAGGATCAGAAAGGAATTGATCTGATGTCTGTAACTTATTCACATTTTCCAGTATTTAGCTTCCTGTGAAAAGCTCCAAATGTGAAGAACCTTGACTAAACATGATCTGGCCTTAAGCTGATTATGTGAACCTTAAATGAATGAAAGTCCCTTGGCTTCGGGGGACACAACTCACCTTTTGCTGGGCACTGGGAGGGGTTCCTTCTCCTGAATGTTGGAGCTGGGGTATGCTCCCTGGCAATTGATGACTGATAGTGCATTATGAACAAAGTGTTTTAAACACAGGGTTCTTCCTAAAATTCCTGTTTTCCCAAGGAAGACAAAGTACTTGCAAATGTGACACAGATTGGATATCAGAATTTCTAATGGATTTTTTAAAAAAACTAATGAGACACATGTTCGTCAAAAAGCAGTGATCTTTATCAAAATAGAGGAGGTACAGAACCCAGAATGATATTTTTAATGTTGTTACATCTCTCTGTTTTGTTTTTCTAATACTGAAGGTTTGAATGTATACTCATCGTCTTTGGACACTCTGAGTATGCAACAATCACAATGATGACCAGAAAAAAAAACAAACAACATAGGCTTTCCCTGTGTTTTAGCTGTATGGAATTCTGATGTTATCTCTCATGGAGCTTGGCCACTCTTCCAAGTCTGATATAGAATGCAACAATACCTCCTGTCCATGGCACCCCAGCCACAGCCACAGTTGAGTCTTCCAGGCCGCCCCTTGCTCTTGACCAAGTACAAATTCAGTTTCCTGCCATCCCTTGCATAGCATCAACCGCTGCAATCACTCACAGATTTCAGGAAATCGCTACAATTATGACCGTGATTTTATCACAAAAGGACCTAAATCATTAAGAGTCAAAGGGAGAGGCCGTAGAAATGGTCATAGCAAGTGACAGACATGGAATTGTTTTTCTTATGAGGTCAAGGAAAGTCCCTCACAGTACTGTGACAGGTAATAATCAAGGCGTGGCTCACCTATGGTTCAATGATAAAAGCAATTACTTAGGTTTTCATGACAAAGGCAAAATTAACTGAGTCCTTTACTCTAATCTTATGCACAATGTCTGCTTTTTGTCTTCGTATGTTGAGTTGTCACCGTAGATTCAATTTACCAATACCATAACCAGGTTGCTGGTCTTTGTGGCATGTCCAGTCGCCACAATAAATAGCTCCATTGTTTAAACAATCTAGGGCCGCTCAATAGTCAGCAGGGCCCCACATTAATATTAAATATACCTTTATCATGCTGGACATTGGAAAGAGGGCACAGCTGTTTCCCAAGAAGGAGGAATAAAACCCAGCTTAGTTTTTGATCACAGATATTTGGATGCCCAAGGAGCAGAGTAAGAGGAAAGCCAATTAACTTATTTTCTGTTTTCTTATTTGATGTTGAAGCAAGATTGGTGAACTTCAGTACTCTTGCAGAGTGTCACTTGGTGATTGGATCTATTACAGTTAGTAGTTACCCCAGTCTGTTAATGCTCTAAACTTTAGTATGATAAGGTTCACTACACACACATTAAAGTCCATCTTCCTGTGTAGTTAAAACCATTCCTGCAGTGTTTCTAACATCCAATATTATGGAAATGTTATATGATTGTTGTTAGCCTGTGTTGTTTCGAGGAAATAACAATAGACAATATCTGTATATATCAGTAAATTTGTATTGGGAGTGTGGTATTTTGGTCAGCAATTGGTCATATAACAGATGAAGGACCCATGGATGTACATGATAGAAAATACAATAAGTTTCTACATACATCTGCATCTCAGACCAAAACTTATCTCACAAATCTTTAGATGACGTCCCCAACTGATCTCAGCATCTTCCCTTCATCCACTCCTGAAAAAGTTCTGATGTCTCTCTGTCAGTGACTTCCCTGCCTGTAGATAACTCACATATCCACCATCCTAGCTGCTTCGATTCTTCTTTCCTAATGCCTTGCCAAATATGCAGCCTGTAACTCACACCTCATCCTTCTCATCCCCATATTTCCATGAAACAAGGGCCTTGTTGCTCAAGGATCTGTTCCTAGCTCATCCTGATGCATAAAATGTCAGACTTCTGACTTGGTAAGTTCCTCTTTGGCTTATTAAAACAGAATTTCCACAGGCTTATTATTCCACATTTTCATCTACAGTTTATTAATATTAGATGAATGTTTTCCTTCTTTTATATTAACTTGATATTTATGTATGTTTCAATGTTTTATTATTAGGAGTCCATTAGATGTTTTTCACGCAAGGTGACTTCTACACTTCCCATACATATGCTGCACATATAATCAGATAAGTACCTGGAATATGTTAGTCCTTGCTACATGTTTGTATCTTTAGTTTCCTAATTCCAGAACACCAAGGACCAAATATAGTTTATCCTTTATAGTTCACTAAAAATGGAATCAGCCAAAACCCAATCAAACAATGTCCTCTTGAGCATAGATGTTTGTTATAACAAAACAGGAATAAAACTGAAAGATTGTTTAATTTACAGTGTTAACTACAGAAAGCATAAGACAGGTACAACTTTCCATGTATATGTGCATACGTCAGGAGGTGCACCAAGTGTAAACAAATATATCAATGTATTTCAACATTCTCTCTTACTGATGATAAAGTCTTCCCCTTAAACAATGAAAAATCACTTAGCAATTCTAACTTGAAGCTAAGGATTCATATGGCATGAAATTCTCCTTATCTTCTAGTGTATCTCTGAAAATGCTTATATTTAGTGTTTTCTACTCAACATCACAAATTCATGCATACCAGCTGGTCTGGGACATCCAACTGCAGTATATCACACATTGACATCTGTGAAAACAACAGAAGTAGAAAGGTCTCTCACATTTTTCTGCTGAGTTTGGGCAGTCATTGTGACATATTTCTGACAGTACTTTAAGGGATATCTTAAGATCTTCAGTTAAAATATGCCATCCTTACCCTGGAAGAAAGGAATATTCATATCTCAGTAGTCACATGACCAAACTGGTCTTGCTAACTTATCTTGTATTTGTGGGCATGAGGCAGTGTTTTTAAACAATTCTCCACCGCCATCCATTTTTTTAAAATCAAACTCAACAGGAAAAAATGTACATAGTATCTATGTCTTTGTTTCTTGATATCTAAAGATGTACTTATGACAAAAAAATACATACATTTTTTCTCAATCATGTCTTTGCTATAGAAACAGCCAAGAACCTAGCAATGCACAAAAGAATGTTTTATTCTGCTTCAATAGTAATGTGTTCAGAGGAGTAAAATATAAAGAAAAGATTTATTGTGTAGAATATATGGTACGTAACAAAGGAAAAATCATACCATACATAATTTCTATATCAGAAATTGGTTTATGAAGTGTGGCTCACTTTCATGCTTTTCTTTCTCATGCAGCTCTTTTCTACTCCGTCCTGTCTTTCAATCTAAGCAAGTCCAAGTCTTTTAACCAGTGAGTCTGGAATTTTTGCTTCACAACTTTTTCATTGATTTTTTTTCACATTGGATTTCAGGCCACAAGTAGAAATGCCAGTGAATCATCTGTATTTTACTCATAATTTTCTACATAGTGTGTCACTATTTCTCCTGTCCTTTGATTGTTGTGGTCAGCCTCTCCTAGATTGTGACTTTTTATAGTTTTTACTGACTGATGAGTTAAAAAGAGGAACTTAAACATCCATATGGATTCTGATAATGGATATTAAAATGGTAGAGTCATTGAAACCAGAACTAAATCACCCAATCATTCACAAAAAAGCAAATAATAGGACAGAAATAGCCAATCTAGTGCTTTTGAAGAGACTGCCTTAGCCCTAAGCAATGTTTTTGAGAAGAGGTAATAAGCTAAATTCCTTCCATTCTGGTTCTTATATGAAGGATTCTACATAAATCCAACCCAGTAATATAGATTCAATTCAGTTCAATCCCCATCTGTTGTCAATACTTCTATTTTCTTTGCAGTGGCTTGTCCCTTGAAGAATATTAGTAATGTAAACCAGCTAATCCCACACATGTTAGGAGGAAAGATTTCTTTTAGGGTTAGATGTTTTATTTTTCATCACTCTGACACAATACCAAAGGGGAAAAGTCATGACAGGAGGAGTAATTTATTCTACTCAACGTTTCAGAGACTTCAGTCCATCATGGTAAGAGGGCGGGGCTTGTATCCCAGCATATCCCTACTGAGTGGTGGTAGGAAAGATGCGAATGAATGATCCTTCCAAATCAGGTGTCCCCGATGGCAGCTCACCTTCATCAGGACACAATTCTATCACTCTGCAGTCTGTACAAATTTTGAGTCCATCCTTGAATTAAAAAATATATTAGGTAAGGATGGCATAATTTTATGCTCTCTGAAATACACGTGTGTGTGTGTGTGTGTGTGTACGTACATACGTACATATATTCTCTTTATACATTTCTGAGTTGTGGGACATCTAAGCTGTCACCATAGTTTGTCAATTGTAGAAAATATACCAGATGTTGGAAATTTATTTGCTTTTTTTTCCCCGAGAAAATTCTGATAATGAAAATGCCTGTTTTGTTTCCCTCCATAACTGGAATGAAAGAATTCTACCAACATACCCAGTTACTTCTGTTGAGATGAATTCTCATGTCTCTACCACAACCAAGGTATCTGGTGTCATAATCTAACTGAGGTTAGGTAGCATCCTGCACAGTTATATTATTCAGGCATGCAATCTTGTATCCAGTATTGGTTCAGAAGTGGTTTGTGGACTGGGTTCCGTGCTGATCTCAAACCCCCAAACTCCTAAGATTCTCCTCTGCATTACATAAAATGGTAGGCTTGAAGCATTCTATCTAGCTATTATCTTTTTTTTTATCCTAACACTTTTTTTTGCCAGTCCTGGGCTTGAGCTCAGGGCCTGAGCACTGTCCTTGGACTTTCTCAAGGCTAGAGCTCTACCACTTGAGCCTCAGCACCACTTCCAGCTTTTTGCTATGTATGTGGGGTACCGAGGAATCGAACCGGGTCTTTGTGCATGCTAGGCAAGCACTCTACCACTAGGCCAAACTCCCGGCCCATAGCTATTATTCTTTATGGCAGGTAATTTCTCATATTGTGTTTATACTAGAATCATGTAATTCACTATGTACTAAAACCATGGAATTCTTGGTGATTCCTAAGATTTGAGTTACAGGGGCAATTCATTCCAGTGACTGACCTCCAGACAGCATCTAATAATGAGCATATGTCCAGAGAGTCATAGCAGAACGTCACAATAGATCAATAGCTATGTACATAGGGCCTAATAAAATGAACTCCAAGATACCCTAACAAGAGAGCTTCTTTGTGATTGCTTGTAAGGTAATGTGTGAAGTTATTTGTATTTTCGTTGTTTTTCTTTCCCTTTGGTTTGTCCTTTTTTTGTGACTATTTTTGATTGCGGTACTCCGTTTCTTATATATATGTTAGTCTGATTTGGGGAAGGAAAGGTGAATAACAAAATGCTGAGACAAAGGACAAAGTATAAAAGATACACTATGCACAAGACACTATGTTGAAAATGAACTTTACAAGTTGGTGAGAATGGGAGTCAGGGGGATGGGAAGTGAGAGAAAACAAAGAAGCAGGTTCAATTTATGAATTAATATATCTTGATCAATTCAAAACTCAAATCATGTTCAAGAGAATGGGTACTGTGTTAAGATTTATTGGTACATCAGCAAATGGAGCTAAGGATCACAAGGGGCACAGAAGTGCATCATGCCAAGAAATACATTAAAATGCCAACTAAAATTGGGATAGTTATTTCTTGCCTTTGTTGTGACCTCAAAATTTCTGATATCACTTGACATAATAAAACCAGCAAATAAACATATTTATATAGCATTCTTATTTGAAAGGTTTCCATAAAATCTCCCGCAGTAGAAGTTTGATGGCACTAAGCTCAATAAAAGAACACAGAAATAAATCACATAAGGAAGGGGGAGAGATTCAGATTGAAAATATACCAAGTTATTTCATTTTATGGAATAGAACATAGAATATTATGGACAATTTAAGTACCTTTAAGATCTATCTGATAGGTTTCTAAACCCATATCTGAATATCCATATTATTTTTTTAAAAAAACATTTAGGAAGTACTGAGAGGGCCAGCAGGTTTGATTTTCAAGAACTTAATATTCTTACCTAGAAGAAAACACCAGAGCTACTGTGTTTAATATGGTCAGCTTTTCAATATTTTAGCAGAATCACCTCATACTCCAGAGAAATCATATTCTTTATGGATTCCATAAAGGGTGTCATTTTTAAGAGCACAATTTCAAAAGGCAATATGAGAATATAGTAATGTGACAAAACCTTTCTAGGATATTCAGATTGTCTACTAAATCTCAGAGGGGCTGAATAGAGGTCAACATTTATACAATATTTATAATGAGAGGCCCAAGAAACATCTTTTCACTATTACATTTCATGTACATCACTGTATTACCCACTAGGAATCTGACACTTTCAATGACTGAGATATTCCTGCTTCAACCTCAAACTGGAAATCAAAAGGCTTGACTAAGAGTATGAAATTCATATATAAGTATATTTTACAACTGGAGTGTAAAAGATGTCTTGCAATTTAATATCTTTATTCATTTATCAGTCACAAGTATCTGGTCCTTTTCTCATAAGAAAGCAGTTCTTAGAAATTCCAATAACACAAATGCCACAAATATGACTTGTAATTTGACACGTTACCATATTTACTTTAAAATTAAACTCAAATTCAGTGACTTATCTTGTGATTGTTATGTATTTACTCTTTATGAACCCAGAGTATGGAGTTCTGGATTTTGAACAGGTATATACTCCTCTCACATCTACCACTCTGAAAGCATTTGTCTATGATATTCTGAATGTTACATTTCCCCTATAATGAGATGATATTCAGTTCTACATATAGAAGACACGAGGACAATGTGAAGATACAAAGTTCATAGAGTCCTGTTTCATTTTAAAGAATCGATTCAAGGGCAATGATAATTACCTTTATCTTAAATCAAAAATTCCTGAATGTGCCTGGGTGGAAAGCCAGCTGCACAGGAATTCTTTGGAATGGTTCTTAACCATTCATACAAAGGAGAGTGACAAAAAATAAGTCTTCCATTTTAATAATCAAAATCAACACTGCTTCCTATGGACACAAATGTAACATTTCAATTTCAGGGTAAAATGAACATACAACTAAATGTTCTCATCCAGTGGCTCGTGGCCTTGAACAGCCAGGCTGTCAGGATCTCATAATTGTAGGGGTATCTTACATGTTTACTGGCTGGCATGATTGGCAAACATTACTTATTACAGAGAGTATCTTTATTAACATTACTGAATGCTCCAAAAGAAATCATTCACAGCTTATGCTGATTAAAAATATGAAGTGTCCATGGCTCATCAAAATGCCTTCATGCCACTGTTTTTACATCTCTCCATGCAAGAAACTTAGCAAATATAATTAGCACTTAATGAACATCACAATTCTGGCAGACACTACTACGTTTTGAATATGGATTTTCCTCTCTGAAACTCTGTGTGGAGTATAATCCCAATAGTGAGGTAATGACATAGTAGATGTTTAATCGGGGTGTGTTTAAAAAGCAGAGCCCATCAGGATCTCAAGATTATGTTGTCCTTCTGGACAACTTTATACTAAGTAGGAAACCAGGAAAACTAAGCCTGTGTATGTTCTGTTGATATCTGATCAATTAATCAAGCAAAAAGGCAAGGAACCTTGAATTTGTTCCTGCAAACCCATGATCCAGCATGAACCTCTCTCTTCTGAAAGGTTCTGGAATTTACAGGGTTTTATCATGCCTCAAATTCACAAGCATGTCTTTAACCCACGATGGTGAGGTGGAAAGGTCAGAGAAACATCACTGATTGCAATAAATTGCCCTCTGACCTGTAAGGGGGTGGGGGGATAGGTCAGAGCAGCCCTGAGCTGTGGTTACAAGTTACGTTCCCTGTTGAAGCCTGTTAGAGTGCTGCCCTATCATGTATGCCATGCATGTGTTCTCCATATGCTCTCCAGAGTGGGTTGTGTATGCCTCAGTATCAATCCTCTGTGTACAGCATATGGTTCTTTGATGGCATGTAATTGGAAATGACAGGCTGTTTCAGGATGCTCCCTCACGAATGTCATGAATAATGCATTCGAGCAAAGGTACAATCAGTGTCATTTACGTCTTCAGCCTCCAGAGAGACAACAGAAGCCCGCAGAAGAAGAACCGGTTACCTATCCCATGTTTCAAATGGCCATTCTCTTTCAAATACCGTTCTCCATTAGTTACTTTTTTTTTTTGATGGCAAGGTTATAATTTTCATCATAGGAAAAAAAATTACAGGAAATACAACCCTTCTGTAATTGAAGTTAAATATAGTTTATCACCCAAGCTTAAATTCAGAAAATCAAACAAAATATTGCTATGTGGTATCCAAATGTGTATTTATAAATGAGTAAAATATTGTGGTAAACTTTACTATTTTAGGACTCTCTGTGAAATGCTTCACAATGAATTATTGATGTCATTGTTAGATTGCTGCGGATATAGTAGTGCAAAGCAGGTATTATTCTTAAAAATCAGAATAAGTTGGGGCCGGGAGTTTGGCCTAGTGGTAGAGTGCTTGTCTAGCATGCACGAATACCCAGGTTCGATTCCTCAGTACCACATACATAGAAAAAAGCTGGAAGTGGTGCTGAGGCTCAAGTGGTAGAGCTCTAGCCTTGAGAAAAACCCAAGAACAGTGCTCAGGCCCTGAGCCCAAGCCCAAGACTGGCAAAAAAAAACGAGTAAAAAAAAATCAGAATAAGTCGTCCAAATAGAATTAATCTACTTATATAATTATGCCTGTTTTCTATTGATTGGTTTCACAAAACTTCTTTCTGAAATCTGTTGACAGTAGTTTGGTGATACCTTAGTTTTAATCTGTAGATTTTGTTACCATGACCCGTGAGTTCCACTTTGTATCAGAGCAAGCTAAGCACTGGCCAAACAACACTGGTAGTTGCTTTGGTTTATTAATGTACTGACTAGTACATAGAAGAAAAGAGGCTGTTGGTATTCTTTTCTTTTTCTTTTTAGCTTGCATTAGTTACATGAGGTAGGGAGGTATTTTATTATTGTTACATTTCCATGCCTGTTTATAATATACTCTGATCATCACGCTTCCTTTCTAGCTTCCTACAACAACTTCAACATGCTGCATTGTGTTCACAGATACAATCTCCTCCAATCTTACTCATCTCCTTTCATCCCTAATTTCCTCTCATTAATGATCATCACAAAAGCCTCTTTCTGTTTATTTTTCCCCAACATCCCCCTATGGCAACACTTTCACTGAGTTTTTTTCATGTTATTTTTATATGTTCTTGAAACCTATTTAAAATAATTCAGCCTCTATATAATTATATGCATTTGTATATATGTATGTATACACACATACTCAAGATGATATTCAGTTTTTTTCAGAGTAGTGTAATGTGTAAATGTAATTCAGATAATATGGTCCATATTCTCATTCTGATAACAAATCATTACAGAGGACAAATAATCCATGTTTTTTTTTAACTTATAAGTAGAATTTTGAGAACAGGAAAGCAATATCATGTTTGTGTGATCGTTTTTTCTGGGCCCTCTTAGTATTTGCATGTTTTCTTGAAAACTGTGTTGTTATACCAACTATATAAAATGGTGTATTTTTTGCAACCACACATGTCATTGAAGACAAATAGATCCCTTCACAGTAACCAATAAGATCAGTCATACAAAGTAATGCTTTTCATTAAACCAGTTCTATCTGGAAAATATATAACTTAGTAGTAGAACACAGATATAAATGAATATAACATTTTATGTATTTTCATCTATCTCCCCCACCTAAATATAAATTGCCATTATTATCTTCTTAAATAGCCTCTTTTAAGATTTCCAGTGAACATCACTTCACTCATATGGAACGTTCCTCTATTTACACAATGTCCTCCAAGTTTGGAGGATGGTTTACTAAGCAGATTTGAAGGAGCTAAATAAAGCTACCTAGCTGTGTAAGAGGTGGTCTCTGAACCATGGTTATCTGCCCAGAGGCCAGATATTTCGTTTTTCAGATCTTAGTCTTTACCTTTGTGGAGGATATTTTTGTCCTCAGAGAAGAAACAATGGCCCTCTCATTCCCCCACCCGCCTCTCTCTCTCTCTCTCTCTCTCTCTCTCTCTCTCTCTCTCTCTCTCTATATATATATATATATATATATATATATATATATATTACTTCCAAAAATGAGTATAATGCATTGTCTGGTATAGAGACAATGTGTTGATATGAGATTTCACTGGAGCCTACCTTAATTATGAGCGACCATATGGAAAGGAGTTAGGAAGGCCCAAGAGAAAAGATGACCTAATGATTGATAAGATAGGTTGAAGCAGTATGCCCACATGAGCCAAGAAGACTTGAACTTTCTACCAGCAATCTAAGAAGAACAGCCATCAAAGCTACCTTTGCCCAAAACATAGGCACATTATTTTTCAAAGATGAATGTTACAGAAAACAACACTGATATATGTCTTGGGGCCTGAATGCAACCTGGATGCTTGTCTCTGAGATTCTTTTCCTAAAGGCTAGTGATGTAACACTTGAGCCACAGCACCGTTTCTGGCATTTTCTGAGTAGTTTCTTGCAAATAAGAGTCTCATGGACTTTCCTTCCCTGGTTGGCTTTGAACTGCAGTCCTCAGATCTCAGCCTCCTGAAAAGTTAAGATGACAGGAGTAAACCACAGGTACCAGTCTCTGATGTATTTTTGATATAAATAAATCACTGGTAACACTTTTGAGAATACAATTAGAAGTTTAAAGCAGGAATAAACTGTTCTTTAACGGGCCATACCTCAGATGGTCACAGAAAATTATTTGAAAGCTTAAAAGATATGCAGCCACCTAAGGAGAATTTAGCAATGCTGTGGATATCACACTGATTTACTTTAATAATGATCAGACTTGAGTTATAAAGGATGTTGGAGGTCATTTATTGACTATGATATACCAAGAAGAAAAAAAAAGCCAGCTGCTGTCATTAATATTTAAGACTTGGGTAAAAAAAATGGAGACAAAGGACTATTTTTGACACATGAAGCGTTGATTTTGATGTGTTCATTTTAACCACTGATGAAAGAATCTTTGAATTCAAGCATAGGAGTGGGAATAACTGCCAAGAAGTATAAAAATTTTATGGCAACATGATTAAAACATTCATTGCAAAATTTAATCACAAAGGTAAGAAAGATGTCAACAAGAATAAAGATTGTAACTTCTGTTCAAACATGGATAAATACACCCACTCTTCCAAATCTTACGTCAGTCTTGAGACGCTGTCCTTGTCTGAAGTGACAGATTTTTGCATCTGTGATGTCAAATCTGAATTTGGACATTTAATACTGGTCTGTTGTGTGGAACCTGGGGTTATTACAGTTTTGTTTTTTTTTTAGAAATCCCACACAGTATCAATCTAGACTAGATGAAGACTGAGATACCCTAATACGTGGCTAGACCCACATATCCAAGATTGAACCATTTCTGCAGAAATTATTCCAGCTTTTAATCTCACAATCATTTTTTTCATTGACACTGTAAAATGAATATTTGAAGTATTCATTTGATGCATGGAGATCTATAGAATGCTGTGTGTGTGCTGGTGTGCTCACTGCCTATTCGGCAGTCCCGTCCTGAGAAAGTGAGACAGGAGCAGCTGCATGTGGAGGCTAAACAGGACATATTAGAGACACTCTATCCCCAAAAGGGACCAAACACACAAGGTGTGGAATTGTGGCTCTCAGGTCCACCTCTAGTGTCCCACTCTTGACACTTTGGCTTCAGTGCCAAGTACTTAAGAACACATAAAACAATCTGAAGGAGAAGTGATGATCATTTTTCTATATGCAAATGAGTAGAGTGTTGATCCTTGCCTAAATGATGAAGCTCTATAAAAATTAGCCCTATGGACACTTGAATTTCACTGTAAGATGCTTTCAACATAAAACACTATATTCTGATAGCAAACTTTGGTCAATTCTAAACAAACATAAAGCTTTATTGAAATAAAGCTAAAGTGCATTTTGATTTCTCTAGTGGCTATAATATTAATGTTATCCAGAAAATCCAGAGATCATAAGAAACAACTATATTTAAAATGGAAAATATTTAAAATATATTTTGAGATGATAAAGAATGAAACTTGATTAATTGCAGATAGAAACAAATTGGTAAAGGATGATAAAGCACTGAAAAAAAAGAAAACTGTGTTTTGGGGGGGTGGTAAATTTTGTGTTACATATAGGAAATGGTCAGCATTTGTTATACCTATTTCAACAAATAAATCCATAAACAAAATCCCATAACAATTGCTATATTAATTTTTCATTTGCAAATTAAAAAATGTTTCATTAGATTCATTACTGAAAATATGCTAAGTAAACTATCTTTCCTTAAAAGCCTTTAGGCAGAATCAAATCTCAATTATCTAAATCATTATAAGATGCTAATAGATAAAATCTCCTAAATAAATTATATCCTGCAATGCCTATCATTTTCTTCGAAATCCACCGTGGCATATACTAACAGTTCTTAATTATTTGAATTATTTCAGACTAAATTTTAATTGTCAACTTGTTACCCTAGAGCAGCAATGACAGAGAATATGAATCAGATAAAAGTATATTTACATAAATATTTTTTATATATGCTGAGGATTAGGCTGGCATCTATTACAACCAATTAATGGAAGTTGTTAGTGTTTAGAAATTAAAGAGGTGTGAAAGGAGGCTGAAATGCTGTCATATGGAGAAACTTTTTGATAAACTTACCACATGGGGAATAGGAATAGAATTAGGTAGAGAGTGGATATTCTGGAGAAATAAGGAATGCTCATAATCCCTTGAAACATGCACCTACAA